>NW_021939960.1:8116386-8169270 GCF_001715985.3 Manacus vitellinus | reverse complement strand
GGGGAGCAGCAGCTCCCTCCGGGGCGATGCCCCGGGAAGTGCCTGCAGGAATGCGCCCATTTGCACTAAGCCAAACTGCACAAAGAGGGGTCTTTTTGTTTTCCTTTTTTTTTTCTTTTTTTTTTTTCTCCTTCGTGTGGTTTTTATTTTTTAAATAAAATATACGAAAATTCGTCATTTTAACCACTCCCACAGCACGAGAGCGCGCGGGCCGCAGGATGCCTCCAGCCCTGGGTGGGTTTTAAGGGAATTAATTCACTTTAAACCCCCTTTTTACCCAAAAAAACCCCTTACCCCCCCAAACCGTTTCTCCCTTCTTGTCCCGTCACTTTCCAGCCCAGGCAGTTGCTCAGGACTGGGTTTGGCCAGGCCATGCCACCCTGCTCCTTTCCCCATGCAGGGAGGGGACAGGGAGGGCTGGTGGCCTTGCCACCTTCCTGTCCTGTGGGAAGGTTTCCTTGTCCCCTCTGGGGATGTGATGCATCAGATCTAGAAGGAAAAAAATCCAACCAGTATTTGGATTTTCTTTTTGATGGTTCCTGTTCTTTAGTTACTGTTAAGACAGGCAGGGTGGGCACCCTGGGCCCCTTGGCACGCCCAGACCTGCTGCCACCCCCTCTCCTGCATCCCCTGGCAGTGGCATCACCCTGTGCATCCTCCTGGGAGTTGTTTTAATTTCAGATAAAGCCCTAAAAATAAGGAAATTTCCACCAACACGCAGCAGGGACGGGGGGAATGAGCCACAAGGTGCCTGTTTGGGATAGAGATGGGAAAGGGGAAGGGTGAGGGAGCAGCACCCCCAGCCTGAGGGCGAGCAGAGCTCCCTGCTGGGGTGAAGGGAGGTTTTGGGGAGTGAGGACCCCCATCCCAGCATCCAGGAGCAGAGGGGGATGCAGAGCCCTGCAGCACCACGGGGCTGCAGCTGGGTGGTGCCCACGGTCCCCCCATGTCACCCCATCCTTAAACACAGGGCAAGGAGGAAAATAATAACAACTACGTATTAAAAGAAAAAAAGAAAAACCAGACAAAATTGTAGCAGCAATTTCCCAATTTATTGAAACTGATTGATTTTTGCAGGTATGTCTAAGCTAAATCCCATCACAAAGGTTCTATCCGAGGGGTAGCCCCCGGCAGGCAAGGAACCGGGCAGCAACTAGAAAATAAAATCAGATTTACCTGAACTACATCGACAGAAAATCAGTACAACACAGCATGTTCTCCCACTGACTTCTGGTTACGAAATCTCCTCAACCTCCCCAAAATATTAAACACATCTTCAATACAAACACAGGTTTATAATAATTAATATAAAGTCAGTATAATATAGAATATTCCCAGAAAAAAAAAAAATCAACAATCTTCAAACACCGTCCTTTTTGTGTTTGTTCAGCTTTATTTTTGTAGACAGGTTTAAAGCACGTTGAAAAATAAATATATATGAAAGCATACACACAGCACTCTGACTAGGGGGGACTAAAAAAAAAAAAAAGGCTGAAATTCAAAACACAATTCAGGATCTACAAAAATCAAAGGAACCATTAATTATGGCTTTTGTAGGAGTCGCACGTGTCACAGAATGAGCGAAAATTAAGATTATCTTTCAGAATATTGCAAAAAATTCCAGTTTTTGCATTGTTTTCATGGAGTTTCTTTCCTCAAGGGCAATGTGCAAAAGGGGGAGTATTGGGGGGGTTGCTTGGAGACAGGGACAGAGCCATCAGTCCCAAAACACACCCACCCCCCCCAAAGCCACACGGCTTCGCTTTGGGAAAGCAGAGTGTTTAAAGGCAGGAGTGGGAGAGGATATAAAAGGGGAAGTAATGCTGGAGTGGGTTTCCTTTCGTACAAAAAAATACTCGCTTTGTTGTCCAAAACGTTGATTTTTGATTAAAAAAAAAAAGAAGGAAAAGGGAAAGGACAGTCATTTTGCAAACCTTCCTTAGGGATGTACCCCTCTGCCTCCATACAGTCACTCCGCAGCTGAGAGGCTTTGGGGTGACCTTCAAACACACAAAGCTGGGGAATGAACAATTTTTAAATAGTATTTTTGGAAATTCCAAATTGACAGACACCAAGGACCTCCTTTGTCTCCACTCTTTAAGATACTGTCCAAGTCCATGGATCCCTGGGATGTTTTCCAGAGGGCACAGGCAGGACAATGCCTTCATCCCCTGTTCCATGCCGTGGCCAAAATGCTCTGTACTCCTGGCACTCATGTTTTAAATAAAAAATTAGGATAATCAAGGAATTCAAGGAGGAACATTTACATTTATAAATGCTTAAAAAAATGAGTTGCAAGTTCTGGAGGCCAAGTGTATCCATGTTTTACCTCTATGGGGGTTATTTGTTTCGGGACTAAGTCTGTATATATATACACACACACATATATATATATATATATATATTTAGAAAAAATTAAAAAAAGGGAACCTCAGTGAAGTATACAAAGCCCTGAAAGGAAGTACAAAGACGAGATGCAGAACAGGCAGAATTAGTGGGGTTTTGTTTAAATCTCCAAGAGCAGAAGTTTGCATAGGCAGTAGATCCAAGAGATCCCGGAGAGAAGCTGAAGGGATGCGATCACCTGGAGCAACTGAGGAAGTTTATTATAAAGTTTCAGCATACAAAAAAAGCGCCCAAATTCCTGGTTTTGAACCCAAGTCGGAGCACGGAAGGTTGAAGATTAATTCCTGCGTTCCCAACTCTGCACACCTCCATCAAAACAAAGCACTTCACTAGACATCAGGTGTTAGAAGGGGTTTATTTGGTACATGGTGTTAGTGGGACAGAAGCTCGTGTGAGGTTATAATGGTAACCTGGGAGAAGTTAGTTTTTATGTGGATTTTCCGTTTTTCTCTCCTTTTTTTTTTTTCTCAATTTGCCTTTATTTTTTGCATCCTCAGCTCAAAGAGCCTCGAAGTGGCACAATTAGGGAACACTCCTGAGCGCTGCCTGGCTCTCTGCCCACCCTTAATAAAAATAAGGAAAGACAAGAAAATAATACAGCATTTCCAAAGGAATTGTGAAGTCAAGCTCAGCACCCCGTAACTCCAATTACAAAATCGAGTCACCCAAGGGCGAGGGCAGGAGGAAGAGGGGGACTCAGGCCACACCTGCTCCTCCTTGGAAGGTGGATGCACACGCTGGAATCAGAGGGGATGGGCGATCGGAATGTCACACAAACCCAGGGGTTTGAACTGTTTGGGTCTTAAAATTCTTTTTTTAAATAGATTTTTACATATAAAAAGCAAAGCTACTGATAAATCTTTAAGTACTGTATGTATTTGTCTACACTTAACAGGTGAGGCTGCACGTTCAGGACCTCAGGCACCCCCACCCCCTCCATATTTACAGGGTAAATGACAATAAATACAGAGCCCGCACGCCGGGGGGCCAGAAGTGGGATAAGGGAACGTCCTCATTCTGGAACACCCCCCCCCCCCAAAAACTGCTGGGAAAAGGTATATAAAGGTCCAATCAAGACCTACTGGGTGGGTTTTTACAGCTTTTTAAATAGGGGAAGAGAAGGAAAAGAAGCTAAAATGCAAAATGAGATTTTTACAGGTTAATCAAAATGTTCCTGCACAACCCACTCTGCTCTTCCCATATTTAAGGGAGAGGGTTATCCATGCTCACTGGCAAAAGCAACAAGTCCCACTAACTCCTCCAGTCCAAGGAGCAGCAGCAACGATGCTGGCATGGCCTCACAGAGGATTTTAGGAAAGACCCGTGTTCCCACACTGCTGAGGCACCCCCCAGACCAACCCAGCAGGAGCCTGGGAGCTGGGAGGCTCCCAGCGTGAACTGGGATGATGGATGCAGACAGGACGTGGTGAATGAATGTCCGCAAGGAACTGAGGAGCAGAGAGAAAAGGACTGAATGCCATAAACCCAGGATGCAACTGGAATCAGGGAATGAACAGAGAACCAGCTCCTGCAAGTGCCAGGACAGAAGCTCCCACTGCACTCCACCAAATCCCGGCACCGAGTGCCTTAAATCCTTCCAGATGATTTTCTTTATGGGAGTTTATGTACAATATGCTTTTAATTCCTTTGCTGGGTGGAACCACACTTTTCCTTAGGGACCACCAGGCCTGCAGGAATGCTCTCTGGCCTGCAGGGAGGAAAATAGCACCTTGAGTCATTTGGCTTCTGGGTTGTCTTTTGTGGCAGGTTTCAAGGTACCACTGTCACAGACATCATAGAAAACTGCTCGATGGTAAGGAAGGAGTGAGGTCTTCAGCTTTTTTTTTTATTATTGTTTAAAAAAAGCACCAGAAGCAAAGAAGTGAAGGTAGAACAAGCTGCATCTCAGGAACAAGACACTTCCAATACACGTTGTTACTGTTATGTAGGTGTAGCTGGAAGAAGGCAACAGTGGCCGATATGAACAGGGAGAATCCAAATACCTGGAGCGGCCCCACACAGTCTGAGGAGACTCTGGGAGAGAAACCTGCTTCTTATTTAAAGAAAAAAATGGTTTATTTGAAAATTTACACGAAACCAGCACAGCTAACGCTGAAGGTTTTTGTCATCAATTAAGTAGGTGTTTGTTACACCTACCAGTGATGAATGTTTAAATTGGCAAGGAAGAACGAGGTACCCAGGTGAAATCCTGGCCCCACCACAGTCCATGGGACAGGAGCAGCAAGATTCCACCCCACTGGGATCTCCTCACCTTGGCTTCTTGCCTTTCCCAGCTCATCCTGCACTTGGCCGAATGCCTCGTTTTTGCTACGGTTTGCATATATTTACGAAAAAGGCAGCTGAGCAAAGGGGGAGAAGTGGAGATATTTGTGGAGAAGAATGACAGGTACAGAACCACCTGTGTCCTCTAGAGCAAAAGGTGCTTCCGGAAGCACCAACACGCGTTTCGGCGCCCGCGGATAACCAAGGCTGGAAGACAGGATGTGGGTAAGATGCCAGTAGGTCCAAGAAAAGTCACAATCTGTCTTTGATGGTGATTCTTTTGGAAGCTGAGGGTCTCAGAGAAGTATTTGTAAGGCTGTAGTCTGACTTGCCTTTTGATCTATTTGGCTCCATAAAAAATAATAAAAACTCTTTAAATAACTTTGCAAAAGGCTTGTGTCATCAGGGGAAGCCCTCCAACGCATGCATCCATCTGCTTTCACAATGTTAGCTTGGAATTCCACTGCTGCTGGGATTTTAGCACAGATAAGGTGTTAAAAAAACCCCAACCAACCAACCAACCTGCTTCGGACACAAAAACCTCCCTGGTGCTCGGTTCAGGGTGGGAAGGGGAGGAGGACTCATGCTTCACCCAGCCTCCTCACACCTGCAGAAATTCCACCTCCCTCACATGCATCCTGACTGGCTCGGCCGGAGGGGCGGGTGGGGGCTCCCAGGGGGAGAAGGAGGAAAAGGGAAGGCGAAGTCAGTCGTGCCGCTGGAAGCGACACTGCTAAGACAGTGTCTGAGTGGAACAGAGAAGGACTTGTTTAGAAAACACGAGAGTTATTTTGCACACATGGACGACAACAAGGCTACTTAAGTTTTTTCCAACATACTCCTTCCTCCCCACCCTCCCTCCCCCTACAAACAACAGAGTGAAACAAAAACCAAACAAAAAGTAATCCCTAAGAAATCCAGGTAAAATCCTTGTCGTTCTCCCCAGAGTTGTCCGGCTCCTGCGGGGAGTCAACATCTTTGTCGTCATCTAAAATCACATCATCTTGTGACATCCCCACGTCGTCCTTCCACTTGATGTCGTCGTCGTCTCCCATCTCCTCGTCTCCTTCCACTTTGATGTCATCCGGGTCTTCCATGTACTGCCCTTCCCCAGGGTAACACTCGTCTGGAGACCCTTCTCCCCCGTTGTGGTCCAGGTGCCCGGCGATGCCGCGGCCGGAGCAGTCGGCACAGACGCCGTGGCGGCGGGAGCCGTGTTTGATCCCCACGCTGGCCGCCGACATGAACACCCGGTTGCACACCTTGCAGACGTACTTTTTGTCTTTGCTGTGGACCTGGAAAAGGAGAACGACCAGAAAGGTTAATGCCAAGAGAGGTGGAATGAGAGCTGCAGGGAAGGACACGCTCCCACGTCCTCTGCGAAGGCAAATCCACTGCTGCAACCCAAGATCACAACTGGCTTTACTGTGAACTCAAACCCACCACCATTAATTCAACCCTGCAATGGTGACACACAATGGAAAATCCTTTGGGATTGTCCATTCATCATCTAGTAGTTCTGAGAGGCACTTTTAACACTTGCACTTGTTTTCCTCCCCCTTTTTTTTCTGTTTTTCTGGGGTGCAAGAGCTGCATTGCACCACCATGAGGAAAAACTTAATAAGGGAAAAAAACCCACCCTCAAGCACTGGTTCTGTGCAGATCAGAGCAGAACCAGCCTGACCAAAACAGTGTTAATGTCATGGTGATTCAGTCATCTTCATCCTGATCCTACTGCTGCCCAGAACCAAAGAGGAGAACTGGGAATGCATCCTGTATCTCAAAAAAAAAAAAAATAAATGCATCTGGCTGCACTTGTGACTTTATTTCTGACTACTTTGGTTTGTCACAAATGTTTCTGTTCCATAACTCAGGCTGCACTCTATGACCAAGAATCCCAGGCATACAGAGCTATCACAGAACATGTGGCAAGTGGGAAAATGCTCTGTAGGAAACCAGAAATCACTTTAAAAGTCAAACACTTCACGACTCAGTGAGCAAAGTTACACACTCTGAGAAGAACAAATCACCCAATTAAAAGTGAAATCTGTCCTTGGCCACTTTTGCCCTGCATGGTAGGCAAGGAGTTTGTCAAACCACTCACCTGCTCCTCTGCCAAAGGAAAGCAATGCAGGGAGAACCCCTGAATTCCATCACAAGGAGCCTCATCAGGTATCTTCATTTTTTGTGTGTATATATATATATGTATATATACACACATAAAACATATATGAATTTTATTTATATATAGAATAGTTCAGTCAGAAGGGACCTGGGCCAATCTTCTAGTTCAACTGCCTGACTATTTTAGGGTTGCCTAATATATATTATAAATTTTATATATATATTCCTTTTATATATTAACACCACATGGGGACAGCCCAGGCACTTGCCTTGGTTGATGCCCTGTGGCTGGAACTGATCCTCAAGGACACTTTGGGAAGTGGTGTAGAAGCAGATAAGGATCCAGTGGCCAATGATGTGGGGACAGCCCATCAGCCACCAGAGCCTTGGGACACATATCACCAGCCCCTAATCCTTCTTTAACTCATTTCTTGCCATGCTCCCAACAGCCTGTGGGAAAAGTTTTGCCAGTTAAAGCCCTTCCTTATATTTTAAAGCAGCTGCCTGGATGTCAGTTCCCTGCTCCTGCCTCAGCACGGGATCAACAGCTCTAACCTGATTCTCCATAACCCTCTACTCCAGAATACTCAGCTGAGCTAAAGCTGATTGGGAAGAGGACAAATTGACCCATCGTAGCCCCTTCAGCCCTCGCTGCTGCAGGACACTGGCTCAGGCTCTGTGTTACACCAGTCCCAGCCGTGTTCAAAGCCTGGGAGTGCCTCTGATGTGCTCTGGCTGCAGGTTCCCCTGCTCTGAGCTAGTCCCCACGACATTCTTCTACTGCATCAAGCAAAGGCATTGGATTTTATTCCTTTTTTCAAAAGCAGTTGGACAGGGCTGGTCAGAGTCATCCAGCTGGATCTATAGGTATCATTCACTTCTAACTCGTAGAAGAATGATTTTCAGGCATCAAAAGCTGAATAGGAGAACAGAAAGTGGTCAGGGGTGCAGAATAAGGGCTAAATGAGCCATAAAAAGAAGGAATTATAAACCAGGTAGTAAAGCAATTTGTAATTATCACAAAATCACTGACTGGTTTTGGTTGGAAGGGACCTAAAAGCTCATCTTGTTCTAACCCCCTGCCATGGGCAGGGACACCTTCTACTAGAGTAGGCTGAATATCTGTTAAAAACCTGATCACTTCTCTCCCTCCTTTCCAGCAGTTCAGTCAGCTGCTTCAAAGAGAACCATATTCCTGGATGCAGCTGAGCAGAAATTAATCTTATTTCCCTTACTGCCAAATTAGTAAGTATTAAACACAGAAACAGCATCTGACTCTCAGTATCAGACCATGCCATTAGCAACATCATATTCTAACTGACTAAAAACCAATATTCCAATGAAGAGGGGGGTAAATGTGCTGACAACACCCTAAGTTCACGAAAAAAGAATTGTAAAAAAGGGAAAGTTCTCAGAAATAAAATGCTGGAGGCAACCAGCTGGCACGACAAGGTGTTCCCTGCTGCAAAACCAGTAACTGATCCTGAAACCTGTGTGCTTGCAGCAGGACTGAGCTCACTGTTGGATGTGCCTCCGGAACACCAGAGCCGCAAGGCCCCAAGGAAATAGGGAAGGGACATCTTGGGGAGCAGCCAGTCCCCCGAGCAGATGGCTGGGCACTCATCCGAATGGACACAAGCGTACAGGGAAGGAAGGGAAGGAGGTGGGGGGGGTTTGTGGCAAATTGTCACGCAGGCCCCCGATGATCCCGGTGCTGGGGCACTGCTGTTGGTGAGCTGTGCCCACTGCTGGCACCTGCTGCTGAAATAATCATCTAGAAACTATCTGCTCTCCCACAGTAGCACCTCTACACCAAGCTTGGAGGACCTCTTTAGGATGGGGAATTATTTTACCCTAAAAAGAAAAATAATCAATGTTTGGCTTAAAATTTTGTTTCTGAGGAAGCTGTGAAGAGCCAGACACCAGCACCAGCCTCGCAGCCGGAGCTGAGCAGCCCTTCTTTAATAAGGTGTAACAGTATTTCTGATAACTAAGCATGGCCAGACCAGAGCAGCTTTGCCTTGAATTCTGGCTGAGCAATGTATTTTAAAGCTTTCCACACAGAATCATAGAATTATGAAATTGTTAAGGTTGGGAAAATCCTCCAAGATCATGTCCAATCATTCCACCAGCACTGCCAAGCCCACCACTAAACCATGTCCCCCAAGTGCCACATCTGTATATCTGTTAGGCCCCCCCAGGAAAGGTGATTCCAGCCTGTGCCAGGGCTTGCCAGCCCTTTCCATGAAGAATTTTTTGCTAATATCCAATTTAAACCTTGGAAACCCTCCAGCTGAGCTGGGAGAGCAGGAGGAGGTAGCTCTGGATGAACAGGCAGCCAATCATAAGGCCTTTGAAAGGCAGGGAAAAAAGATACAGGAGAAGCCTTCAGTCGAGCCCCAGGAGGGGAAACAAAACCCAGACTTAAACCAGGTGAAGGCTCTCTTCTTTTTAAACCCCAACAAACAGGCTGACTCCCCCAGCACTGCCCTCACCAAGGTGTGCCGCTTCATGTGCTCCCGGCGGGTGAACTTCTTCCCACAGATCTCGCAGGGATAGGGCCTTTCTCCCGTGTGGGATCGCATGTGTCTCTTCAGGATGCACTGATGCATGGCTGAAAAGCTGCAGTACGGGCACTTGAACTTCTTCCTGATGACTGTGAACTCGTTGACTGTAAGAGAGCAAGCAGAACACACAGGTTCATCTCAGAACGTCTCCAAACAGTCTTCTGGTTGACTATTTCGCTATTAAATTAGTTCACTGTGAAATCACACTCTCACCCCTTAACCACCTATATATTTTAATCATTACATTACATTATTGCCCTTCTGTTATTGAAGCTAAGAGGTTAAGTACCTTTATCAGAGCAGCTTTTGAACGAGGCAACACATAAACATTTAGCAACAGGCTGTTACAGACATTGCCCAACACCTGCTGAAGGGGAAATAAAGAGGGCTGGCAACCTGCTAAAGTTCTGCTTTATTATAAAGAATTATCCTAAATATCAAGACATAAAATTTTAACCCTATTACTTGTGGAGGAAGCAGGGAGCCAGGAACAGAAGCCTACAGAGGTAACACCCCAACAGCACTATGTGCTTTACTGCTATTTATGCAGCAGTGCAAGAACATCATCACAAACCCCAGGAGCATTTTGGCGAAGGAGCAGAGACTGAGGATAACCCAGAAGAAAGAGAACAATTAAAACCACCACTCTCTATGCTATCCAACCCTGGTTCCTCCCCCAAACACAGCAACAGTGTCACACACAGAATACAGCAGGTGAAAACAGAGTATTTGCTGCTCCCTGAGGACGTCCCCCCAGTACAAGTTTGGAAGTGACTGTCCACACGGAGATGATTTTAAATCTCCAGCTTCTCATTATTCTATTGCTTCCCATTATTATGTTAATTTTCACCCACTTTTCTCCTAATTATTGTTATTTCTCAAAGCAATATATTAACATAACAAGGAGGGGGAAAAAGAGCAAGTTCTGGTTAATGATCTCAACTTCCTTACGTGTATGCAAATGGCTCTTGGTAAATGAGAGTCTGTGGAAGAGAGCTGAGAGAATCAGGGAATACCAGACCTACTACCTAGCTCCTAAAAGAGACAGTACTTGGCAGTATTTTTAGATGCTTAATGAAATATTACCTCCTATAAATGCCCTACTAGGTGTGTGTACAGTGCATGTCCTCAGTAGGTCACAGGTGATGCCCTGGAGTTCTACTGTACACTGAAAAATGGCCTTTTTAAGGAAAAACAGTAAGCCCATGTACTTGGTGCCATTTCATGCCCAATTCGTGGGCTGGTTTTTTTTTTCTTCTGCTTTTAAAATTTACTTTGTCTTGTATTCCAAATAGAAACACTGTGAAAAGTAGCTACATTTGTCACTCATGCAGAAGTGCAAAACCACCTGACACTATTAAAAGACACCTTTAAATAAGGTAACACCTCCCTTGCACAATCAGAGCAAACATTTCAACATTTCATCTTAGAAAAAAGTATTCTAAGGAGTTTTCTGTTGTTCTAATACACACTAAAAGCATTATTCAAGATCTTAAAAGCTGCCATAATACAAAGTTTATCTCAGCATTTGTTCTGACTACTCAGAATTAAACGCATCCTACACACAGGCAACTCTGTGGGGAAAAAAACTTCCTCTGATTATCAGTTTGCATTGTATTTAATATTCTTATATTCTGTTCTTGGGCTTCTAACTCGGTGGCTTGGGCTGCTCAGCACCTGTGGTGGTCCAGCCCACAGCTGCTTTTGTTGGGTGATTTGCTGTTTTCTCAGCACATTTCTAAAGCTGTCAAGAGAATTTTCTAGGCCAAGGGAAAGGAAAAAAAAAAAAAAAAAAAAGAGAAGTGCCAACTCACCTGGGCCATGGCTGCAACACTGACACCAGGGAAAGCCAAGGCTAAGGAATATTTTATTCACCTGTCAGCAAAGCTCACCCACTGCGACAGGGCAGAGTGTTCAGGAGACTCTGAACTTGCTTTGGGAATCTCCCAGAGGAGATGCCTGAGCATGGCCTGATGCCCAGAGCCTTGTGCAAGCTCTGGTTGGTGACCTAAACACCAGCCATTCTCCTACCCCACACTGATCTTCTCATTGATAACATTTTAACATATTTTTTTTTTTTAAACACCCAGAATATGAAAACTTTCTCTTTTTTATTACAGGAAAACTACTTTTTGCTTTATCTTCTCCTTTGGTTTTGACACCCCCCTCCTCATCTACACACTCAGAGGCAAGGAGCCCACGTTTTCCTACAGCAGGTGGCAATTTTGTGATTTTAGGATACAAAGCTACTTATGACAAATATGCTTCCAGTCTGATCTTGTAACCACTCGATCATTAGTGACAGGCCACACACAGACTTCTAATAACCCTGTTACTATGGAGTCCACACAAGGTAAGCCAGCTGGGTGGAACCACTGGAAAACACTGACACAGAGATCCTGACAGCAACCAGATCCCGGGATCACGAAGCAAAGGTACTTTAAGGGAATAATACCACAAAACACCTTATTTCCTACATCACCAGGTCGTACCTGATCCTGTCAATTCCCAGGTGACCAGGTGCCTGCTCTCCCTGCCCACACCTCTCCTTTTATTTCATGGCTGAGCTGCTGCAAAGCTGAAAAGGCAACACCCAATGTCAGGTGCATGACCTGCACCCCCAGCACCCTCCTCCACACACCAACAACCACCTCCTTCCAGCACATCCATGTATTTTCAAGACTATTCCTAACACTGTCCGATCCCAAGATCCCTCACACCTGCATTTAGCTTAAATCACTCAAGAAAAACATTTCAGCTTCTAGTACACTTCTATTTAAAAATACTCACAGAACACTGTTTGCAGCTATACTTTTATTTTTTCACCAAATAGCCACATATTTAGTTCTTGTATCTACAAAAGGAAACACCTGAAAATCAGCAGCATTGTCAGAAAAGTAACTGTATTGCAGAGTTAACATTTTCACAGTCCTGTTAAATATATGCACCCACAGTACATCTATTTAATGAGCAACATACCAGCTTTGGTATGAGCATCATCTTTGTCTAAATGACAGTATTTTATGGAGCAGCATTAAATATAGCAGCATTAAGGTCCTAAGAAATCATCTTTAACATGATCATCGAGATGATTAACAGCAGCACCGTAGATGATGAGCTACTGGACACAGCACCAAGGAATGGAGAAGGAAATAAAAACAGTGCCACAGCAAAAATTTGTGTACTTAATGTCACTAAAATATTTATGGAAATTCGTGTTTTTAAAACCAACACAACAGTGCTTGGGAAAAAGCCTTTGGTATTGTCATTTCAAGTAACTTATTTCAGTGAGGCTGTTAAAGGAAACAGGCTCCTACATCCCTGAGAGAGGAAAAAAAAGAACTAGTGATGCCCTGCCTGGTAGAGCTGCTGTGGATTAACTCTGTAAACTGATACCTAGTTAATAATCACTAAAATACTGCACTCATTGGGTTATTATGAAGAATTCACAAACTTTAGGAGACTTCTTGTCCGCTTAATGCCCATTATACTTAAGGTTATAAATAGTGAGGTGTAATTTAATTGTCAGACTCATCCACTTCCCATCATCCTCCCATGCCATTTCCCAGCAAAAAAATCCTGCTTCTATCACCTGTTCTGCACAAGCCCAGTAAGGCTCTGCTCTGCTATATCCTATGGTTCTAACAACTTAAAAATCCTAGTCCTGATCCTGAAGGGAAACACTGGAAATTCCCAGTGCCGATGTTGGGAAGCACTCTGATGTACAGGCCAAGGAAAATACTACTTAAACTTCTACTAGAGACAGTGAATTGACCTGACTACAGAAAAAAAAAAGTTAATGTTAAATTAAATTCTCAAACATGAGAAAAATGAACAAACATGAAACATCATGAACTATCACATGAATGAAGCCTTTCAAATGTTGCTGAAATTGCTTTTGCTGGCATCTTACTTTCCAATTTCAGACAAATCCTACCCTGCTGCTCCCAGATTTCCAGATAAGACTCATTTGGTCACAACTTTGTCTCCTGGCTCAGCTTTCTCCTCCCTTACTTGCTGGTTATTTAAGAGCAAAATAAATCACGAGGCAATTACTCTGACATCTGTCACAAGGGAAGCTGACAGACTAAAAACTACACACATTCACAGACAGCTGAGACCCCCGATGCCAAAGACGTCAATGGCAACAAGAGTGGAAAAAATAAACATGACTTTGCAAAAACCGTAAAATTCAAGCCTAAATGATTAAAGTACAATGTACTACCCTGATTATATATGAACTTCTTCTCAATTCTGACTGCAACCTGCTCAAAGGAAGAGTAAGAACCAAGCCAAGCAGGGAAATCCCAGCTTCCCAGCCCTGGCACGGCACAGAGATGTCTCCCTGAAGCTCCAACTCGCAGCAGGAACAAGCAGAGCAGTGCTGCACCAGAATATACCTGTTCCCTCTTCACAAGCCCAAGGGCAGCAGGAATTGAGGGGTTCTCTCATCTTTCCACAGGAAACAGCTCTGGAAGAAGCTCCCCACCAGAGTCTCCAGGCTGTTTAAGTCCACTTTGTGCATGACTAAATATTTTGTCTCCCTGAGATGCAACAGTACAACTAGAAAGAACTTTCCTGAGGAACTCTAAAGAACGTTTGTAGAAGCTTTTTCCTCCTCAGCTGTCTCTCACCCACTGAGGAAAGCAACCCCACACACTGCCAAGCTGTGCTGCACACAGAGCAGCTGGGAAGCACTGCACTTAATTATGCTACTTTCATTTCACAGTCACCATAATCTGGTTTAGTATGTAAATATACAGCGAGAGACAGAAATATTTAATCCTTTTAAAAAGTAAGTGAATTTCACAGAATAAACCAGGAATTACAGTGAGATTTCTACCCAGTAGGAACAGCCACTACTGATTCTGTGTACACAGCCCAAGTCACAATTAGATCTATATGAAGATCCCCTTCCTCTGCTTCAACACCACACGCTCAGCCTGGCTATTAATTACAGTATATAAAACAAACGAGTCACAAAAATTTACAGAATTCCTGAGAACCACAGCCATACTCCAGGATTCTTAAAAAGAAGTCCTAAAAGTACTCAAATACAATACCAATAAAACATACAAGCTTTGAGACAACTTTCAAGCCCAAATAACATACTCTGTTGCACATACGAACAAGCAGCATGTTTTTCTCCTTTAAAAGACACAGAAAACCAGACTTTACAAACAGCTTACAGGGCTAAGCAACCCAGTGCTTCCACAGCTCCTAAATCCACACTGAAAAGCCCAAATTATCTAAAGGCACAGTACTAGAGCAGAACTTGCAACTGAATTCTCTTATTAGCTCTATTACTAATACTTTCAATGACCTGAGATGTGTTATTTTCCAAAAAAAAATAGGAGGAAAACATCACCATTTCTTTTATAAAGCACTTTGAGATCTACTGATAAAGTTGAAGGTAGTGTAAGAACACAGTATGAGCACACCAATAAAACAGCCAAAGTGCCCCTTGTGTGGACTGACAAAAGTTGTCTCTGCACAAAAACTGCACCGAGGCTGCAGTGACACAGGATCTGGAACCACCACAGTATCAACTGATCAGCTTTGGGGAGTTACCCTCTGAAATGACACCCGTGGAACGTTTATTTGCAGCGCGAGAGCCGCGGAACAATTTGCTTTTCCTAGTTTAAGGAAGCGTCTCATAATAACACAACAGCAGCTATGCATCCTCAGGATCCTCGCTTGGTCCTACACTGTCCAAAAGCTCCAACCCAGCCAGGTGGGCAGAGCCCAGGTAACACGTTTTCACGTGGCTACTGAGGTTCTTCTGGGTACCGAAGCCCTTCCCACAGCAGAGACAGACAAAGGTGCGCTCGCTCGAGTGCACGGACAGAAGGTGCCGGTTTAAGTCTGTCTTGTCGCGGAACAGCTTGGCACAGTTAGGACACTGCATCTTCTTACAGTGGAAGTGGATGGTCTTTTCGTGCCGATCCATGTTGGATTTCAGAGTGAAGCTCGCGGGGCACTTGGAGCACTGGAAGCGGCCGAGCTGGCCGGCAGGAACGCTGTCGGCGAGGCCGGGCCGGGAGCAGTCAACCACATCCAGCGGGAGGAGCATGGAGAAGGCGTGCTCATGGATGTGCTCCTTCAGCTCCTCAGCACACTGGAACACCCTCCTGCAGAAACCACAGGTCAGCCTCTTGGCCAGGGCCGAATCCAGGAACGTCCCATCGGCGGCAAGGTCCGTGTCTTCGGGCCTCGAGAAACTCGTATCTGAAACAGAACCACGGATGCACGTGCAGAGATCAGTGCCTTCAGGTGTAAAATAATTTACAGCTTAAAGAAATATATTTCTCTCTGCTTACCTGAGTCAGAGTTATCAAACTGCCAAAGTGCCAACACTCTGTCGTAAGCGGCCTGCAAAGGAAAAGCACATGGAGGTTAAGGCAGAGGATCTGTCCTGGCAGGCAGAACTCCCACTGCTGGCACTGCCTTCCCCCTTTCTCTAAAGGAGGCTCAATCACTTGACCTGGCAACCCTACGTGCCTTTACAAAGCTTTCACTGCCAAAGCAGTGAACTGGGATGTGTTTTGCAGGATCTGGTGTTTTGAAGGCAGTAACCAACATTCCTGTTTAGGTCCTGGGTAACCACTCAGTTTCCAGTCTCACTAAGCATCCGTAGCTCCCACTCAGGCCAGCGGGAAACACTGGGTGGAAAATTTACAGCAGATACAACAGAACTGGAAAATTCTCCATTAGCCCTCCACAGCTACTTTTCCTTTCCACATAGAGAAGCCCGTAGAAGACAAACACCTTCTGTGTAGCTCCCTTTATGCAATGCTCTCTGGCACTGCTGGGCCAAATTCTAAATAAAAGCTGATTTTATTCTTTTTTTTTTTTTTTCATAAATCCTTCACGATATGCCAGTGTGTGGCAGATGGCAACCCTGTATGAGGCAGAGGCACATTGCAGCCTCGGCAGGTCTGTGCAGACCAGGCAGACCAGCTCACTTCACCCTACAGGGACTGCAGAGGAAAATCTGTGTTTCCATCCATTTGTTTAATAGAATTAAAGCATCACTTAAGAACATTAGGACATGCCACAGAAAATTACAGATTTTAGGTCAAACTCCTGACTTCTGTAATAGAGCCAGCCCGCTTCTGTCCAAATTTAGGCAGTAACAAGAAATCCCAATGCAGAACACCAGAAGTGAGCAATGGGTAGCTGAGGTCTTGGCTATCTTCATGCCATTATTATATGCTTGTGTGCAATGTTGTGCAAATTAAGGGATTTACAACAAAAAGGGCAGGTATATCTAAAAAAAACCCAGAGGTTTTTGAATGGAAATTTTGTTCAGGTAAGGGAAAAAGGCTAAAACTGGGACAGCACTAGCCCTGACCTCAACAGACTTCTAGTTTTAAAATAACCTATATTCCTTTTAAAAAAAACTAACAGACTAAAGTAGAAGGTATTAGGCCTTTCAAACTCCTAACTGAGGAGGATTTGATCAAACAGACACCTTTGCATTTCAATTTCTTTGCGCTTCCCCCCTCGATCTTACCTGGGTTGAGGAAGGCACCTCTCCTTTTATCACAGTTTCTGGTGACAATTCACCAGAAGAGCAGATCCCGGGGGGGCTCTGAGTGGCAAGGTGTGCTGAAGGCAGCGGGGGAGATGGTGCTTCCACTTTGCCATCACATTCGCCCCTTGAAGGATTCGAGTTGGTGCCAGGCCCTGGGGAACACAGGAAACGAGTCTCACCCACGTGAACGAGCACCAGCTGGTGGCTTTAAAAACGGCCTCGCAAAGGCAGCGCCCCAGCACTTGCAGCTCATCTTCTGTCAGTGGGAGGGAATGCAGCAGGACAGGGATGCCAGGCTTTTGGTCTTTCTGGTTGGTTCCTTGTTTTTTTTAAAACCAGCCTCCCCACCCAAACGCATGTGCTGGAGTTACATCGCACGGCACGGTCACTACAGAGTCCGTCGGGAGAGAGAAGCACAGTGCAGCACAGATATCCAGAGCAATCACATTTCTCTTGGAGAAGCACCATTCCAAACACATACATTTCCACCTTTAAGGAACGTACACACAGACTTCATTCCACTAACTTGAAAGTTTATGTCAAAGGTTCAGATTTCAAGATCTGTCCGTGGTGGTTTATTTAATATTGGGCTGTCAGTCCTTGATCTCAAAGTGCTTTACAAAAGATGGGAAAAAGGATTCCTGTCATTCTACAGTTAGCAAGCATGGAAGTTCAAATATTTGTACAAAACTCTTCAATTACACCTAACAGTCATTACAGTCTAAAAATCTCCCTTAGTTCAAAAGGAAATCACGCTGTGTCCGGCCCAAGCAGAGTTGCACCCTCTCGCCTGCACTGTAGCAACAACCAAGTGGAAAACAATATTCCAGAAACTGTCTTGAAAATCAGTGACAAAGCTAAATACAAATAAAGACTGTGTCATCAAAATCAGTGTACATTATAAATTGTTAAACAAACTTTAGCACACACCTTGAATGAATATTGGAATGACATATTGAGCCGGTGGTTCTTTTTGAAAAGCAAGGAGGCAAAACCAGAAGCAAATACGGCATAAAATAAACAAATTCATATTTAAAGCACTCTATGGCCTAAAGGCTTTTCCATTTCCAGTACCAAAGAGTCTGATTGAAACCTTCAGGGATACAAAAAAAACCACACTCTCCAATGCAGCTACAAATAACAAGTCACAGTTTACGCTGTGTCTGAATACAAAGCGCTGTGATCTGGGTGACAACAAAGCACTCGAGTGAAACCACACCAAGAAACGTGAACAATCCCAAACCTTACTGTTTTTTATCAGCTATCAAAGGAAATTCTGCTCTTGTGCCACAAGCTGGATGTTTGATTTACCTTCCTCCGCTTTGATCCCAGACTGAAATCTGTCACAACTTAGTTAACTCTATTCAGCTGGGATAACAACGCTCCAGAGTTTCACTCCGGTGGTGCTCATGTGTTGCTGTCGTAATTTAAGGGTAGGACAACAAAATGCTAAGGTCTCATAAATTGAAGATAGGAAAAAAATCAGAAAAATCAGGAATTCACCAGTATTTTTTGTTAGAAACCGTTAGCAGGAATCCAGCTCTCCAAGTCCACAGCAGAATTCCTGCTTAGACAGCCACACATTCCTTTTTTTTTTCCTCCCTGAACATCCCAAACTGATTCAAACTGCCCCAGAGGCATCTCTGGCTTGCACTTCCTTTAACTAATGGTACTTCAGCATACAGTAAAGATAAGCCAGTGGGGCCTGGCTTGATTAATTCTTTTTTAGCACCTCTCCAGAGTTCCACAGGCTCCCAAGAAACTCTGCACTTCTTAAAGCAAAAGTTAAAGCTCATGAGCGAGCAGTGAAATAGAGCACAAAGAAACAATACACTATCATCCAACTGAGCCACGAAGACGTACAACACAATAAAGTACAAAGATGAGTTTTCAAACAATAATTAATATTTATTTGGTTTCAACAAGTAACACAAGAAAAGAAACCCACATCAATGACCCACACTTTGTACACAAGAACCCAGACAGCACCTGGATTTATGTTTTGCCCCATTGTGACTAGTGCTGTGAGAAACCCTTTTCCCTCCTAAATTTTTGCAGAAATGAATTTTAATCAAAAGTATTTTAACTTCCTAAATCAGAAATCAAAAGCATTTTCCTCCATACAGAGGATGAAGCAGGGGGTTAGCAGTATTTATATGAATGCAGCATTCTCTGACAGCTAGACAGCAAATTATTGTGGAAAAGTGAAAGGCAAAGTTATTATATCTCATTTAAAATTGTATCCATTCTCTCCCAAATGTTTGTTTACCATGTACAAAAATTCCACGCCAAACTGAATACCTTTAACTTCCTCTTGGGAAAAGTTGACCACTGTGCAAAATGTGTTCCCTAACATCCAGTGCAAGAATAAATTATTGGCTCCAATGAACCACTAACTAAAAATAACCTATTAGTTGGTTTGCCCAAAAGAAAAGGGCTCTGTGTACCATGTAATCACTTGGACTGGAAGCTTCATAGGAATTGCTTCTATAAACAGTTTCAGTTGCAACAGGGTAAACAGGAAAAGCCAAACTTAGACATATAAAAAAGCATGCAATGTGCTATTCTGAAACGTGGAAGTTGCCCTTTAAGGGAGCCAGTCATCCCACGGTCTTAAAATTCTCTCTTTTTTTTTTTTTCCCTTAATAAGAAAACAAGGATGTGAACTAACCACCTCATTTTCTAATGAATGTTAAAATTCCCGTTCTCTTGATTATACTTGGTAAAAAACCAGCTCAAAACGTTCGACTAAAGTCTTTGAGACTTCTGGCCACGTGACGTAACCGTGTGGAACAATGCTACCAAAGTTCAGGCTCGTAAACGGAATAAAACACACGTTATTAAACCAAGGAGCTCCCCAGAAACGCTCCGCTGAGGTCAGAAATCACAGAACAACCACCTGCTTTTACAGACAGACCAAGAAAACACGTAAAAGACCAGGAAAACTGAATTTCTCATGATGCCTCATCTGAAAGACCCCCCCAGTAGTAAGCCATGCAGGTTCAATAGCCAGCAGTTCCCCAGGTGATGTCGGTGTTACCCATGAGTAACTCACATGTACTTTTTTCCCTGCAAAACCTGCATGTTCAGATTTCTGACAAGCATATGAACAACGTCAGTCTTGATCGCACATCGTGAACGTCAAACTCGCAGAGCCCTTCAGCTGCAGGTTATCTGGCAACTGTGCCACCGAAATGGCAAGGTATTTAAATTTTTCCTACTGATTTTAAATTAGTTTGAACTGGTTAACAGTGATACAACAGCCCCCCACACGCGTCGTGCGCTTCATTTTCCACGAGAAGAATGTCAAATAGCTTCATACCTCATGTGATCATATCATATAGAGTGAATCAGGAAAAAAGAACACGGGGTAAAATGAAAACCCTGGGGTATCCTCTAATTTTTACAACAGCATGAAGTATGCAGAAGAACAAATAAAACCTTTTAATGTATGCAGTGACTTGGAGAGTAATATCCCCTTTAGAAACGGTTTGTCCAAGTTTTAAACATATTTATTATCCTCTTTGCATCTGTCCACCTCCATTAAGTCTTTTTTCCTCCAGAAAAGTAAAATAAACCTGGATGCTGCTCCTTGAGCCAGTTATGTACTGCAGTGCTTCATAAGAGAACAAAAAGACATCCAGTGACAGCAGCCAAGATTAAAAAACACTTCACAGTTTTCAAAGTCAGGAGAGACTGATCACTTATAATCCTCCAAATTAGTGCATTTCTTTTTCATATCAGATAGATGAAAACTGCTGGGTTTGGTTGTTTTGTTAAATACAATCTTTTTCACTGTGTTCTGGCCTACTCCTCCCTCCTTTACTTTTTTTTTTTTTAATATAACCCAGGACTTAAAATGACTCAACATCCTCAAATTGTTTTTGAAGAAAAAAACGTCAGAAATGTCTACAAAGCCAGCACCAGCCTAGACTGTGCTTTTAGATCTCCACAATCTTCTTACCACTCACCTCACTGTCATTTTATACACCGAAAATTCTCATTAAACTTGATGCCCTATTGTATTCAGTAATGACCACTTAAAAGTGAATCGTTTATCAGAAGATCTTTTTCAAGTGATTAAAATAAATTGATACCTGTGAATCTGAATAAGATGAAAGAAAAATACATCCCTTAACTCCCTGCTTCTGTAAAAATCTTCTTACCAGGCCACAGTGACATCCCCGACTGGTGTGAGAGCTACAGATCAAGCAGGCAGCCTTCTTTTTGACGTGGGCATTTCACTTTGCTTCCATAAAGACAAGACAACTGAAGCTCAGCTGAGTGAAATTCAAGTAATAGTGAGAAGACTGGAGAGCAGGGACCTCAAATACATGCTGGAAGGACCTCCTGAGCCATGGTACCCCTCAGTGAGCTATCAACCACCCCCTTTTCTAATGTATCCAGCTTTATTTTAGTTTATTTTAGTAGGTCTTCTGCCTACACCATGACTGTCCCCAAATTTCACTTCTCAGCTGGTTGGGCAATCTCTAATTCCCAGCCTGGATTTATGACTGCCTTGTACTCATTTGTCTTTATGCCAAGTGGTGCTTCAATTTTTAAGTAAAACCTAAAATCCTCCAACCAAGAGAAGGATGATGGATAGAGGGCAGCCCCATCATTACTCCAGTTTATCATGACAGAAGATGAAAGTGCTGATTCCACCTGTCACGAGTCACGGATCGGAACCCGCGGTGCATCAATCACCCGCGGTCACCATCGATCCAGGCTCGCCCTGTCCCGGTGCCAGCTGAGGGCACCCTGCTCCCTGCACGCAAACCCAGCCACTGAACTGAGGCAGAATCTGTGCTATTCCATTGCCATGGAGGGATTTCCAACCCTGGAGCGCAGCCTGAACCATCTAAATCTGATTTAACTGCAGATCATTCAGTGAGTTACTGCGAGAGAAAGCAGAATGCGGCATCGGCCATTCCCCACAAACACTTGAGCTGCAAAACAAGGTACAGAAACTTGAGTTTCTTTAGAAACATTTTTAAAAAAAATAATACCACTGTTTAGACATGAGAAGTGAAAGGAGACACTAAGTCTGCCACTACCTTGTCCTACAACTCCAGTGACCAGGTGGCCACTTGGACAGAGCCTGGAGCAACCTGGTCAAGTGGAAGGTGTGCCCGCTCATGGCAGGAGGGGTGGAATAAGATGGTCTTCAAGGTCCCACCCCAAACTACTCTGTGATTCTTTGATTCATTCTCTGATTCTGTGACCATTAAAGTTATTTATCTTTTGCCATTGAGGAAACTGAAGGAAAACAGAATAATGGATATATTAAGTGAACTTCTCGTTCTTTTTAACTGGTCAGTTTTCTCAGCACAGATGAAAACAAACATTTTCTCGTGGAAATTTACATGTAGTCCTCACAAAGCTGCTGCTTGCTCTATTCAGTGTCACAAATGACATCCCCACCTTCTGAGGGATTTATTAAAATACAGTGCTAATCATTTCTCTCTCTTTATGCACTAGAGAATCAATCTGCAATGAAGAAAACATGTTGAAAAATCAGCTCTCCACACCTAATGGTTCACATCAGCTGTCTCCAACAGATCACCAGTAGAAAAACATTCATTTCCATGTGCACGTATAACAAAACAATCAATCGCTGCTCATTACTTACAGGTCCAAAATTAAACTGCTCAAAATAAAGAACATGCAATCTGCAACACCCCAACTGTTTCCACAGACACAGGAGCAACAGTAAAGCTGTTCGACATCGATCAAGTTTGGATTCGAAACCTTTGGAGCTACTCCTTTACCACAAATATTTTGTATTTTGTTTGCAAAGTACCACTTTGCAAAGCAGTGAAATAGAAATTTGAGGACAACCCCTACAGACGGAGTATTTTCTTCCATGGATCAACATCACACACAGGTTTCCAAATTTTACAGAAAAAAAGAAACTGGACACAAACATATCGGCAGTAAGAAACGAGGCGGTGACCTGTGTTTCCTTCTCACTAAAGATTTCCCTTAAACGAAATAAAAATAAAAATATA
Organism: Manacus vitellinus; assembly: GCF_001715985.3. Classification (NCBI taxonomy): domain Eukaryota; kingdom Metazoa; phylum Chordata; class Aves; order Passeriformes; family Pipridae; genus Manacus; species Manacus vitellinus. The sequence continues at coordinate 8,146,342 of NW_021939960.1, read as the reverse complement.
AGAACACCAACTTACGAGAGAGCGAGTGGGTGCCTTTGGGTAGGTACTCGAAGAGCAGGGAGCTGTCCTCGCCCAGCATGTCGGCCTTCAGGGACAGCAAACTGTTCTTACTCATGAGAGCCGCGCGCAGGTTGGCAACCGTGGCGGCCTGGAGCGCGTCCTCCTTCTCTGGAGTCAGGGGCTGGTGGATGTAGCTGGATTCCCCGCCCAGGAGAGCTTCCTCCACGTTGGAGTAGGGGTCCGGCCGCTCCCCCCTGCTGTCAGAGCTGCTGGGCTCTGTCCCTGTCACATCAGCACCTGCGGGATGGAAGGGACTGTCAGAGACACGGGAAACACGCGGCTGCGGGACCACGCGCCTGCCCCGCCAGGGATACAAACAACAGGACCAGGAATGGAGCAACACTTATTTTGGCTTTGTTTTTCACATGAGAGTGCTGTTTCTCATCCCTCTTCTCCCAAAGTCCCCAAGACCTGGCCACTCAAAGGCTCAATGAGAAGTGCTTCCCTCCAAATCTGGGAGTTCTGTTTTTCCAGCCCGTGCCCACCTGCCCCACCAAATGGGCTTAACCACAGCACCACACACTCTGAAGGCAGGGCAGAGGGAGGGACAGAGGTGTTGCCTCCTTCACAACCAATACTTGGATAAAATTAAGATTTCAAGGTAGTCTGCTAGTAGTGAAATTACATTCAAAGGTTTAAGCTCTGTTTTCTTCATAATTTTACTCCGGCAGTTCAAATTTTCATTCTTTCATTTCTTCCCCGTGATGAAGGTTTAGAAAAATCCAGTAATAGACAGCCTCTAATAGTGGGCTGCTAAGTAGTATAAATCCCTTGGGGTCACTTATCTAGAAAATACACAGTAATCAGTGGTTCCCAGCACCTATCAGAGAGTGGGTTTTATACAGAACTGATACAGTTAAAAAACCCCAAAAGATACACATCAGCCACTTTACAACAACAGGTAGCTACAAAGAAACTGTATGAAAATGTAATGAATTATTAATAAAATATCGATTATTGAACCCAAACAAAACCAAAAAAAGCTATGATAAGGTAAATTCCTCCCTGTTAAAGCACAGTTTATTTTTGTATTTCTTGGGAGGTCTAACTGAAGATTCTCTTTCGTTTGAACTTTGACTCTCTCATAATCTTAAATAATTTATGTATTTTTATGCAAAGACTCCTCTCTATTCTTCACACAAAACAACAAAAATGATGTACAAAAAGGGCTGTTAGCCCATTTATAAAGTGCATAAACCAAACTGCAATTACCTACTCCACAATCTGCAGCAGCAAACACAGCTGACACACTCAAAACCCAGCTGAGCACCTGGCAAAGGGAGCCGAAGCCTCCTAAACTTATGCCTTTGTAGCATTTCTCCTATCAAGATGTAGAGGGGAAAAAAATCCAAATCCAAAGAGAAGGCACAGAAAATGAGCAATCGGATGGAAAAGGAAGCTGTTTTGCAGATCCTGAACATTTTATTGCCTCCTCGTTTAAAACAGATTTAAATCTACTTAAAGCAAGAGGGAACTATTACAGCTCAAAGCAGTGGGACCACATGTACAAAATCAATACACAGATCTACCCTGCACTCCTCAGGGCAAGGAATTCAGGTGCTGTCCACACACACCACTGCAATAAACTTACTCCTGCCCAGGTTTCAGGGCAGCAGAGCCCAGGAGAGGGGAGGAGGCAGAGTGTGACACACCAGCACTCAGCTTCCACAACTTCAATCCAGGGCAAGGCATTAATCTGCAGAGCCTTATTAAAAAAATGCTAATGAGGACACTGGTACCGTGCCCACCTCCTGCAGCCTGGAAAACAGCTGAAGGAATATCATTATTTTTATCTCCATTTTACAGGTGGTGGCTGCCAGAGAAAGGCTCAGTGACTTGCTCGAGGTGTCCAGCCCGTGGAGCCAGGAGCAGCCAGTGGACTTCCCAGTCCCAGCCCAGGGCATGTCAGATTCCACAGCATGTCCAGATCGGCTTTACTAAGCTGCACTGTTCTGCCAATACCTCTTACTCTTAAGTTTTTCCACTTCTTGCAAAAAACAAACAGCCTCAAAGCAAATAATAAGGAAAAAGCAATCATAGGCAGAGTGCTCCCATACCCCGGAGATGTAGGGAATACTCACGACTGGGGGCTACCAACACAGTAGGTAGTTCATAAATGTGAACTATCAGAGATGCTCTCTGTTTAAAACAAACCATTTTTCCCCCTCCATCTGTGTTTTGCTTGTACAGTATCATATTATCAGTTTTATTAAATCTTAGCCAAGAAGAATTCAAATGCTTCGAATTTTTATGTATTTTGTCACCCCTCCGTTAATGGCTCACAGGGATAGATATTATTCTAGATGATAATTAAGGTTTTTTTAAAACAAACCAGCACGTCCACATAAAGGGAAATTACAAGACATTAAGAACCAGCAGCTGTTGGAAAAGGTGGTGAAGAAAGTAAATTAAACTTTAGCCCATTAAACTGAGAAGGTAACAGAGAGCTTCAGCACATCAAAACCATGGTAATACCACCACTCCTCTGCTCCTCACTGCCTACACGGGGAATCACAGCACATAATTTGGGCCAGAGAGGGTGTTGGTCCACAAAACTGTGTTCCCAAATAACCAGGCAGGCAGGAAAGCACCTTGTGTTTTCTGCCATCCTTTCTCAGAGCCTGTTACAGCTGCTGATTGACAGTTGCCAGAATCCGCTGCTGCACATAAACACTAATTGCTAAAACACACGCAGATTAATTGTAACCACAACAAGACATTAAATGTTCCTCAAAAGCCAAGATTAGAGACAGACAGTGAAATAGATGCTTCAGAGCTTCCAGTATTTATAGCTGATGTAATATAATCAAATACACATTAAGGCAAAATAAATATCCACTTAGTCACACAAGTACTAAAATACTCCCGGCACACCAAAACCCAAAAAAATGCACCAAGTTCCTCTCCACGGCGCCTCCAAAACCACTTCTCTTTTCTCTAGAATGCAGCTCCTTTTAAAAAGATTTAGCCAAAGAATTATATGAATCGAAAGCATCCGTCACTTCCCAGTAATCTAAACTGTTTACTACAGCTCCAGCCCCACGTAAACCAGGCTTTAGTCAATGAGCTCCTATTCTGCAATTATTCACTGCCACGGGTCCCGCGGCCGCCCGAGAGCTCCATCCAAGCCCTCCACATCTCATTTTTCACAGCGCTGGGACAGCCCCTGTGACTGCAGAGATCCGGGCTCCGTGTGCAGGAAATCCCGAGCTAAACACGGGATTAATCCTGCTCGGAGAACTGAGCTCATTAGTCTCTTTAGCGAATCATTATTTCGCAGTTATTCTATTACACCAGCCCGCTTTCCAAACACAGAAGCTTTAGAAAAGCTTTCTTAGTTGGTGACTCGAAAGAATATTTTATTATTGGGGTTTGGTTTGGTATAAAACACAGGGTCTATTTTTTGACAATTCTGGCAACAGTATTCCCACGCAGCCCTGAAACTCTGAAAGCAACATTTAACTGGTAAAGTTCTTACACATGAAAGCCTCATGTAACAGGGATACAGGGGGCCTGACTGTGAGCACCTTCTCACAGAGGTCACACATCCCAGCTGATCTGGAAACACGCTTCCCAACCACGCTGACCAGGCAGGCTTTAACAGATCCATACCAAACCTCACACCAGGACAGCGGGAGCAGTACAATATTCCCAACACACCCAAGGAGGCTCCTGCAAAAGCCCTGAAAGTCCCGTAAACCGAGCTCCTGTCACACAAACCCAGCTATGGGAAAACCAAGCTGGCACTAGTCAAAAAAATCAAGCACTACAGACACCTGACAGCCCCTTGGAGAGGGCTGTGGCACATATAAAAGTGATGGAAGCTACTAAAAGTACCCAAATTATATGATAATGTGATAATTTATTTTCCGAGATCTAGGGGGAAACTGACAGTAAAAAGGCATTAAACCTACTCCAACAACTGAGCAAAGCACACATGCCACCCCAGAAACAGCAAGGAAAAGTTTCTCTATTTTAAAGACTCCATTTGACTACCCTAATTAATTACTTTAAAATAGAAAACGATTTTTTCCTTGTATTTCTTCTCGCTGCTTCTGTCATTTTTCCTCATTACAGCTTAAACTCATCTGTTACCAAACTACCTGCTCAGTGTCTGCTTCTCTCACACCATTTATTTCTTGTTTGTACTGTGTTTTAACCTTCTCAGTAAACCCCCAGTGGGGTTTCCCAGACTCCCAGCGCTATTATTCTCTTTCATAATTCTTTTTTTTCTAATAATTTTTTCCTCTTTTCATCTCTCATGCAGACAGCTGAACATCTAGAAATCTGTAGCTGGAGGACTAAACCCATGAGAACAGAGAAAGGTGTGAAGGAAAACCACACAAAGTTACATCTGCTGCTGGAAAATTCAAAGCAGAAACAAGCTTTTTCCCCTAAGAACTAAAGGCAACGTTTTGCCAGGTCAGTCTTCTGCAATACTGCTTGTTTCCTTAGAGTCTCGAGGTAAGAGGAGATCCAAGGAGTCTGTCATCTCTTCAAAGCCCAGTTCTGTTTGGCAGGAACACAAAGCAGTGGCGTTCATCCCTCGGTTGAACGAGGGATGCCGAGGTCTCGCGATGGAGGTGACGCCCTGGCAGCGAGGGGGGAGCCAGCCACGAGCAGGGTAGTCCTTCAAAGGAGGGCAACTGTCCCCCACTCATCATTTACAGAGCTTTAACCCAGTTTCTGTGTTTCTCCACCACCCTGGCAAACTTCAGCAATCTTCTTGGCCTGGAGATCCCCAAACTGGATCCTGTCCTCCAGATGCTCTTCCTAAGGCAGGCAGCCAGATTTCACCGCTGCAAGGGCACACAGGCCCCTCTTCAGCTCTTTACTCACCAAAAAGCAAAGCTGTTTTCTCTCCCCTTGGTTGCCAACCCAAACTGCTGCACGGGGGTTTTCTGTCCCACACACAGGACTTCTCACTTGCCTTGGTGGAATTCATGCTGTGCCTGGCACTGCTGGCTTCCAGCAAATCATCCCTCCCAGCCTGGTGCCATCCAACAACTTGCCGAGGGTTCACAACATCCCACCACTTAGTGAACAAAGTCAACAGCATCGGCCCTGGAAGCAGCCTGTCATGGATGCAGGCATCCCACTTTCTGGGGCAGATGTTTAGGATCTCCTGGACACAGCTGGATAATTTTTAGTGTGATGGTAAATGTAATTTTTTTCTGTTTACAACACGACAAGTGGAAAGGACGACAGGAAGAGGTTCCAACATCAGCAACTTCTCCCACTCCAAATTCCTGCATCCTCCCCTGCTACTCCTTCAGTGGTACCAAGACCACAAGTATAGCTGTGAAGTAAACTTGAGACAGGAACTAATATGTTAAAAATAAACTGATTTATTAAAAAAAGCTATTTTTAAACCCAGATCAGTTCCTCAATCTGGTTCTCTACATGGGTGCACAGACATTTTCACCGGAACAACTGCAGGAGGGCGTGGGGGTGCAATTAAGCACCAAAGGAAAGTGGGAGCCACTTAAACTCAGCTTTTGTTTCAAGGATGCAGTCAAATTGTGACCCGAGCCGAACTCTTTTGGAAAAAACTTAGGTGAAATCAAAAACTTAATTTTCTGAGGTTCTTCTACCTCTCTACCTACTTGTGTCAAGCATCTGCCCGACAGTAGATTTCATCTAGAATTCCAGGGATGATGTTTCTTGTGTAAGTTTAGAAAGATTTGGCTCGATCTCCTTCTGTACAAAAGACAATTAATTTTTAAACTCTCAGGAAAAAAAAAATAAAAGAAAAAGCTTTCATTTCATAGTGATTTTTTTCTTGTGACTAAAAAAAAGAAAAAAAGAGCACACAGGCTGGCAGAAAAATGACTATCTTTTACCAGTTGCTAAAAATATCCTTGAAGTTTGTGTTTCAGATACCTCCTCCTTTCTAACAGAAGTCCCTCAAAAGTGTTTCACAACTTACTGTTTGTTAAACAAACCTCAGTGTTCTCACTCATTGCAATATTCACACGGGAAAGTGATGCCATGAGTTATATTGGGTTTGATTTGCACTGTTTTACAAACAAAACAGTAGACATGTGGATATAATAAATGTGCACAGCACTCAAAATAAGTTCCAATTTCCTAGTGCAGGAAACTATCAAGCAAATACAGACATTTAACCACAACATATATGATTGTTAAAAACTGCCTTTATGTTAAAGACTGCAAGATATCTTAAGTGAATCCTTATGGAACCAAAAACACAGTCTCCTTCAGGCTCTTCTTCCTGACTTGAGTTCTACTAGAGTTTCTCCATCATGACTCAAAGCAGGGTGATCTGGGACTGTCAGGATTTGGGTTCTGAAAAAGCCCATCCTGTATGAAACTCTCAATTTCCAATGCTGTTCCTGTTTCTGGAAGGCTCAGGAGGAGCACAGAGGCTTCAATATAATTTTCAAGCCTACAGCCACAGGATGTTCCCTATCTGTGTTTTGCCAACAGAAACATTCTCCTCAACACCTCTACAATAACATTGCTAAAATAAATCAGGCTTGTTCTACACAAATACCACCTGGTTCTATGTTGCTACTTCTGCAGTGTATTCCAAAAGCACAAGTGTATCACCATCTTTGTCTTCCTCAAAACACTAACCATAATATTTGTTTTTCTATCATTGAAACAAGTTCTGCAGATACTTTTCCACGGTCTGTGTTAGCAAAAGGATCTCCTGCCCCAATCCTGCTGCTTTTTGCTGCTCCCCCACTGCCTGTTAATGACCCCAACTCAACTGTTTGTGAGGCTACAGAGAAAACCTGTTCAGCTACTTATCTCCCTAAACCAAGATAAAACAGAACTCCCAAATCCAAAAAAAAAAAAAAAAGAGAGAAATGGTTAAACTGGGTGAGTTTACTCTTTCTGAAAGTATTCTAAAGTGGAATAATAAAGTGTCTTTGAAGGAGCAGGAATGACTGGGCAGTGCAGAAATACCTTAAGCCACGTTTGTTTCCCTAAAATACGCAGAGAATTGTACAGTAACTTAAGACTATCACTTTAAAAATACTAAGGTGGACTGCAAGCTTAACATCTTTTTCCAAGTCTCATAACTCAAGCAGTTAAAGGACTGACACTATTCCCTGTGCTCCTTGGACACAGAGAACCTCTTGCTGCTCATCAGCACAGGAACACACACAAACATGAAGGGACAGAAACAAAACAATTAAATATGAACACTCATGATATGACAATGCTGAGTTATAAATTCTAAAAACCCTCAGAACAAATATTTACCCTTTGAAACAAGTGCCTGTAAGAAATGTTAAAAAAAAAAAAAGAAATATAAAATAAATCAATCTGAGACCAGTACAGCAAAGTTTGGGATTGATTCCTATCACTGTATCTAAAGAATTAACTCCTACCATGTTTTAATGCACAAACACTGCAAATAGGGAAGTTAAAGTCCTGAACAGTGCTGATTGCAAAGTAGGAGTAGGATTTATGTTAAAATACTGAAAGTTTCTTGATTTCTCACTTGTAATTTCAGTAAAGAAACAAAAAAAAAAGGGGAGGGAAATTGTTTTTGAAAAGTTGAGATCTCTAAACATGAGCCCAGTGTAACCTTGGCACAAGGAACAAATAAAACAGTGAGAAGGGCACTCAAGAGGGAAAATGCCTCTGATCTCTGGAGTAAAAGCAGATTAGCAGAATCAGGGCTGCTACCGCGGGGAGGAGGAAGAGGAGGAGGAGGGTTTGGGAGCCTGGGGAAAAAGGAATGTAGGGTGGGGAAAGGAAACAGACACTGAGCTTTGAGCTAAAGCTGGTTTAGGGTGGAACCATTTTAAAGCCAGGGTGTAGCCAGGGAGTGAGTGTCTGGGTTTAAAGGGATGATTTTAGTTTCCAAACTTGAAAATAACCTGACCTAACCCTTCAATAACAGAAACTCCAAAGTCACTCCCACATAGATTGTATCCTAATAATTTCTTTTGCCTGTAACTGTGGCGATACAGAGAACCTGAATTATTCACTGAGCACCCTCTGCATAATTCACCATATGGTCAGAGAGGTCAGTGGGGCTTGGGGTGGGGTTTTTTTGCTTGGTTTTGCATTTTGATGTAGCTCACAGCCACCTCCACACAGTGCACTGGCGCTTCGTGCACACCAAGAGTTCCAAGGAGGGTCCAGAAACCTGGGCAGCTCCATAAGCCCGAGGAATGCAGGCTAAGCCGATTTCGGGCTAAGAAAGAATTCAGGGGGTGGCATTAAAGCACAAAGCTGTAACCCCTCCAGGTCTGGCTGAGAAAGCAAGGCTGGCATCGCTGACCACCACTGCTTATGGCACTGAAGTATCTCCCCAAGAAAAACATCATTAAAACCCTCTTGTAGCAAAGGAAATTTTAATACCTTGCACCATAAATGCAACTTCATTAAAAGAAGGGGGGGAAATGCAGTAATGAACTTAATTTTCCAAGTGGCAGGCAATTTGAACTTTACTATTACCTACCCTTAAAAATACTCCCAACACCTTTCCAATAAGCTGAATGCTTTGATCCAAAATGCCTATCCTCCTTAAAAAGTGCTCTTTCCAAAATGAGGCATGAAAGAATCACAGAATATGCTGAGTTATGATCTAAGTAACAAACTAACGGTAGGAAACCATTAAAATTTCGAGCCTGTGTCGGTTTAGGACATCAGATATTTATCTGACAACTGAAATTTTAACCATTCCAGTTTTCAGTCACGGCTGTGACAAACACTTCAACCCCTGCCCCAAGTTTTCATACTGCAACCAGGACTCAGACCACGGTAGGTGGATTGGACACTGCATCTCTTCAAAGCCAAGTCCATTTAAAGAGAGAACAACTGACTGTATTCTGTCCCAGGGAGTTTTCTGGCTCCCACACTGCATGGATCATTTCAACACCACATGCTTCCAAGAGTTTCCTTAACACCTCCTTCAATACATTTGTTTTTGTCTCATAAAACAGAACAAAAATCTTTAAGAGTTCCTTGAACACCTAGATCCTGAGTACAAATGCCACACTCATTTTTAACCCCCCTTTTCTCATTTTGCAAAATCTGTATTCTTCTACTTGGACTGATATGTCTGCCAAATATCGCAACAGAAACAATGGAATTTTCAATGGAATTATTAATAATAATTTGAAAATATGAATCAAGGAAGATCTGCATCAACAGAGGGACAGAGTTGCAGGAAGTCTTGGTACCTTGATTAGAAAAAGACTTTTTTTCAAGAATAAAATCATTTACCTGCCTGCACTCAGACAGGTCCAGAGACCTCACCTGCACAAAACTGTTGAGAGTTCATCTAGAATGGGCTTTCTTGCCTTCCTCTGAAGCCTTCTGCAATGTAAGCTCACTATATGATCCAACTGTTAAGCATCTGTGCTCACCAACAGCTCCTGTAATCATAATTTGCTCTCTAGAAACCAAGACAGGAAAAGGGATGGGGAAAGGCTGACGACAGCAGCTGCCTCCAGGCTTCCCGGGGAGCTGCCAGCACAGCTCCCTGCAGCAGGCACTGCCATCACATGTGTGTCACTGGAAAATGAGGAACTCCAACGTCTCCTCACCAGGAGGGAGGAAACTTGTGCATAATTAAAGATTTTGAGAGGGAAAATGTTAAAGGGACTGTGAACTCTGCAAAGTCAGGAGGATACAGTGCAGTCCTGCCTGTCCTTCTCACAGAGGTCACTGCTCTGGGCTTAATCAAGTCCTGCAGCTCCTCTTACACAATACAGAAATTCCACTGCATGTAACCAAAGGAAGGCAAAGAGTTCCCAAAGTGCAGAGTCTTTAAAAAGGACTTTTCTGGTTTTAAAATAATTAGTTTCATTTCACAGTCAACTGGCACACAGAAATCCACTTGCAGCTTTTGGGTGCAAACAATCAGAAGATGCGTGGGAGTATTTCCTCAGAAATAAAATTCCTGAATCATAATTACTATGCTTGAACTAACACATTAATAAAGCCATCAATAAATTCTTCAAAAGACACCCTCCAAATGACAGAGTTTTCCATTACATGAAGAAGCAAATCCAGCAACATTTTGCTATGTGGGTTGGTGAGGAAAACATATATATGAATGTTTCATACAAGGAATGACAGGCTGACATCCTGAACAACCCAAACAGGATAAGAAAGAGAAAATCCTATGTGTTTGATTCTAAACAGACAATCCAAACTAATAAACTGAAATTAGCATGAAAAGATGGTTCTCATCAAGCTTTGTGCTTGACTGACACCACCCTGGGAAACTGTGAGCTGAGTCACAGTCTCAATCCAGCACCTCAACTTCGTTTGCATTCTTTTGCAAATCCTATTTGATCATCCTTTCTTGGACGAAGAAGACTCTTCATGGCAGATATGAACAATCTCTTGCTATTTCCATGATGTTTGATTACCATTAATACGATTACTCCAGGCACTCCTTTTTATTTTAATCTGTAATGCTGTAAAATTCAAAGGCTCTCAGGAGCACCCCACTCACCAGCATCTGGGAAAGAATCAAGTGATTCACAAGGAATTTTTTTACCCTTTCAATTTAAAAAAAAATCTTTGTCTTTTTCAGACCTCATTGATTAGTAATTAAATACAGTCTGCTTAAATATCTGAGACACTTTAGTACACCTGCCTGCATTGATAAGAACATGTTTCCCACTGAAAGAAGCACCACTGCTGAGTGTGAATGAGCTGTGAGTTATTTGAAAAGCAGTTTCAATGACTGCAATGTGCTTCTTTGTAATACAACTGGAATGAAGTAATCCTGTGTAATACAGGAGCAGGAGCAGCATTTTCAGTCTGTGAAGTATACTGCCCCAAATAATCAAAGGGTGATGCAGTGGTTACTTGCAAGATTCCCCTTCCAAAATGTTGCTGAAATGCAATGCTGTTTGCAACCAAGACCAAATGAGTACCTTGCTCAATTTTGGGAAGACTCAACTTTGAAGCTGGATCATCCTGAATCAACTTTTGCATTGTCAGGTCTGTGTTAGTCCTCCAGCACAGAGGCATTCACAAATGGTACCCAAATTATCCCAGAACAAGGGTTTTCAGCCTTAGCAACCAGCATCTTAAAATAACCATTAGATCAGAAAAGTGAAAGAGACTCAAAGAACAAAGAGTTCTAGGTAACTTTCTTTCCTCTTAGTTACTTAAGAAAGAACATTCAACACCCATTTCCTCAGCAAATGAGTAGCTTTTCATCTTAGCTGTGAACAATGGGACACTTCTAAATAAATGAGGTGAAAAAGAGCCCTAGACTATGAAGTGTGTTTTAAAGAATGAAACCTGACACGACTAAATCAAAGACAACTTCACACTGAAAGTTAAATACATCCCAATTATTTGTTAGAAGTGTCTGCACTGTGTTATTATCCATTTGCACACAAGAAAATCAATTATTCTTCATGTTTAGGAGTCAAGTTTGCAACACCCCTACACTACTGCTGAATTCTAACAGGAGAGGGAAGAGCCTGGGGCACCAAAACTCAAACCAAGCTAAACCCCGTAGCTTGGCAACTTGGGAGATGGAGCAGCTTGCAGGAAAGTTGCTTCCACCTGCTGGATGTGGGAAATAATCACGTGAGACCAGAACACTCTGCTGCTTGCAGGGCCCCAGACAGGGCTGGTTTGGGGGAGCAGGAGTGCTCTCACTTCACACTGAAAGAGCTGCAGTCTCACCTCAGTGACCAACTGATTTCACCCAAACCACACATCCACCACACAAGCACACGAGAGGCTGCTGGCAAAGTGTCCAAGGTTAACTGAAACTGAACATTTGCATCTCAAATCCTTTGAAATTATACCAAAAAATCCCCCAGAGACAAGACAATTTGACCCAAGACACACACAGGGCTCGCAGAGAATCCCTGCTGCTAAGCCCACATGCACCCATCCCACAATTTTAGGCCCCACAGCACAGATAAAGCTCCCTTTCCAGCAGGGCAGGAAGGAGAACTTCACTTCCATTCATCTCTCCAGATGGCCAATATGGGGAACCCACAAGAGCTCAGCCTCCACACACCCTCCTTGTTCCTCATGGACCCTTGGCACACACTGCTCTTGGAGCAGCAGCCCCTGTGCCTATTCACTTTGGACAGAGAGAAGTGTTGCCATTCGTTTTTAACCTTTGTTTTACCAGCACTAGTGGAATATTGACATCTTTCCCCAACCACCATCACTCAGCTTCCCCCTTCCCACCACTGGAACCACCTCTTTTATTGGAAACCTCATTTAAGACAAGATTTGGAACAAATAATTTGATGTGCCTGCTGACGTGCTGTCTCAGCACCATGCTGAGTCAAGCCCCTGAGCCATCTTCCTCTCATCTGCAAACAGCCACTGCAATTTAATTCCTTAACAATTAGGAATTAAATAATCTACGCTTCGTTCAGCTTCCAGTAATACAGTGTCTTCTATTTTGCACTGTTTTCAGTAAAGATGTCCAATCTGTAACAAGTTTCCAGGAGGATCAGAGCTGCAGTTCTGTTTCTGCAGTCACTCCATGTCTGGTTCATTCCAGGTACTGTCCCAAGCCCACACGCCTCAGACAGTACAAGTGATTGAGTTGTTTTTATGGGATGCCATGAAAAATGAAAAACAGTTGCATGAGAACAGCACACCAGGCAATCCAGGCTGAGTCTTAACTCAGAACAAGCCTAAAATGCATGCATTATAAAAACAAGATTCATCATAAATCACTCTTATCTTAAATTATCTTGCATTTTTCTTCTAACTGACATTGTTTAGATTTTATCATCAGCTAATTAGAATAATTACATGCAAGCTTGCTGCAGCAGATAACCATAAAACATAATAAATCTCAAGACATTTGCAGAGTTACTCGTTCAATGAAAACCACATTTAAACTCCAGAATGTAAGCAGCCTAAACCTCTTTTTTCAGCCCATAAAGACTCTTAAGACTTTTAGTACTCTTTATATTGCTTTTTTCATCCAAATTTGGCATCATAAAAGTCTACAATCTCACACACCCTTCTCCTGGCTGACTTGGGTTCTGGTATGCAATGAAACACAGGCTACCTCACAGCATGGACTAAGTTCTTCAAGTCAACTTGAGAAAGTTAAATCCCACATTTCCTTAAAGTCCCTAGGAAAAAACACCAAACTCCTGGTTCAGTAGCATTCTAGGATCTATTAATTGTGACTGATCAATGAATCAAGTAGGACAATTATCATGAGACAGACAAATAACTGCTGAAGATTCAAAGGAAGTCAAGAAAACATTTTTTTCACTGGCTACACACTTTACAGCAGCCACTGATCTCAGACCACAAGTGGTCACACATCAAAACACATTTGAAGCCACAGCAGCGCCTCAGAAAAAGCACATTATTCTTAAGAGTTACCAAACACTGACCCTGCCATTACCAGCAATGAGCTATGGTGGTTTTCTCACCCCAGAGAAAGTGACACCTGAACATCAGGAAGTTCTGGAGATGGAATCAGTAGGACTAAATTACACCTGTGTGTGGTGTAACTACATCATCAACACACTGCGTGAAGGAAAATTCTTCAACCCTGACATCAGTTTGCACACCTGCTAAAATAAATTCCAACCTTTCCTCTCACTAATTCCAACAATCATAGAGGTGTTTTGGGGGTGATTTAGGCCGTTCAAGCCCAAAACAAAACCGAACTTCTGGTTTTACAGGAGAACCAGCCCGTGACACTGCAGCTCCTGACCGAACCGTGCAGCACTTGGTGCTTCTGAATTGCTGGCAACGCAAGCTTCTACTGTCAGGCTTGTAATTCAGGGACTGATAAGATCACACCATAAACAGATCTAATGAACTCAACACTTTTTAATTTCAGCCCCAAAAACTGGAAGAATGACTTACTTGGGTCTCGACTGCTGTATGGCCATCCCGAGGCAGGTGAAAAAGGCAGCACTGGGGAGTTTGCCCTGCTGTCGTCCTCCACTTGCTGCGTAATGTGCCGCACAGTTTCTTTGTTTTTCCTGTTCTTCCTGCGCCCCGTGGGCTGCCAGCCCTCCCCCACTCCTTGCTCCGAGAACCCAGTCTGTATTGCACTATCCTTGGCAGAATGAAGCTCACCCCCTCCATAATGCGACGGTGAAACCTGTTCCTCTTTGATACGTAAAGACCCATAGCCCATGTCACTGGCCCAGAGAGACTGGGACGAAATGTCCTCGTGGCTGTCTGTTTTTGGCTCTTGATCCTCTTTTCCATAACTACTCCCTCCTTCGTGGCAGCTGGCAATAGCTGAGTCTCCAGAGGAGTTTGCCGGGCTGGTTCTCCGAGCCAACCACGGAGATATGCTCCTGCCAGCCACCACCGCCGAAATCAAAGCGTCCGTGCTGCTGCTGGAAGGGGCTCCCAGCTCATAATCAACGAGGTCCTCCGAGGCATCAGACTTTATGCTGATGTCCAGAGCAGCTTTGATGAAGTTGTGACAGGCCTGCACGATGTCTGTCATCTGCAGGTAGCTGGCAGCCGACATCACCTCGATGACGTTGCGGCTGGTCAGCGCCAGGTGCGCGGAATACATGAAGTCAATGATTGCCTTGAAGCCCTGTGCGGTGACAATGTCCAGGTGGGTGACTGTGGCCTGGTCAGAGGTTTTCTGCACCTGGCAGTACAGAGTCTTGAAGTAGCGGCTGCTGCCCAGGAGGACGTTCTTGTGAGCCTTGAAGATCTTGCCCTCCACGATGATGCAGACGTCGCAGAGGATGCCGTGCTGCCGCTGCTCGTTCAGCTCCCGCAGCAGGTGACGGTAGTGGGAAGCAATCTCCATATCTTCCTTTCGGTTATTCATCTGGAAATCTTTATGTTTCCTCTTCCACAAGTCCTGCACGGGGAAGGAAATGACAGTATTACAAAAATCCACGATGAGCTCACAAATGTGTTTTCCGAAGGCTGAGACAAACCCCGAGAGGTGCCAAATTAAGCAACAGGTTCATGGGGAAAGAATGTCACAAATACAGCTACTGCCTGCAACTGCACATCCACTGACATGATGCAGCTCACTTTGACCACACTTCAAGCAATTTATATTAAGAAGAACTAGGTTTGAAGCCAATCCTCCTGTGGTTCGTAACATCCCAGAGAAACATTTCTTTAAATCACTACAGACTCTTAAGGAAACCTGAAGTTACCAGGGTACAACAGCTGTCAGTTTTTACCCTGAGTTTGGTAAAATTGAAATCACACTGATGGAGGCAAGACTATTGAAGAGCACCCTTTAACACAATGTCCTCAAGGGAACAAGCATGATTTGTAGTACACTGAATAGCTGAGATCCTCACACAGCAAAAGCCAATTGAATCCAGCATTTCTCCTGTTTATACTGCTGTGGAGGGGCTATAAATATGGTTTAAAAGTCAGGCAAATCCAAGACCACAGATCACTAAATTTTAAGTCCCCACCCAAACTAAACTGGAAATACATCACAACTATGAAATTAATGTTATTTGAAGCTTAACTACTTACAGGCACAAGATTTTTTACTTTGCAACAAACATGCTATTTCCTCGGCTTTACATCTCCAAGTTTACCCCACAGCCACCCTGAGATATCGGGGAGAGAAATTCTCATGATCCCCTAAAGAAAGGACCAACATAACAAAGCTGAGAAAAATTCACAGGGTCTTTGATCGCCTCTCATAAAATTTGGCAGTATTATCAAAAAAAAAAAAAAAAGGTATTAGTGCCAGCAGCAATGTATCTTGCAAGTTATGCTCCAAATTATCCTCTTACACGCCAAAACAGGAAAAAAGGTCCTAAATGTGTATATATTGACAGTAATAAGCAGTCTTAGGATTTTCAGACTGAATGTTACCCAGTTATTACCTTTGCAACTCCATAGTTTGCTGACACAGCTTTACAAATTCCTTGGCATTCAATTCTGCCATTTTCTTTCTCTTACACCACTTTTTGGGAAATTATTATCTAGATTTATACATCGTGTCACAGTGGTTTAATGGTCCAACTAATTAAGAGCACCGAGGTGAAAGATATCTTACCCCTTTCTCTCAAAAACTTACAGTTGTTCCAATATAAGAAGTTTCAACTGTAGAATTGGTATGAGGGTCCACATGTCAACACACAACTGTAAAATTGGACCCAGTTCCAAATGTTATTATGGGCAGGCACACACATCCAGAAGCCTGGATTTAGGCTACTGGTTGTTACTTATAAAACTGAAATCTCTGAGGTCTTAAGAGTCTTGAAGCAGACACGGTTCAATACAAACACTGGCATTAAGGAGGCTGATGAGAGCCTGGAGCACGTTTCTAACATCCATCGAGTTCACACACAAATTCAGCCCCATCTGCTCGAATTGGCTCACAATTCTAGGACAGCCGTGATTCAGGAAGTATCCTGACACATCCAAGTGTGTTTCCTGTACTGTGGAATACAGACCCATAAGCCTCCTGCCCCCTTCTCCTACCCTGTCCTATGATTATCATCACCAGGAGCAAAACAGCTGCAGTTTAGTCAACACTGTTGGCCAGAAAAGCACCTCCCAGCCCACAGAACAAACGGGAGATGGGACCTTCGAGAGAGTCACCTGATGACTCAAAAGTTCGAGTTATGCAAGACTGCTCCAAGCCTCCCCCAGTTCTGCAAGGATGGAGCTGCCTCTCTGCAGCCTTGGAAATGCTGATTTGCATGACCAGCTGGTCCCTGATCACTCAGAAGCACTTGCTTCCCTCGAGAGAGGAAGGACCATCTTCCTGCAACACAAATAGCCTGAACTGGTGTTCACCAAATTCAAAACAGTGCAGCTTTTCTGCAGAATTAAGCATAGAATGCACAGAGAAACCAATTTTTATTTTTTTCTTATTTGAACTGGAAGAGGTCAAGAACATTACAGCTGTACACTGAGCAACACCTATTTACCACAGAAATCTGCCTGGAGACCTCAAACCAAATCCTCACACAGACACCATCTCCATCTCAAATAACTGAAATAAATCAATGAAAACCAAACAAAGAATCAGAGTCAGGGAGCATGGGGGGAAAAAAAAACCCACGGATTTTTCAGGTGTTTGACCTGAAAAGGTTGTGATGGCACCAGCCAGCACAGCAGCTCTCTAACCCAGGCTCTGGAGGTGGCTGCCACAGCTTCCCAACATCTCCGTGTTGGAGAGAACCGCCTCGTAAGGCAGAATGACAGCTCAGTTTTGTCTTTATTCCAGAAACCACTACTGCATCTACTTTTAGGAGTTGAAGAGTCAGCTTTGTCCCCTCAGGAAATATGAATTGCCACATAGGATAAAGTGAGTTGTCCATCATCAGTCCTGTCTCCAACAGCTGCCATATCCACACGATTCAGAGGGAGATGCAAGAAAACCTCACACAGGTTACAATCAGGAAGACATCAGAATATTTTGGATATGGAATTTCCTTTTACTGTACCTTCATGGATATCAAAATCCATATTCCAAAAAAAACCCAACTCCCTGGAACTGGGAGGGGGAAGAGGGAAATCTCCTGCAAGGATAATTTTCTCTTCCTCAATTTCATACAGAATAGCGTCAGGAGTATTTGTCAACATCACCACCTGCTCTTGGGAATTTATGCAACAAGAGCTTTTCTTCTTCAATGTTCTTCACCTGGAAATTATATAAATTCCTTGAGATTTTATTTCTTTGCTATTTCATTTATTGAGCTTAGTGCAGTGGGTTGGGTTCCCACCTCACTGATAACAGTCCACTTCAGATACTCCTTGTCCTTTTTTAAAGCTGCCTATGGCAGAAACACAGATTTTAAAATATTTTTTTCTTGCTACCTTTGGTTTAGACTGGACCAGCTTGAAGTTCAGAGACTGACTAATTTAGTGCTACTTATGGATGAAGCACTTGCTCATCTCTTTAGGAAGCAGGAGATAAGATATCACAGAAAAGATATCAGGGAAATTTTACCAGACACAAACAAATCTATTCAAGATTCCCTACTGGCCAGTGAGGTGGGCACATCACAACACTTTCAAGTAAGCAAGTGATGATGTGGATTCTCCCACGTTCAGTGTAATCAATAAAGTTTAACATTTTCCAAGTCAGGAATTATTCTTGTAGATGTCTTGATTTTCCCCTGATGGAAGGTCTGCCACCTTACACACATCACTCCACATTCAGCATCTGTCACAGGCATTGTACCTTTTAAATGAGAGGTCTTTGGGGGAGAAAATTAAATATGCCTTAAATTCAGAGGAATTAATTAGTTTTCTGTCCACCCATGTCAAACCAGAGCATCCATTTAATGTCAAGGATCACTAGGGAATTAATCCAAGTTAAATTTAAGGCAATTTGCTAGTAGTTAAAAATTCAGGAAGCTTTAAAACCCCGTGCTCTTGTGTTCCAATTTTACATGCTGTTTTGTGGCTTGTTGCTGGTTTAGGGGGTTTTTTTCTCTTTTTCTGGTAATGATATTTATCTCCACTTAAAAAATGCTGTGGAAAGATTTCTTCAGAAAAGCTGTACCATTCAAATTTCTAGTGGAAGCACAGCTAAGAAGGAATAAGCTGTGGAGTTTTCTTAGAAACAGACCTCAAAGACCAATGATGTATTTTTTGTTTTATCTCAGGTCTTTTTACTACACTGAAGGGTTTCTAAATTGAGCACCTACTACAGTTCTTTAGGGCTGGTCCTGCCATGGCAGCACATGACCACAACACAGCTCTCCAGGAAGCCAACGAACCATGAAAGCTCATCTGAAGGTTTTCCACAAAATAAATTGTAGCATATCAGGCTTTCTTCATAAGCCAATGCATAGACACTACAGTAATTCAAGTCTATTGCTTTCCCAAAAACGACAACAAAAAAAATTGTCCCTAAACAAACCCTTGCATGTAACAGCAAAAAGAACACAGTGTGAACAGATTTAATAGCCACTGCCATTAAATTTCTGTCAGGATACAGGTCTACCTTTTATTTTTCACATCAAAAAAGCTGGTCTTAAATAAACCATTTATAATTTACATAATCTTTAACCCTAGCTAGAATGAATCTAGTTCTACAAATAGAGCATCTATGAAAGTGCCTTATTTTGCACTATCAGTACAGTTACTTAAACATGAAAGTATCACCTGATGACATAGTTAAGAGTTTAAATAGACACAAACCTCACTTCCCAATGGAAAGGTTTTAAGAAAAGTAACCAGCAATACTTACAAGGCCATACCTCTCAGCATAATCAGAATAAGTCTCCTGACCAAAATCTTAACACCAGTAAAATTAAGGGGTACAAATTTGTTGCATCTATATCTCAGTGTATTACTTGAATTTTGACAAAAAGTCACAGTCAAGAAGTGAAGTACACACAAAGTCCTCTACAGAGCAGTCCCCTGGGCAACAGTGGGGCCAAAAATAAACTTCCTTCACTCAGAAAGAAAACAGGGAAAAAAAAAAAAAAAAAGAGAGGCCTGGAGAGTTTTTTGGGGGGGTTGCTGCTGTTAGGATTCATTTGTTTGTTTACTTTTTCCTCTCTCAGAATATAAGTGAGCTGAAGATTTAAACTACATGACAGTTTGTCCATTACAATTTTCTAAATGTGTTTCTACCCTTAATACCAAGGACCCAAGTTACAGAGTACCAAAATACTCACTAGTGCACTCCTCCACCACACTGCTCCCTGGAGAAAATATGCCAACTGGAATTTAACCAAAAATGTGTTGTTTCTTCCCCCCTCTCCCTTCAGAGAAAAGTAAAAACAGATTAAGGAAGAACTCAAATTCACTCCAATGGTTTATTATGTAAAAAACCAACAAACACACCCCACTTCTCTGCCTCCCCTGTGTCCTGTCCCTGTATCCACTCCCAAGACATTCCAACATTTTTTAAATTCCTCTGCAAAGGAGCTCTGTAAGGTGAGATTGGGCTTGAAATGCTTCCTTGCACAACAAGACACAGTGTGTATGGAAGTTTCACTTTTATCCAATTAAAGACAACAGAAACACACGGGATTCCTCCACTCCGTGTGCCCCGTGCTGAAAAGAATGGGAACAAAACCCCTCAAGGTAACCTTAGCAACTGCAAAGGACAGTACCTACCACTTATTCTGGTAAATGAGAGGAAAAGAAGACTCAGGGTATTAATGGATGGTCACTGCCTGCAAAGACTCTGCTCGTGAGCTTTACAAGCACAAATCTCCACAAGTGCAGAGTTTCCTCGCAAGTGCGTTCGAGGAAGCACACAGTTCTAGAGGAGTTTTAATTTCTTGACACTAGATAACCCCAGATTATACTCATATGTTCAGCTTTGTTCAAAATAGATGTAAGTAACATCTTATGAAAACGAACAGCTGCCAAAAACCCAAGTCTCCTGCCCTACTCTGATTCCTGAAACCCATCACCCCTTGTTTAAGTTGGTCATTCCGACCACAACTCTGAATTCAAAGAGAAACAGGCAGATGTTTGTAAACAGACCAAAGCAGACCCTTGGGTCAGAGAGGTTACTCACAGCTCAGGGTTTCATGCAAACAACAGTTACCACTTTTCCCCAATGACCGGGGATGAGAACGTTTAATTAGAGCCCAACAGTGCACGTTCAGCCCTATGGGTTAGGAGTCACAGGAAGAAAAAAAGAAAAAAAAAAGTTTCATCATTTAGCTTGAGAAATACTACAGAGGTACAGAAAAGGCAAGAACTTGGGAAGCAAATGATTTTCAGTAAACTTAAAGGAAAATACTAATTCGATTTTTATTATGAAATTTGAACCGGCTCACTCAACTGTCAGTGTACACGTATTATTTAATTAACATCAGCCTGATGAGGATTCACTAAAATTTTTCCAACTTCAAGCCAACACTGCCCCATCATCCAGAGCATTAAAACAACATCTCTGCTTAGAATCTCTGCATAGATATAATCCAGAAAGCCCAAAAGTGAAGTTCAAACAGCAGGACAGAACACTACACACTTCTAGTATTTCATTAAAGCACAGTCCAAACACGAACCACAAGCAAAATCTAACTCCAATAGCACAGCTTAAAATAACAGGGAGCCATCATTTAACATTTCACCCTCTACTCCAAAACTCTAAACCAGAGACTTGGCTGTGGCCTTTGACCTGTCAAACCATCCACCTGAAGTTACAGGGCCAACCTGTGCAGTAGCTGGCATCAGAAAAATGCAACCAAAACACAGGATTTCTGCAGGAATCGAAGAAAAATCCATTTATTAACCTTCATTGGCTCTGACAGTGCATGAAGAATTTAAAGAGAAAACCAGGACTGAAAATGAGATCTAAATGAAAACTGTTAACCTCCATATTTTGGATGGAGGGAAATTAGAAACTTAGAAACTGTAAAGTTAAAAATATTAGGGGAAAAAAAAAAGAGCAGAGATGCATATTTTGCTATATTGTTCTTAAAAGTAAAAAGCAGTGGAGAGATATTTACTGATTTTGTTAGAGGAAACATATGAATCGTAATATTAAATAAATAAATAAAATAAATAAATAAATAAATAAATAAATAAAATCCAAAACAATTACTTCTTACCAGTAACAAACTGGGTTCCAGGTCTAGTGTTTCTCCTACAACAGCTGAGGACATCAACAGCCCCAGGGCAGCACAGGTAGTGCCCTGTTCCGTGACCTTCTGACAGCACTGGAGTGAACTCTTGTAGGAGAAAGACAGAACTACGACAAAAAGCAAAACCAGAGGAAATTATTAGCATTAAACAACAAGATTACTGAACAGTGAGGCATTTTGAGGTCCCTTCCCTCCAAACTCATAACATCCCTATTTATGACTTCATGAACCCCAAAAAAGTTAACTCCAATCATATCAATACACTGCAGGTAATTAAAGCCTGGCTACCATTTAGTAACAATATAAGCAGGAGTTATTTCTTAAATGTATGGGAACAAAAAGTCTAATTTTAGCTACTAAAACTTCAAACAAACCCTTGAACAACAGGGTTTCCTGTTTGGGAGCTTTTCAAAACATTCTCACTTTAATGACTCTTTAAAGAGACTCACCTTACCTGACCTATGAAATACTGAGGTTAAAAAGCTCCACTACAGCTCCTGAAAGTAGTTTGCAGTGGAATACTCAGGAGAATTTCCTCTTGTAAAGTTCTACTGGTTGACATCATTCTGGGATAAGAGACCAAACCATCCTAAGATTTTTAAAATTCTGTGTAAAATACAGGTACTTCAGTATATGTGAAAGGCACACTCACAGAGAGACTTCTCAGATAAATCCTATTTACAGTTACAAGCTACTAGGAATAGGAATAGTTCATCTACACCAAGGCTTTTGTCTGTGAGGACACATCCACTAACATTATCATCTTGCACACCTATCTTTCTTATACAAAACAAACTTTATTTTTTTCAGAATAGCACATACTGGCAATATTTAACTTCCAACTTAAACTTCTGAGTAGGTTTTATTTAAAGTTTTATGCTGATAGCCACGACAAAGACTTTTTTGATCTCTGCATTTCAAACATCTTCAATACACAGATTAGCTCTCTTAATGAAAATAAGCTATAAATCAATACTGCTGATTTCAAAACTGACCTTCTGTAGTAACAGATTGTGAAAGAAAACATCAGAAGATAAAAATTAAGAAAGCTTTTCCAACACAAACTAATGTCATTATAGAAGGTGAAATAAAATATCTAATAAACAAATGAAGCAATAAGGAAAATCCAAGCATTCTTACGGCAAACAGAACCGAAAATCCTGAAAACAAATATGACCCAATTGAAGCAAACACCAGTGACTTTGTTCTCAATTTCTATTTCAGACGGCCAAGTCTTGCCTTTCTCTAATTCTGATTGCTTCTCCATAGCAATTGTTTTGGCCAGCTCTTTTTAGTCCTGTTATTTAGACAGTTAAGAAAAAATAAAGTGGGGCAGTGAGGGAGCCAGACCAACCCAGACACTTGGGAAATTACTCTGTTAGCACAGGGTAACAGGAATACTTATTTTCACTTGGACTTAGGGCTGTTACTGTTAAAACTCTCATTTACACCTCTGTCCCAGGGCACAAGGGGAGCCAGAACAGACTGGCAAGAATGGCAAAGCTGAGCCTACACTATTCTGAACTGCTCTGCAGTTTTTCTCCTTGCTTTGAGCTCTGCAGCTGTTTTCCTCTTCTGATCAAACAGATGAGAACCGAGTGACCACGATTAATGGAGGCACCTCTGCCACAGGGAAGGAGCAGAAGAACAGCCCAGAGGTATTTCTTCCAACTTTTGCAGCTGGCTAAGATTTCTAAATGACCCCTTGTTATGAATGTAAAGTCAAGCTTTATAAAGAACTGTCAGCCCCCACGACA
Organism: Manacus vitellinus; assembly: GCF_001715985.3. NCBI lineage: Eukaryota > Metazoa > Chordata > Aves > Passeriformes > Pipridae > Manacus > Manacus vitellinus. The sequence goes on along the minus strand of NW_021939960.1, from coordinate 8,123,043 downwards.
ATGTTATCTCCAGCTCCTCTTTCTCTTTCCCACACCACATGACAAAAATATCTTTAAATGCTGAGAACTTACCGATATTTAAAAGTGTTTCCTGTTAGCCAAAATAAATGTCGCGATGTTTCACAGCTGGGCAGTGCATGATTCAATGAAGAGAGGAGAATGGTCTCTGGTAACAAGCTCCAAAAGGTTCATCAGATGTCCTGTGTTTGGGAATGGAAAGAATAGGAGGCAAAAATTAGAATCTGAACTTTAACTCAATACAAAGCCCTTGAGTGTCACATAATTACGAGCAACAGTTAAAATAACTGCCCATTTACAACACTGTTTGCCATTTCAACAAGAAATATTCTGATGTATTTCTATAATGAAGCATACAGGGAAAATGATTTAGCCCTTGTGTTAACTTGAAGAGTTTAACACATCAATTTGAAGATTATTAACAACTTCTGACTATGTTTCCGGACAGAAGTGCTTTGGAAAAGTCACTCTAAAAAAACAGTACTTTATGTAATGATTTCAAACCATTTTAACATTGTCTCAGATGACATCAAAGTTTCAGTTAATGTTTCTGTGACCCCTGCCACCCACACACTTGAAATGGGGTTAGTATTAATCTCACCTCATGGTTACAGTGATTCCCCTCCAAACCAAAATATTTGCCTAAGGTTACAGAAAAACCATGTGCCCACATACAAAAGTAAGAGATCTGACTTTTATTCCCATCCAACTCTACTGAACCACAGTATTCAAAGGCCAGCATGACCTGCATGTTACAGAGCATCCACAAAGGTAGCAAGGAAAGCACTTTGCTCCTCTTACAAACATGTACAAGCTTTGAAAGAAGAAAACCCTCAAAGATGCAAATACCTAACAGAATGCAGAAGGAAGTTTTATTTTCCATGCCTGTAAAAGCTGTGCAGCCTGAAATACAATATTCCTATGGGTAACAACTTGCTAATATGACAGGATTCACCTTTCCCACAGGGCACAGGTGTGTGCTTCTAGTTCCAGCTGCTTACTTGCAATAATATTTTCACTGCACTTTGCATTCCCCTTATTTGTTTCCCCATAGCTTCCACCTCTGTCCACGTGCCTGCCTGTCCATCCCCTCTCCATCACAGCACAGCAACACTGGCTCAAATCATTCCCCTGTTTTTGATGTCCATTCTCTCTCATCTCCTTGCACCAAGAGAAGGACAGATCCAACACTACCCACGCCACAGACTTTGCAGAACACAAAAGCAACATGGTAGAGCTATCTAGGGCTTAAAAAGCAAGTGCTTTACAGGGAACCAGGTTTGAGAAGTCTGGTAAAAAAAAAAAAAAAAAAAAGAATCTAGCTACAGATATATCTTCTACTCTTACAGTGAAGATTAAAAAACAATCTGAAGAAAATCTCAGTGTCTGTGGCTCACATGACACTTACCTGTCCAAGTGTCATTAACTCCTAAAGATCCTAAGCTTCTACTTTAAGGTCACAAAAGAAATCTAAGCAAGAGACTCTGCCCTTGTGCATCTATTAGTCAAAAAACAAGATAAAAAGGACCTTAAAAAAAAAAAGGTTTAGAGAACTCTAAACTTATCACACTGGGAATTGCCCTGAAGAATGGTTTCCCCTAAACTTTCTCATTGGTTTTTGGCTTTTTAATTAGGGGATCTTTGCCAAAGTTCCCAAACTCAGTACGTAAAAACAGAGGGAGCCAAAGGAGAAAGAATCATGAGGTGATTTTTAAAGAGAAGTAAAGCAGCAGGAGGAACTGAAAGATCACCTAAGAGACACAAAAGGAGTCACGAATAATCTAAGAGTAAAAAAAAAGTCAACCAGTGCAAACCCAAAGACAACATATGAGGTGCTTTGAGAACGACCCACTCCTGTTTGTGTAATTTGTGGTACAAGCCCTCAGGGCCTTGGGTAAGGATCCTGTTTTACTTTTTAGCACAAATCTCATAATCCAGATTTGATCAACTACTATTAAAAAAAAAAAAAGAAAAAAAAAAAGAAGTGGAGTGAAGCCAAGAAGGACACAGTGGTAACAAGGAGGAAGTCAAAAAGCTGGTTTTATATTTAGCCACCACCTCATTCTCCAACACTATAGTGGCAGGACTGTTAGGAGCAACTGCACCCTGACTACTTCGTTCATTGGCACTTAAATTAGTTGGGTTTGGGTATTTTAAGTAACTGATGGCTAATACAGACCATTGATTCTTCTGTTTCAGGGCATGATCTGAGCAGTAGTCAGGAAGGTATTTCCTCTGATGCTGTATTAGCACAAAAGGTGCAAATTTTGTTTAACTCTTTCCTCAGAGAGAACAAGCCAACCACCTGAAACATCAACTTTATGCAGAGCTCTTCTCCAGAAGTGAGAAATACCAGGAAGCAAACTCACTTGGATGGAATAAGCAGTTTGTTCAACATACGATGGGGAAATAATCAGGAAAGATGACTGGGTATTTCAGTATACAGAGGTACAAACACATTCCTTAATATGCCAAACCCTACTCACTCATTCTAAGTAGGGTCCTTGGTCAAGGTGAGGTCCTGACACACACCAACATTCTCGTTACCAGGTTTATTTTATTCCACACACAAGCTCGTAGATGTGTCTGTAGAGTATTTCTGATGCCTCAGTGCCTCCCTTCATTGCAGGAGACCCCAACTCAGGTTTACAATAAAGCAAATGCAGGGCAACTTCCAGCATTTGCGGGATGTTTTTCTTCCCCAGCACGTACACAAGCCAAGTGAGCAACAGGCCAGGATCACCACTGTGTGGGCTGGAACAGAAGTCAGCCACATCCCCAAAAAGCAAGGCAAAAAGGTGAGTTTCAGCTCTAACCTGAGCACTGCCAAGTGGGACACATTTCCATCTCATTAGAATGGCTGTCAAGGATCTCACCCTGCCTGCAGAGCACTCGGAAACTATTTCAAGCCAGTGTCTCAACAGCAGTCTGATGTTTCCTAAATGTATGGGTATGAAAGAAAGTTAAAGCAACTGTTCAGAAAATAACTGCACCACAGCTGACTTGGTAAGGGATGTCAAACCCCAACCATGAGCCTCTGGACTCCACCACATCCCGGAGGGAATCCAGTGAGGACTTCACACTGATTTGCCTTTATGAAGAATAAGCACTTCTAGCACAATTTTTCAACAATAAAACAGAACATGTTTTGGGAGAGCTGAGTAAACCCTGGCACCCCTGTTTCACAGGAGGTGAGACTGACAACAAGCAGTTCCACACCAGCACGTTCAATCAACGGCTACAGGATGGGGAACGAGTCCCAAGGAGAAGCCATTCCTCCAAACTGGGCATTCTAGTGCATCCAAATACACCAAGGCAGCACAAACCAGAAAACTATTGAACTGTTTAGGGAAGTTGAGATTCTCCCCTCCTGCATCTCAAGCGAAAGTCCCGCACAAAGTGATACAGGCTTTTGTTTCTCATCCAGATCCAGAGGGAAGTGAGAAAACCAACCACTGAAGGATGTATTTAAGGGGGCTGCAACACAAACATACAAAAAGTCCTCAGGAGGGAGTAAGTGAAGTTTCGAAGCAACAAATTCTAACACTGGAGTCCTGACTGCCATTGTGCTTGACCAAATATCAGAAAACCTTTCACGGAGATGTTTTAGGCGTGGAGGGGGATCGCAGGACTTCCCACAGACTGAATTCCTCCCTCTGCCTCTCAGCCGCAGTCAGTCCTCGTGCTCTCTCCTAACGTGACCCCTGGTATCTGCAGACAGCCCACGGCACGCTCCCTTTAACTATTAATACATTTTAAGTTTCAAATATCTCCCACAGAAAACACAGGTGAGCTCCACACTTCAGAATACTCGAGTCAGACTCGAAATATAAACAGGGAATGAATCCTTCTGTGCGAAGCATTAGAATTTTCCAGGGTAATGCTCACAGCCAGGAATGGGCAGAAACCGCTGGCTCCTGGGAATTACAGGGGACATGTGGGATAACCATTACAACTGCAGGTAGCTCTTCAAAGACTTAAACTAAGCCCTCTCTCTGCCCTTCTGTTTGCCCATTAAACTGAGCACACAGGAGCATGGAAAACCCCTATGAATGGTTTTTACCAATTTAGGGGGAGTCTGGGGAGCGTTACAGAGTTCTCTGGAGCAGCCAGTAAACCCGGCAAGAACACGAAGGGAAAAATGTCCTGGGAAAGGTTGAGCTGTTTATGAAATAATTCCTGCCCTGAAAGCAGGCAGTGGCAGTTTGGATTGGGTGTCAGCCTGCTCTGAGCTGCTGAGAGGACAGGAAACTTTGCTTAGAAACTTCAAAAACACGGATCTAAAAACAAAACAAAAAAAATTAAAAAAAAAAAATCCACACAAGTGGATAGCAAAGACGAAAAGAATTCCCTCAACCTCACAGCAACACAACACATCACCGGAGGAAATGCAGGCAAATAACAGACCTTCCAAACATGAGGCATTTTTCCTTTTGACAGAAAGGGCTGCTGGGGTGGGAGGGGGCTGCTAAACTGGTTTTCCTCTAAGCACTTCCAGATATTAAAATTAAAAAAAAAAAAAAAAATCCTCTTGCGAGGAACATTTCCACTGTTGTACAACTGTCCCAGAAAACAAAGACCACGGGGAGAAAGTGGCCCATTTTCTCCAGCCTCCGAGAACCCCGAGTACAGGTCATGTTTTCAAAGGCTCAATCCTCCACACTCCAGAATGGAGCAGCATTTAAAGCACATGAATAAACATCTTAACGTTAAGAGTTACTAGAATACCCCGTTTTTGGTACCACACTAAAATTGACTCAGTTCCATCAGGGCGAACACACAGTCTATGAAAACAACCGCGAGAGAAGTTTCACTGTGAGTGAGTTTCCCCCTCCTGGACACGCTGCATCAAAACCAAAAGATTCGTTTTCTATTTCAGTTGCAGTTATCCCATGAACGTAGCAAACCACAGAATATTCTTCAGCCATGTGTGTTTAGGAGCCCCCTGAAATCCTGTCCCCTGGTTCTCCCTCCAGCTCCTCTGCCCGTTCCCTGCCGGCTCCCAAAAAACACCTCAAAGCAGCAATTCCTCACCGCATGTTGAAAATATTGTGACTAATAATACACTCCACCCATTTTTTTCCATCACTGAGGATTTCAAAATATAAAACTTGACAAACAGCGAGAGAAGCTAGATGGAGTTTAGAAGGGGAAAGTAAAATTTTATTTTCAATTAAAAGAGGCTACAAAAACACACAGTGTTCAAGCAAGGTATCGATTAAAGTGAAAGAGCTATCCAGTCACAGCAAGCTTCCTCCTCAAAATTGTGTTTTTCCCACTCTTCTTGGTCAGCACTGCTTTTTCTTTGAATCCCCACAGGAAAATAAAAATAAAAAAAGGAAAAAATACTCCCTGTCCTTTTTGAGAAAACACATTTAATGCATTAGTAGCAGGGCTGCTCTGTGCACACAGAGAACCCACACTTGTAATAAACACTTGATCGAGTCCACGAACTGAGACCTAGATCTGTATTACAGTGACTAAATGCTAAAAATGATACCAGTGATGCAATTAAAATGCACGCAAGAACTTTGGTACAGGTGTCTACAATACCACTGTTTGCTAAACACATCTCCTAATTAGCATGGCTTTAAACAATGCTGATAATAATCCGGTCCTGCAAGGCTTGCCAAATGAATCATTGGGATTGCAAAATAAAAAGCATGAGGAATTCATTAAAGAGCTGTTAAACTCTCCTTTGTTTATCTTTCCCTGGTCAGGTGTAAAAACAAATAAATATGGGTTTACGTCTCCGGATTCCATCCTAACGCTCCGCTTCACAATAACGCGCTGGGGAAGAACCTCCTCAGGAGGTACCAACATTTTTTTTTCCCCTCCGTTTCAAAAGAGAAATCCTCCCACTATTACAGTCCTGAAAATCTGCTCCATTCTCTATTTGTCATCTGGGATTGAGTTATCAGACACTACTTGTATTACTTTGGGAACTGACATGTCTATTTACAGAGACACAAAGGCAATCCAGCAGCACAACCCCTGCTTTTCCCAGCACCTCTCCTTCTCCCCTCCGCCAAATTTTACCAGCACTTTTTTCTGGGGAGGGGAGAGGACACCTCACTAGTTTCCCAGCATGACAGAAAACATTTCCAGCCACTTTTGCACTTGTTACAGCCTTATAAAAAATAACCTATATCCCCCCAAAGGAACAGCATTATTTTTTTTCCAAGGTTTTTTTTTCGTTTGTTTGTTGGGGTTTTTTGTATTTCTTTTTTTTGAAGAGGGTCACTTCCCCCATTTCAGCCTGCAATTAAAATGGAGGCAAGGCCAGGCGATCTATGTCTGGCTTTAGGGGGAGACAATAACCCAAAACAGGCCTGGCTTAAAAAAAAAAAAAAAAAAAAAAAAAAAGAGGAGAGGAGAGGAGGAAAGAGAAAGAGAGACAGGCAGAAAGAGAGAAATACAACATGCTTCACCAGTATTATTACCTCATCCCTTTTTCCAAGCAGTTTTGAACCACACTCCTGACAAACTCTTGGTCCAACTTGCACGGATGCTGGTTTTTAGGGGGCGGAAAGGGTTTTAATGCTGGAGCCGGGATTGAGGCTGGCTATCCGCAAGTGGAGCTGCTGTTAAAATGCCCCCTTGTCTCTTCTCCTCTCCCTTGAGCTGGGTGTTGACGCA
>NW_021939960.1:8098121-8115206 GCF_001715985.3 Manacus vitellinus | reverse complement strand
CCTCTTTCCCCCAGCGGGGCGCGTCCCCTCAGCCCCAAGGGCTCGTGTGGGAGCGGGGCCGCCTCGGCACCTTGCAGGGGGGAAACCAAACCAAACCAAACCAAACCACTTTTCCCCTCTTTTACGCGCTGAGGTGTATTTCACACAACGCCGCCCCGAAATAAAAATCATATAAAATAATACAAAATCAAGTGCTGCCCCTGCGGCGCTCGGAGCCCCCCCCGCCCCGTAATGGCCGGTGGCTGGGGAGGACGGAGATCACAGCGGATGGAGATGAGAGATCCGCGCTGGAGAAACCTCCCGGTGCGACAAAGGGCAGGGTTTTTTGCCCTTTTGACTGCCGCGCTGAAGGATCTGACAGAAACTGCCCTATATTTCAAAGGACGGAGCTTAACAGGGCAGGATAGGTCTGGAGCGCGGAGGAGGTCGGCGCGTTGGCTGCGGCGAGCGGGGGAATCGCTCGTGTGCGGTCGCTGGGTTGTGAAAGCAGGAGCTGGTCCAGGCAGATAAAACGTTTACAAACTGTTTATCGGCATCTGCGTGCTGTGATTGCGCCCAAAATTGGGGAAATACGTGTCCGGCCAGCCGGGGCTGGCCGCTTGCATAGATAACTGGCTTAGGTGTGTAATCACAGTCATTTGCCCCGGGTAATTGCGTGACGAAGGTTTAAAAATTTCCTCCGTGGTTTCCTTTCCCTCGTCCTATATGTTTCCTTCATCTCTGGCTTTCAAGCAGGCAGACCTGCTGTTGGAACCTTTGTCTTGACTCCTATACCTACTCTTTATTCAAATCCATTCCTGCAAGGTGCTTTTAATCTCCAGGATGTCCCCTCACAGAAAGTGTATTTTTCACTTTTTAATCTGTAATTTAAATAAACGGATGTTCCATCATGTGTTTTCCTTCCCCCCCCCCGTTTCCTCCCACGTACCCTAAATACCTTTAATTTTGAAAAGATCATGAATAAACCTGATTAAAGAAAACAAAATGCCTTTTAACTTCAGCATGTTTTTAATTACCTCTTCATTTTACACTGCAACAGAGTCCAGGCAGCACCTTCCTAGAAAGAGTTCCATTAAAATGCAAATGAAGACTTTGCAGAAGTTGTTAATGCAACGAAGGACACAATTTCTTAGACTTGAGCAACGCAGGATCGGCACTGGGCGGGTGTTCCTGCTGCCACCTGCTCTCTCTGCACACACAGTCCTGTGTGTTCACCTTGTACACAAATTTTCCACCCTCTGTCACCCGTGGGTGAGGAGCATCAGGACTAAAGAGCCAAAATCCCTTTTCCACCCTAAATGCTCCAGCTGGTTTTCATGTGAATCTGTCCCCCTCCACACCTTCAGGTATTAAATCCTTCCGTGCTTTAAGTCTGCCCTTTTTTTTTAGGCTGAAATGTGACGGTTGGAGGGGCTGATTGAAAATGGAGGTGTATCTTTATGCAAATCTGTCTATTTTGCATGACATCTGTGTCATACCTGGTTGCATATATAAGCATTCCTGCCTTTCCTCACTCCTCTGTATTTGAGACCGAGATTCCCCCATTATCCCAAAGCTCTTTAGGTGCAAAGCATGTACATTCCCTTCCTCTCCTCATATCCAGGGTTTCTTCCCCAGGTCTTTGCTGGAAGAAAGCATTTCCTCCTGTGGTATTTATTTGTGTGTCAGGCTGGGCTGACTCCCCCGGAGCAGCAGCAGCTGCTGCCCGGGCACTGCCCTGGGGAATGCTCCCAAGAGGGGGAGGGTGGCAGCAGGCCCCGTTTCCCAGAGCTGTTCCACACAAAGGATTTCAGGAGACTTGAAAAGCTTTAATATTCTTTTGCCAATCCCCTCCCTCCTTTAATTAGAAGTTTGTATTGTATTTTAGGCAAATACTGCAATAGCTCAGCCTGCCCAGGGAAGAGAGGTGCTTTCCCCTCATGAAGAAGGAAAGGACGTGCATGGAAAAAAAAAAAAAGAGAATAGGAAAAAAGAGGAGCTGGAGGAAAAATCAGAGTATTTAATATGATTTTTGGTGTGCAAAGCACCATAAGCAAGATGTACAAAGGAGACATTAAGGGTGTAACAATGCACCTCCTTGGAGAAATGTCAGGGGTTGCAGACCGTGTGTTTCCAGCCCGAGTCCACATCTCTCGCACGCCACCATACCACAGGTTTCACCCAGGCAGAGACTGGTGATATCACACCACTGATGGGTTTTAGCCACTGGGAAAACAGGTAAAAGCCATATTCCTGTAGCACAAGAGTGACTGGAATCGCTCTGAGGTTCCTTTTGCTCTACAAAGATCATGAGAGCTCTCAGACCACTGTCACAGCCGCGCTGACACCACGTGCCAATGCTCTGTGCCTAGTCATCGTCACTGCCTGTGCAAATTTGCACACATGGACTTGCACACGTGTTGTGGAATTCCACTGCATTTTTGGTGTCCTTGTGCCTGTGTGATTGCTCCCTGCACAATCTCCGAGACCTCACTGGTGTGAATGAGTCAGCACCATCCTCCCACTGTCCCCTGTGCCAGGGTAAGGTGGGAACAGACCAGGGAACAGCAGCAGAGGAGAGCTGGCTGTGTGCTGTGTGTCCCATTTGCAAAATCATGGGATTATTTAGGTTGGAAAAGACCTCCAAGATCATCAAGTCAAACCATCAACCCCAGCTCTACCAAACCTGCCACTAAACTGTGTCCCTGAGCACCACATCCACACGTTTTTTGAACACTTCCAGGGATGGTGATTCCACCACTTCCCCAGACAATATGGGCAAAGAAATTCCTGTCCAGAAATGCCAAATCATCAGTAACACTGAAGCATTCTCATTGCAACTCCTCTCTCCAGCTCTACTCTACCTATAGTCATTGCAGTTGTAGGAGATTCTACATTTGATAAATTAAAATGATTTCCCATGTGCACTTTTCATGTGGGCAGTTTGGGAACACATTGACAAAATCCAAATGGCCTAATTATTGGGTTTTTTTCTACTAAAGTTTTGTGCTCTGAAATAGGGGTGCCAAAGTAATCCTGAGCAATCTGTGATCTGTGAGCTCTGCTCACAGAAATTCCCCTTTTGTTTCCATGTTCTGTACATGGTAGACACAGCTTTCCATCACCAAATCCTGCACCTCCCTGGGTACAGCAGGAAGAAAGCTGTTTTGCAGAGCTCTGGCCCTGCCCTTCACAGCATCTCTGGATCTCTGAAAATCCCAGGACCATCAGCTTTGTGAACCGCATGGAGAGCAGCTGGCGGATGTTGGAGGAAAGGGTTAAAGGACCCACATTCCTGTCCCCACTGCTCTGACCAAAGGTCAGAGGTTCCTTAGGTGAAGGAAGGGAGGGAGGTGGTGCAGCCCTGACCAGGTCATTTGAGGAGTAAACCACATCTGAGGGGAGCTAATGAAGCAGTATTTGTCTCTCTCACAGGCTCATACTCCCAGTCTGTGCTGGGCAAGTCGGAATTCCTTCTCTAGTGGGAGTGAAGATGTCGATTGTATTTTTTCCATGATGTGTATTGAGGCATTTGCTAGGTTGTGGGAGTAAACACTTGGGGGAATTCTCCATGATCTAGCAAGGGCAAGTCACAAGCCTACTAAATATGGTGAGTGAAGATTACAAAAAAACCCCTGGAGAATAAACCTCCCTCTTTCCACCCCATCTCCCCACCAGCACCACCCCCACAGATTTGTTCTCATTATCATGGCTGTGTTTCACTGCTGGCTGGGTAAACCCTCTGCTGTTTGTGTGACTAAACACATTGTGCTGATTTAGTTTTGTTTTCTGCACCCAAGGGCAGCGCCGGGGTGGTCCTTCAAGGCCTCACCGCGCTCTGGGACGCACTGCACTGTCCTGCTGGAGCAAGCAGAGACACCAGATACTCAACGGGGGGGAACAGCAGGAAATGCTCTCAGGTCTGTAAATACTTGAGGGGGTGAGAGATGATGGTCATGTACAAAATATTTGACCAGCCGCATCCCACTGACCTCCTTTGGTGCTGCTCTTGAAAGGGATTGGCCGGAGTCAGAAACAGTTGATCTCGAATGCTCCAAAAATACATTCCCTTTCAAAGCCTCTCAAGTGGAGAAGCATCCAGGCTGCCAAATCCAGTCCCCCATTCCCAACCTCTCGTGGCCTGGGTGAGCTCAGCTCCAGGGTATCCGTTTGGGTTCCCCCAAGGCTGTAGGTGATGGTAAGGATGAAGGGTGCTGGGCCCATGGCACAGAGGGCGCAGGAGGGTGCAGCAAGCTCTGTTCCCACCTTCTCCTGGCTGCTCCATCCTCACTGTCCTTGACTTGCTGCCCTGGCTCTGTCTCATCCCTCCCCTGTTCTCCTCCCAAGAGTGGCCCAGCAGCAGCCAAATGCTGCTTCTTGAAGACCTCATTGGGAGCTCAGAGCCAACCTGGGGCCCCTCCAACTCCCACCCAGAAGCCTCAGATCATTTGGGTGTTGGTCCAACCTCAAGCAGATCCCTGTGCCCTGACAAAGTCACCTGTAAAGTAAAGGATCTCTGCTTTCCTTTCTCTGAGCTTGGGTTCTTCCTGGAGCTGCTTCCTGCTGTATTTTACATCACAGTGTTTTGGTACTTCATCCCTTCCCAGGTTTCCTCCTTTCCCAGGTATGGATTGGGAGCAGCTCACCACTGTGCACATTGGACAGTGCTCTTTAACTGGATCTCCTTCTGCAGTTCCTCACTGACTGTCACCCCCATAGAAGAGGAAGAGCCAGTGCCTGAGCCAGGCTTTCTCCTGGCACCCCCAGCACCACGTTGGCACATTCTGAATAAATTTTCATCCTTCCTCCTCCACTATTACCATCTTTCACTCCTGCAGCCTTTCCTGGCCACTACCAGGGCCTCACACCATTCCTTTAGAAGCAGTAGACGCACCAGGGACATCCCCGTGGTCCCGCATCCTTCAAAGTCTGACTTGGCTCTCAGTTAAGCTCAACCCTTTTTTTACTACAGCACCTCAAACTATTCAGTGTTCAAGAGAGACTTCACTGAAATAAGACCCTCTGTTTGAAAGGTTGGTTTTCTCCAGAACCCAACAAAATTGCAGGGCTGCACGCGAGGCCTTGGCTTCGTGCAATCCGTGTCAGCCGTGTGTGTCACGGAGCCGCGCTGGCAACAGGCAGAGGCAACAGTTAAAATATATATAGATATAACTCCTGGAGCCTGGGAAGTGTGGTCTGGGGTTTCAGCAGGCAATTGCTGGTTTGCCTAACGACTCAGGCCACAGCTGAGGTTTAGATGGGTTAAACACTGAGTCAAGTTTTGCTCTGGTTGATACGGAGCTTGGGCTGACATTCCACTCTGGGAGCATTAAGCCACCTCCTTTCCCGTCCCCCTCAGCTCAGAGGGGATGGAGAGCTTGTCTTCATTTTGCTCGTGCCCTGATGCTTCCTTGTGTTTTTACCTCCAGTGTCACGGATCTGCTCAGACAGCCCCAGTTTTGGGGTTCCCTGCAGGGCCATGCTGGAGCTTTTGCACAATATTTGAATTCATATTAAATTACTTGTCTGGAGGAGGGATGAGGCTGTCGATAATTAATCTATATTTGGAGCTATTCAAAGGCTGTTAATGGTATTTTGCACGACCACTGCCTTCTGTGAGCGCCCACCTGGTTCCTGCACCCCTGGTTCCTGCCAGGGTCACGCTGGTGGCCATGCATCCCACTGGGCAGTACTTTCCTGCTCTGATGCCCTCACCTCCTGCCATTCCCAATGGGAAAGTGGCTCACTTAAGTGCAAAACCCCTCTTGTTGGTATAAATGTCACATTACGTGGTGGGTGTCCACCACGGGCACTTCATGGTGGTCTCCATGCTCACCCCAGCTTTTCCCAGGGAAGCTTAGCTGGCTGGTGCGACCCGTAGCTGAAATGCCAGGGCTGCCAAGCCCCAGGGAGGACTCGGCCGCTGTTCCCAGGCTTCAGCTCCCGCAGGATTTCCTATCTGGGCAGAGCCAGGGTCAGCAGGGAGGGGTCCGTCCAGGCACCCCGCAGCCCCCAGCCCTCGCCCTGCTGCAGGAAACTCTGCCGGGTGCACGGGGTGGGGTGGGGAAAGGAGGGGAGAGGAGGAAAATGGGGAGTCATAGGGGGAGCTGCCAGATAAGGCTGGCTGGAAACGTCGGGCGGATGCAGCTCCGGGCCGGGGCTCGGACCTGCGCCCCGGTCACTTCCCTCGTGCCGCCCAGCCAGAGCCGTCACAGGAGCCCAGGGATGAAATTACAGCCAGGGAGATCCAGCACCTGAGCTGGCTCAGGCAGCACGTGGCCAACAGGCAGCGGAAAATCCCTCCCGGAGCCAGCCTCTGCTGGGAAGATGTTTCCTCTTCTCGACTAGGCAGGACAAAACCCATCATTGCCTAGGGCCATGGCTGGGGGTGTCGGCCCAGAGGGGTGTGGGGTTCCAGTCTGGATGAGCCCTGGAGCCTGTCCCAGCCAGAGCTGTGCTGGTGGGGCCAGCACCCACACCCAGGCTCAGGGATGCTCCCAAGCAGAGACAGAACCATCACTGGCCCTGAAGCCCAGGAGAGCCCCTGCTTTCTGGGAAGTAGCACAGGGATGTGGGCAAAGAAGACAGATACCTTCTTTGGTTTTTTCCCCCCTGAATTTATTACTTCCAACCCCCTCCAGAAATGTCTGTGCTCTCTTTTCAGCTCTTTCCTAAACCCAACCCACTCGTTTTTACTATCCCTCTGGGAGTTTGTTCCCTGTAATACATTATCTGCTCCTGCATTGTCACACCAAACCCTGAGCTCCAAATCCTGCTGGATCCAGCACTGTTGTGCTTCCCTTCTGCCTTGCTCAGATCCCACTCTGTCCTTGCTTTTCCCAGAGGAGCCAGCGCTGGAGCTGCTGATGTAACCTCCCCCAGCACCTGCAGCCACATCCTTGCACCATACTCCTGCATCTCCAACCTCCAAGGCTTTTTTTGGGTAAGGGGAGCAGAGCTGTCCCCCAGACATGGGCTCCTGGCCCCCACAGCATCATGCAACCCCCCAGGTAGGGTGAAAACACTGTGGCCCTGAGCACCCCTGACATCCCACAGGCAGGGCTGGGAACTGAGGAGAGTTGAGGGGAGCTGGGGGGTCCTCCCTGTGCCAGATCAGAACCCCAAACCCCAACCCTGCTGTTTTCCCTGCCCAGGCTTGGCGCAACAAGCAGCAGAACAGTGTGGGTTTGATTTAATCTTCAGGGAGATCTTCACACCTTCCTTTGCTCTTTTTCTCGCCAGCCCCTCCGCCTTCCAGTGCGGCACCTTGGCGGGGGCAGTGCCCATCTGCTGGCAATTGCTGGGTCTTTTAAATGTTTTCCCTCCCTCTCTCTTCCTACTCCATCCTCTGCTCCTCCTCTGCTCACCCTTTGCTTTGTCCCTGCATTTATTGCTGGTGCAGCATGGGCACAGCTTAGCGGGATGAGGGAGGATGGAGAGATGCTGTGCCCGGTGCCGGTTGGGAATTGATCCTCCCAGCCTCCAGCGAGGACAGTTACACAAGGCAGAGCAGCTCCCAGCCTTGCACACGTGTGTGCAATCCCTGCTGTGCTACCTGGGGGTGGAGGTGTCTCTCCTAAGGACAGGGATGGGGCAGCAGAGGCTGCGGGGTTAGCGGGGGTACAGCGCCTGCATCCGTGCAGATGCAGCGTGTTTATTCTCACCAGATAGTTTGATGGCTTTATCTGATCACAGGTTTTCCTGAGGAAGGAAGGGTGAGTCTGAGTCACTTGAAAATGGGGGCCCTTCATCTCTGGGTATGACTGGTGGGGCTGTGGATATCAGCAGAGCCCCGGGGCGAGACGCGCTCCCAGCGCTGGTGTCATTCCAGCTTCTTTCCGCTGTGCTGGGTGGGCAATGCCATGGTCAGCAATGGATGTGAATCCAGCGTGAGCACCCATGAGTGGGGAGATGATGCGGTGTGGTGTTGGAGGAAGCAACCAGGACCCGATGCCATGGAGGGAAGAGAGAGATCATTTACTGTGTCTATGCTGTGCGAGGAGGGAGCTGCTGACATGGTGCCCCCGGTGCAGAAAACACCGCCACAAGCAAATTGAAAGCTAGAGATAAAATCTGGCAGCAATTGATAAATTCAAGAGACAGACAGGTTCATGCCCTCCTAGAAGAAAACCCAGATAATTAAACTCCCTTGTTCTGCTAATGCCTTCTGTGAGGGGCTGGGGAAACCAGCTGTGGGAGAGCCGTGGCTGCTGCTCCTGGAGAGCTGGGAGGCAGAGGAGTGATGGGGGGCACTATCCAGAGGGAAGGGCAGCGAGTGGAAACAGCTCTGGCTCCTTGAAACCAGGGAGCTGGGCTGGGGGCTGCAGCAAACTGGAGCTGTCCTCTGCTGCTTGACCCACCCACACACCAGCATCCTTCCCGGCTCTCTCTGTGCCTGAGAAAACAAATGGATTTTCCATAAAGTACCCTCAGAGCACTCGCACTCGGTGTTTTGTGGAAACCAAGGGGTTTCAAGCCTTCCTGAGCCCAGCTAGGCTCTGGAGAGTGGAGTGGAGCAGGCGACACTGAGCTGCTGAATGCACACAGAGCCAGGCCCCTGGGGTCCAGAATTAATAGGACAGAGCAGGGGCTGTTCCCTGCATGTTTTATTTATGGGAATCAGGCCAGTGAAGTTCCCTCAGCTCACCGAAATAGTCACATCGCCTCTGCTTTGCGCTGCCCACGGCCGTGACCTTGATAAATGGGTCACTGCCCGGCCCCCCCGTGCACCCGGGAGGAGGTTTTGCCCCACAGTTGGCTGGTTGGGCTCCCTCCCCAGACCCCAAAACTCAGCCTTAACCTGTCCAATGGTGCTCCTGCCACAGGCAGCCTGCCTGTGCTGCCTGGAGTGCTGGCTCTGCCCACAGCAGGAGCAAGCCGTGAGAAAGGACCCACGGGAACTCCACCAAAAATCCCCCAAACACTGACGGAGCTCCGGGCATCCCCCACTCCCCGTTTCCGAGAACGGCGCACATCAGGAGTCGTGTCCCCAGCACCAAGGTGACATTGGCCTCTCACCAAACTAAAGCCCCTGGGCAGTGGCTGATGGTGGAGATGGAGACCCCAAAACAGGAAGCAGAAGTGGGCCTCCACTTGGTTTCTGTATTTTTTTCTTAACCTCCATTTTTCAGCTGTCTCTTGATGCTGGGTCACAGGTGTGGCCTCACCACCACCCCCAGGGCCACCAGAGCATCTCTGGAGTGGTACCCAGGGGAGAGGGATGCTGATCCCAGGGTCAGATCGCTCTGGTGTGATTGCCAAAGGGCATTATGGATGTCTGTGTTTGGTAACCATGGAGCAAGGTGGCTTTCCCAGGGCTGCCACTGAGTCAGTGGCGGAGCTGGGAGCAGTTCGGTTCCTCTCCCCACCCTCCAGCCCCAGCACAGCATCTCCCTCCCCACTTCCTTCCCTTGCTGATAATTAGCTGGGTTTTTTCTCCTGCAGCCGTCGGCTTTGCGGTTCCCAGTGATTTCTCCCAGCGTGGCATTTCCCCAGCTGGGTGCTGGGAGGGAGTCGTGAGCCCCACACCCACGCCAGCTCCCACCACGGGAAATGACCACGGGTGGCCCCAGGAGTGGGGAACTGGGGAGGCGTTTCCCGAAAATCTCATGGCCAGGAGCAGTCCAGGCCAAGGGACAGCAGTGCCCTTTGCAGGCAGGAAATCCTCCCCGGTGTTTCAAAGCCCGGGGGGTCCGTGGAGCATCTCAGCAGCTCCGAGCTCAGCCCAGGGCAGTGATGGTGGGTGCAGGCGGAGGACCCACAGTGCATCCTGCTCTGGTGGGGACCAGCAGCTGGAGGAGGCTGCACACCCCCCACCGTTTGCTCTAAAAGAAGCTGCCAGTCCCCAGGGGTGTGTGGGGACGGGGCCATGCGGGGCCTGTCAAGGACCTTTGTGGGGTTGCTGCCAGCCAAGGCCGACAAAAGGCTCCAGCCGCCCTTCCTGCTGCTTCCAAACCCACGGCCCCACCCTGACCCCGACCTCGGCTGCTCCAGGTCCTTCATGGCTCAGGGTCCTGTGTGGTGCCAGGACCGTGGGGCTTGGCTTGCTGGGGTGGCTGAGGCTGGAGCAGGGTGGCAGGATGCCATCAGCAATGACATTTTGTTAGTGGCCAACTCAGGCCACTTCCCCTGCCTCCAATGTGGGGGTTTGCCATACAAACCCTTCTCCATCCCAAGGAGAGGTTTGCTGTCCTACTGCATACAAAAGGTTTTGCTCTTGGAAGGGCACAGAGCTGGAAGCACTGCAGAGATGTGTGTCCACACAGAAGGGATTTCTCCTCTGCTCATCCTTCCCTGCTGCCTCCCCAGAGAGGTTTTACCCAGAGGTCCGTGTCCTCCGGCAGCATCTCAGGGGCTGGCAGTGAAATCAATAATAAAAATGATGCTCAGCTCCTGTACAGAGCATTACGTCTTCAAAGCCCTTTGCTGGCATAAACTCATTAACGGCGAGGAATCGAATTCCTCATCACACAAGTCCCAGGGATGCAGATCTGGGGGGCGATGGACCGGAACATATTTGTAATAAGAAATCGCTGCTATCAGTGGCCCTGTGCAGGAGGGCCCTGAGGAGCTGGCAGGAGCAGATGGAGAAGGGAGGGCTGAGGTGGAAATGGTGCCCAGGGTGGGCTGGCAGCATCCTGGCAGCGGAGATGCTTCCCCTCCTTGCGGCAGCCAGTGGTCCAGGATCAGGGAGCCGGTCTCCCGTGCTCCCCATGGCCCCCCTGGGGCTCCCAATGCAGAGGAAATGAGTCTGGCACCATCTCTGCATCTCCGCTTCCCTTTGGAGCATCCCACCCCTGCTGAGCCCCTTCATGCCATTCCCACTGGACCATCCCAGGCTGCTCCAGCCTGGACTGCCTACCCTGAAAGATTTGTTTAACACAAGTCAGGGAGAATGGAAAATTGGGGGTGTTCATCCTGAATGGACTGGGGCCAGGGGTGGAGTGGGCAGTGGGCCACGAGCAAGGGGGTTGGGGAGGTGAGTGGGGGGCTGCAATCCCCATCTGTGCTGAATGGCTCAGTGCTGCTGTACTGGCCCAGGGCACAGTGGGGACTAGAGAGATGGTCCTGACCCCCCAGGATTTATCCCAGCTGGCTCCCAGCCTGGCCAATCTCATCCCAGCATGTCCCAGCTAGGACAGCACCTTTGGGTCCCTCACCCCATCCGTCTTCTCCTCAGGATGGGACTCCCAGTGACTCCTGGCACCCACCACACTGCCTGCTCGGCCCATCCTGCCCAGGCAGGGGGTGCTCGGGTGGGACTTCATCCAGGGTGTCCCAGGGGACTTGGGGCGCACTCCCACCCACGGCCATGGCTTCATGCCCAGGGTTGGGTGGGGAACCACAGATCCTATTTCTGGTTTTCTGCCTGGGAGGTGCTCCAGGAGGGAGGACAGGAACACCCTGACCTGGTCCCCGAGGTCCTCGAGGTCTTGTGTCTGGAATAGGTTGAACACACCCGTGCCCAGGGGACGGCTGTGCTGGGAATGGGGAAGGGAGGGATGTTCTGCACCTCTTCACTTGCCCATCCCTCCTCCCTGCGGTCGGTACCCTCCCTGTCCCCATCCCTGTGCCGGTGCCTGGCTGAAGGAACCAAGGCCCTGCAGCACTGGGAGGCTCCTTGGTGCGGGGGCATGGAGGGATGCAGGGGCACAGAGGGATGCGGGGGCATGGAGGGATGCGGAGGCCGAGCTCATCCAGGGTTACCTTGGAAACAGCGCCCGAGCCACACATCCCTGTCACCACTGAGGGACTGAGCCACCGCAGTGGTGAGGCCAAACCCCACTCACCAGCTCGGGATGACGGCAGGGATTTCAGGAATTGCACTCCCCATCCCACTCGACAGCCAGTGCCAGACAGGGGGAGAGGTGGCTGCAAAGGGGGCTGCACCCTCCCCCAGGCAGGGGAAAATGCAGGGAGAAAAGCCCCCACAAGGGTATCTGGTGGCCAATGTCCCTCCTGGCAGCTGGATCCCTCCCCAGCAGCCGGATCCCACCATGGCAGGTGGATCTGTCCCTGGCAGCCGGATCCCTCCTGCAGGACAGGCTCTCCCCACAAAGATGGAGCTTTAAATAAATAACGAGTTACGGACATCTCCTGGCTCTGCTGGCAGCACCACGCTGGGAGCACTCCCTGGCAGCCACCACACTCCAGAACATAACAGGAATGAGGACAGTGCTGCTGGAAGCTCGGCCTGGGGTGGGGTTGGTGCAGAGGATCTAGGGAAAGGGGCTGGGGGTGTCCTGGGGTGTCCCTGGCAGGGTCAGCACTGGCTGATGGCTCTCCCAAACCTCTCCTCAAAGCCTCCTGTGATGGATCATCACAGTCTTGCAGTGGGAATGCGATTTAACAACTGAGAGTTGGCTGAGGGAGAGGCCCTTGGTGCTTCCCGGGGTGCTGGGATGGATGATGTGGGGATGCAGGCAGGATGCAGTGATGCACCAGTCAGGGTGTAGGAATGCGGGCAGGGCAAGACAGGGCAAGGGGATGTGACCCATCAGTTTTTCCTTGGTGGAAGATGCTTCCTTGCAAACTGGTTTGCAGGGTGGAGCGTTCCAGAAGGCACTGCCAGCTGGGGGAGGCAGGCCAGGCACAGGCAGAGCCCGCAGGCAGGGTTCAGGCAGAGGCCAGGCAGTGCAGGCAGCGCGGGGAGGGAGCGGCCAATGAGCCAGGGAGCCTGGCAGGGCAGCGCAGGCTGCAATTAGCTGAGGAGCGACAGCAGATCCTGCCTTAATTAGAGCCTCCATGCCCCACCAGTGGGCAGGGAACTGTGCCCATGGCAGCACGTCCTGGCACCCCACACTGCCCACACCCAGCACCCAGCACTCGGCATCGCCCACCGGGCCCCGTTCAGGGTACTGAGGGGACACTGGGGATGTGAGTGGGCAGGGGGTGGCGTGGCTGGGGAGGGGCTGCCAGGGGGCAGCGGGGCCGGACTCTGCTCTGAAAGCAGCTGAGAGGAAGGAAGAAGCAGCTAAAATAAGCAGGTGGGTGGACAGGGAGGAAATGATAGTGAGGCTGATAACGAATGGGCTGGGGAAGGGGGACAAGAAGCAAAAGGTCCCCAGGAAACGGGAACTGGTCCCTTGGGTAGCAGAGGGAGGTCATGACGGGCAGCAGCACAGAGGAGGCATCCTGGGGGAGGAGGAATTGAGGGAAACTGGGGGAACTGGTGGGTCTGTGCTCCAGGGTGGTGTGTGTGGGCAGGGAATGGGCAGGATCCTTCAGCAGCATTGGGAGTGCCAGTCAGGAGTGGGGTCAGTCCTGTCCTCCCATCCTGCTTTAGGCAGGAGGACAGCATCCTGGGCGTTGCAGCATTCCAGGGCTCCTGCAGCATCCCAGGCACTCTTACAACATCCCAGGGCTCTCACAGCATCCTAGGGCTCCCATGGCATCCTGGGGGATCCCACAGCATCCCACCTCCCCCTTTGTAATGCAGGTGGGGAGGATGGTGCTGTGGAGGGTGTGGGGACATGGGGTTGGGGTCAGGGCAAACCCAGGGGCTTGGGCAGAGGGGTCAGGGTGCTGTGGGCAGTCTGGGGGAGGCTGTAGCCCTGCTGTATAATCATGGAATGCTTTGGGTTTGACAGTAAAGTCACCTCATTCCAAATCCCTGCCATGGGCAGAGACACCTTCCACTAGACCAGGTTGCTCCAAGTCCTGTCCGACCTTGGCCATGGGGAGCAGGCAGAGGCAGTTGGCCGGAGCTGTGGCTGCTGTCCTGGGAGTTTCCACATGAACCACACACTGTTCGCATCTGAGCCTTCTCCCCGTCCAGGGCAGCCGCTGCCGGGGGTTATTTCCTGCCCTCCGCGCTCTCCCCCCGCCGCCCCAGCCTGCCCCAGCCCGCCCCAGCCCGGCTGCTTCCTCTCGGCCGCCCCGGGGGCTTTCCATGCTGCCAGAAAATAAATCTCAGGCTATTTTTAACAGAGGGGAAAACGCCAAGGTCTCCTCCAGCCTGGGCTGCCACGGCGCTGAGCGCGGACGGGCACCCCCGGAGAGATGAAGGAGGGAGAGGAATGTGCGGGAAGGATGTGGGCAGGCAGGGCAGCATGACCCCGCTTTCATCTCCATGCCTTCAGGCTGGATTTTGGGGAAGGCAGAGAGGAGGGCGCTGGGAAGGGGGCACTGGCTGGGTGCTGTGGGACCCCTTTCCCCCCTTTGAAGCAGAGAGCAGCCCCCACCATGCCCCCCCCAGACCAGCACCCATAAATATCACCCATCACCCATGAAGGGAGGGAGAGGGTGATGGGGGGAGTTACCCCACATGTACTTCCACTGTCCCATCTGAGAGGGATGGGGTGACCAGGAGCAACTGGAATGCAGTGGGACACACACCCACGCGGGGGGATGGCCACAGTGCCCACCCTGCTTCAGGTCAGTGCCAGCACCCCGTGGGAGCTGGGGACTCAGAGGGTCCCCTGGGGTCAGGGCTGGGACAGTTGCTGTTTTTAACCCCTATAAGTGCCTTAGGGAGGCTGCGAGCGGGATCAGCTGGATAATGCTGGCGGGGGCAGAGGGGGGCTGTGGAACGGATAGAACTGATGATAACGGGGGGCACGGAGAGGTCCCCCCACCCTGCTGTGCCCCGAGGGCAGCTGTCCCCGCTACAGACTGGGACACTGCCATTCCCTGCCAGCTGTCCCCACTGTCACTCCACACACATCTTTCTGGCTGCAGCGACATGATCCAGGTGACTCGCCCTCTCCTGGGACTCCAGGAGCTGAGGATTTATTCCTTGCACAGCTTCTGCTAAAATCTCTCCACCTGCGGGACTCTCACCAGCCCCTGCACCCCCCACCCTCCCACTGGAGTGGGAGGAATTCTCCGCTCTCCTTCTCCCACCGGGAGATGTGCAAAGACCACAGCCAGCGGAAATGCGGGAAGAAAAGCAGGGAGAGAAAGAGGAGCCGTTTCCAAGCACTGGGTGGGAGGAGAGCAGAAAACAGGAGGCGGAGGTGAAAATGTCAAGCCAGCCTCCACTGCTCCCCACAGGACTGGCTGTGTGGGGACACGGTGCTCACCGCTGGCTTTTGGTCCTTGTCCCTCGTCACCGAGAAACCTTTGCCTCTGTCCCCAACGTGGTGGTGATGCCGGCCCCTGCCTCCCTGCCAGCACTGTGGCACAGCCATAGCTGCCAGCACCCAGGGATCAGCCTGAGCCGGAGCTTTCAGGGAAAACCTGAGCACCACATTCCCAGCTCAGGTGCTGCTGAACACCTTTGATGCCACTTTCCTGTGACACGGAGTGTCCCCCCCAGGGCTGGCTGGGATCTGGGGGGCCTGGCCATGTCCCAGCATCACCTCAGGCTCAGGGTTTCCAGTGCCAGGGATCTGGGGCAGTGGGGCAGTCCCCATGCCGTGGGACACCCACAGAACTCTAAACTGGACTTCACCTTTACCTGCCCACATCCAGCCCACAGGGAAAACCCTGCTCTGTGCCATGGGACTGCCCAAAACATGCCTAGGGACTTCACAGAATCACAGAATGGCTTGGCTTGGAAGGGACCTTAAAGCTCATCTTGTTCCAACCCCCTGCCGTGGGCAGGGACACCTTCCACTAGACCAGGTTGCTCCAAGCCTCATCCAGCCTGACCTTGAACAGTTCCAGGCAGCCATAGGTTCTCTGGGCAACCTATGCCAGGGCCTCACCACCCTCACAGGGAATAATTTCTTCTTAATATCCAATCTAACACTGTCCTCTGGCAGTGTGAAGACATTCCCCTTTGTCCTGTCACTCCAGGCCCTTGTCCAAAGTCCCTCTCCAGCTCTCTTGGAGCCCCTTTAGGTACTGGAAGATGCTCTAAGGTCTTCCTGGAGCCTTCTCTTCCCCAAGCTGAACAGCCTCAACTCTCTCAGCCTCTCTCCATAGCAGAGGGGTTCCACTCCTTGGAGCATCTCCGTGACCTCCTCTGGACTCACTCCAGGAGTTCCGTGTACTTCTGATGTTGGGAGCCCCAGAGCTGGAGGCAGCACTGCAGGTGAGGTCTGATCAGAGTGGAGCAGGGGGGCAGAATCCTCTCCTCTCCTGCCCACGGTGCTGGGGATGGAGCCCAGGACATGGTTGGTTTCTGGGCTGCCAGTGCCCACAGCTGGGGCATGTCCAGCTTCTCACCCACTGACATCCCGAAGTCCTTCTCCCCAGGGCTGCCCTCGATCCATTGTTTCCTCAGCCTGTATTTGTGCTTGGGATTGCCCTGACCCAGGGCAGCACCTTGCACTTGTCCTTGTTGAACTTCATGAGGTTCACACAGGCCACCCTCTCCAGCCTGTCGAGGTCCCTCTGGGTGCCATCCCTTCCCTCCAGCATGTCATCTGCATCACACAGCTTGTCCTGGGAAGGGGATAACCACGATTTGGGGGCCATTCTCACCATGGGACTTGCTGGGATCACCTGGGGGGGCCTGACCCTGCCACAGGGACGGTGCTGAGGGGCTCTATCTGTGGCCAGATGGCTCTGAGCAGCCCTAAGCTCCCCGTAATGCCCCTAATTGTCCCCTGGTGGGGGAGCAGGCAGCTCGGCCCAGCTGGTGCCTGTGTCCCCCTGCAGCCACGGCTCTGGGACCTCTGACTATTTTTAATCCCAGGAAGCTATTTTTGAAGGGAGAGGCTATTTTCCCTGCCCGCGGCTAATCCTGTCTTGCTGTTCAACCTTACCCAGCTATTTGCCGGGGCCAGGCAATGGGCAGCTCCCTGCCCCGGGCAGTCTGCATCCAGAGGGATTGAGGGCAGGAGGGACTGGGTGGGAATTGCTGGCTAGGATAAGGTGGTCCTGCACCCTGTGCCCTGCTCTGCCGGGGCTGGGGCTGCTGGGCACCCGGTCTGGCTCTGGGCAAGGGCACCACAGTGCCACGGAGGGGGGACGTTTGGGGACACACACACTGAGAGTTCCCCCCAGCCCGACCCGCGGGAGCCAGGAAGGCCATCAGAGGATGGGGATGCCAGAGGTGACGGGGCCGCGTGTCCCCTGGGCGTTACGGGGACCGCGGGGTCCTGGGAGCGCCGGCGAACTGGGACTGAACTGGAAGCAGGTGTTGGGCACGTCCCGGAGGGGAGGAAGGGAGGGGGTGCAGGGCCGGGGGGAGCGGGGTGCACATCTGGCAGCGGG
>NW_021939960.1:8092901-8094890 GCF_001715985.3 Manacus vitellinus | reverse complement strand
TGGTGGAATGGAGGAGCAGAGCCCAGTGGCTGTGCACGGGCAGGGAAATCTAGGTCAGGGCTTGCTTTAAAAGGGGGCACCGAGCCCAGATCGCGGCGGCTTCCAGCGAAGCCACGGAGCAGCAGCGCCTGCCCGAGCCCGGCGCGGACACCGGGAACGGGCAACTGAGGAATGTCGGTACTGGCTGGAGCATCCCCATCCCGGGAGCTGCGGCGCCGAGGGCGCCCACGGGTGCTGCTTCCCGTCTGCGTGGCCCTTCACGCAATTCCTTGCTTTGCTGGGAAACAGTTATTTGTAGCTTTGGCTCTGCCAGGGCTGGAAAACAACGTGGTGCCCGGGGACATGCGCGTTCCAGAGACACGGATACCCGGGCACAGGGAGATGCCACTCACATCACAAATGAGACATCCCCCCGCCCACTAAAGTTGGCCCCTTCCCTCACCCCCGCCTCCACACGCCTGGAAGGGCATCAGCGAAGGGAACTGGCCCCAGGTCTGACATTTCAGCTTTCGCCAGCAAATGGCCAGAAAAAAAAAGCCCCAACCGAGCGAAAATCCCGGCGGCAGCAAAAGGGGAACCGGGGGGACATGGAGGGTGAAGAACTGCATCTGTCAGGCCGAGAAAACGCCTCTGTAGACATTTTGCCCCAAATTACTGCCCAGCCCCAGCAGAGCCATAGCAAATCTTAAAGAAATGGACCTCCATAGAAAGAATTTTATTTTTTCCCCCTCTCCAAACGCATGATTGCTCTGCACTTCCCAACACCCTTCAAGGGCTTGGGATGGGGAATGATTAAGTTGGCAGCATGATGCATTTAATTAAAAGGCAGTGCCTGAAGGTAGAGGGAAATCAGCTGCTGGAGCAGTGGATCCTTGGAGGGCGATCCTGCGAGGCACAACCTGATCCCTGGCTGTTCAGGGAGGTTGGACTTGGCAGTGGGCTTTGTGCCTGGCAGAGCTGGCAGAGGCCACAGCAGTCCCTGCAAGCCGCAGCCCTCCCGGCTCCTCCTGCCGCAGCCACCTCTCAGGGCCAGATTTTCAGGAATCTGGGCTCTGGTGAGCTCGGAAAAATCCAGATTTTTCACATGGGCTCAGCATTTGGCCATTCCCTGGGTTTCCACTGAGCTCAGCTTCGAAATGAGACATGCATCGAAGCTCCAAACTTCACAATAACCCCTCAAAAAATCCCCCAATAAAAAGTTGAGCTGTTAAAGGGCTCCCTGTCCTTCCCAGGCCAACCAGCCAAGCAGGCAGATGTTGGTCATGTGCTGTGCTCCAGGAAGGGCATTTCCAGCAGTGCTTGTGGGTGCAATCCCTCTGCTTGGGCGGCCAAGGTGCTGATGGGAAGGGCTCTGACAAATTCCATTTCCCCATCTATATTCGCTTCCCTTTTCACGCCTCATCCTCGGTAACTCAAAGAGACTGAAGGGAAAAGGCTCTGAAAATGAAACAAGACCTCAACCCAGCGGGGTTTCCAGGGAGGAAAACAAATGAAAGTGGAGCAGCCCAGGACTTCCCCGTGCCCAGATGCAGGTCTCAAACACAGGTGGAACCGCAGCTGCGCTGCCAGGGAGTTTGGGCTCCTGCTCCACTCCCAGTCCCTCCAAAGGGAATGTCACCCGGGCTGAGCTGTGCCTGCAGCAGGGACAGGCCAGACTCCCCCTCTCCTGCCACTGCTTCCCCTTCTGTGCTGCTGCAGGTGGCACCGGGGCAGGGGCAGGCAGGGCAGTCACCAGTACCCCCATGCTGGTGCTGCCCGGTGTTCCATGCCGGTGCTGCCCAGAGGCTCGGGCCGTGCCCGGTGATCCCTGTGTCCCGGTATCCCATGCCGGTGCTGCCCGGTGCCCCGGGCCGTGCCCGGTGATCCCGGTGTCCCGGTATTCCATGGCAGTGCTGCCCGGTGTCCCGGGCCGTGCCCGGTGATCCCGGTGTCCCGGTATCCCATGCCGGTGCTGCCCGGTGCCCCGGGCCGTGCCCGGTGATCCCGGTG
>NW_021939960.1:8039174-8091787 GCF_001715985.3 Manacus vitellinus | reverse complement strand
TTTTTTTTTTTTTGCTGTTGTTGTCTTTTTTGGTTTTTAATTTTGCAGTGTTACCTTTGGGTCTCTCAGCGAATTGTTAAAAGGCACAAAGCTGGCAGATACTTCAAACGCTCTGGTGTGTTGTTTGCTCTTTCCCAGAACAGTCTAATTTAGGGCTTGAAGGAAATAGGGCTTGAAAAGCTCACGGCTTTTGATGCCTTGAGCTTGGTGTAGGCTTTTAGCTCCACTTGAAGCAGGAAAACACTTCAGGCAAATGCTATGCAAAAGAAACTGGTTTTTCCTTAGGAAACTGACACAATGGAGCACTTAATATGCCTTTTTCCTACCTTTTTCTCTCAAATATTTACTACACTTTACAGTCACCAAAAATAGTTGCCAATATGCTTTCGAAGAGCTGAGACTTTGTCCTGTAATACCCCAAAGTCTGAGCACCTTTTTGAGTTTAAAGGTCAGTTTACAATTTCTATCTGAAACGTGGCTGAAGATAATTGCAGCTCTTTCTTTGTTGTCCTTTCCTGCATTTGAGACTCTCATGGTGGTTCTTTGACTGGCATATTTTGGCAAGGGAGGACTTTGCTGCTCTGTATGGTCACACAGAGCTTGGTGTTTAAGTAGAAATGAACCCTCTCTGCCTGGAAACAGCTCCAGAGTGCTTTGAAAGTGTTGCAAGAGAGATCTCTGAGGAAAAAAAACTTGCTTTGATGACATCGGAGGAAAAGAATCATAAGATAAAACCTTAATTCATAAGGTTTGGCAGCTGAATTGCATCTGCTGTTGAAATTACAACACAAAGAATGGGCTCTGTTAATCTCTGTGCCGCTAAGTCACCACTCCAGTGACTTGTATGGATGTTTTCCCAGTTGAAGTTTGATCTGTAAGCCTCCCATTCCAATACAGTTCATGTCAAGTTGAATTGCTCTTCGTGCACTTGACGTTCTTCCCAATTTTTAAAATTCATGTTTACAAGTTGGCTTAATTTCCAGGGTTTTCCTAAACTGTGATTTAAGGCAAACCTCTGCCTCTCTCTAAGGTTGAAGAAGAAATTGGTACTCTCAGGCAAGTTCTGGCAGCTAAAGAGAGGCACTGTGGAGAGCTGAAGAGGAAGCTGGGTCTGACTCCCTTGGATGGGTTAAAGCAAAACCTGTCCAAAAGCTGGCACGATGTCCAAGTCTCCAACGCGTAAGTATTGCTTGTGATGCACATGTGTTTAAATAAGAGTATGTATGACACTTCCCAGCAGTGTATTTCAGAGCTCTTCCTTCTCCTCTGATGGGTATGTAGGGTAAAAGGCACTTAAAAAAAATCATTGCTGTTTTTTGTCTGCGGAAATGGAATTTTTGTATGTGTGATCTGCATAAATTGTTGCTGGATGCTCTTTCCCGTGGGGTTAGAGATCTGGATCATCACTTAAACAGTCCAGTTTGGCCATTTCTGCCCATTTTTTGAGGCAGAGGCAGCTGCTACCTTGCCCTGAACTCAGGCTCAAAGGGAAGTGCCAGGAGTTTCACAGCTGTGCTGCACAGTTCAGAGCGTTTCCTGGGTCAGACAACCTGAATTAAAAGCCTGCATTTCTTAGGAAAAAAATCTGTGATATTAGTGTTCATTGCCAGAGTCATTTCTGCCTAAAGAAGATGTGAAGTGAGACTGACTGTTCCTGAACAGGTATTAAGGGTACGGTCACTGCTGTGCTTGACAGACCCAAAAGTAGAGTCCAAGAGGTAAGTTTGACCCTGCAGTGGGTGTCAGGGATTCTGGGTGCCCATAGAGGCATCATTCAGGCTAAAAAGTCTCCTCTAACTGGGATTTGGAGTTACTGACAGTGATACTGCAGAGCAGATCATTGAGCTGTTCATCTCACTGTTTATTCTTTCCCTTTTCCTCATCTTCCCTCCTCCATCCCTGCCCCATTTCTGTTATTCCTTTGTCACTGAAATCTGTGTCATTGTCTTCTAAAAAAAAAATGAATATTAAAGTTATATTCATTAACACTTTCTGTTTCTAGTTATGTGAAAACATCTGAGAAACTTGGAGAGTGGAATGACAAAGTGACACAGTCTGACTTGTGAGTGCCTCGGGCTCCTCAGCATCGCCTCCTTGCTGCCTTCCCCGATTTGTGCTGCTCCTTGTTCTCGCAGGCATCAGGGCTTGGTTGGGAGCTGGAGGCCTGGTGAAGCAGGATTGTTACTTCCAGCATGCCTGGCTTCCAGCTAGAAACATCCCTCAGTTGCAGAGGAGATGAGTAAATGTTACTGCCATCAACTCTCTCATGGTCTTGCTGTTGCAGAAGCAAAATTCCAATCAGTTACCAGACCACATTTTATCTAAAAAAAAGAGAGGGGACAAAAGTTTAACCACAGTTTCCTTTCAGCTGGTAATTGGTAGGTCAGTGTAGTGTTATCAGATGTCTTATTAGTGAACCTCTATCTTTACTGTGAAACCGTTTCTCTTCTCATCATCAGATGTGGTAGGAATGGGTTTGACTGTTGCCTTTCTGTATGGCCACCTGGGAGGGAAGGGGCTGGAGGTGCTTCCCTGTAGCTGGAAATAGGGGCTGTGCAACTGCCAGCGTGTTCATGAGCTTCTGAAATCTTCTGCATTGATGTGTGAACCTTTTCCTGGTGTCAACACTAGAAAGCCATGAATTTTAGTCTTTTCTGTATATCCGAGCAGGTGACAAATGCAGACAAAGAGCATCTGGCTACTTCTGCTTCTGGAAGATATTCTTTAATTGTATTAGACCTCTGTTCATGTTAGACACGAATCATTGATTCCTGCTTCGTAGCTGAACCTATGGGAGCCCTTTAATGTTTTCTGCACTGAAGTTTCTCTCTCTCTGTCCTCTGTTGAAGGAGATGATGATTTAGCTAAGAGGAAAATGTGGATTGGGAGCATCCCATCATTAGGCAAGGTGGCAGTGGTCTAGTTGGAGCAAGTCAATTCTGAGTGATGTGAACTGCCTGTGATATCTCACCTCTGAGCTGTCTGAGCTGGGAACAGCCACATTCTGTAGTGCTTGTGTGCGTTTTGTACCCCCAGTGTTAGTTCTCACAACCCCTAAGGTACTGTTTTGTGGGTAGAGAAACATGATTTCTAAATATTAGAAAACAAAAGTTTTGAGTGTTTGTCCAGGTCACGCTGTATTGGTAAAATAGAGCTTTGTGTGTGGCAGGCAGAGTTTTTTGGCCCTGAGCTCAGTTCACTGCTCTGTGCTTTTAATACAGAGCTGCCACAGCATGTAGGAAGGGAGCAGAAGATGCAAAGTCTTTCAATTCCTGACACCTTCTGAACTGCAGGCTTTGTTTCTTTGTGCTCAGTGTCTGAACATGCTTAAATAAAAGAAACTGGGGCTTAGGTGTCTCCCTGCCTCTCAAACAGCTCTTTTCCTTCTGGCTGTAACAGAGAGGCTGAAGCTGTTGTCAGAGAAGTAAAGCCCTTGATACTGTAAGTGCAAAGAGTCACTAATAATGTGGAAAGCATCAAAAGAAGCATCTGCAATGAATCTTGGTGCTGCCTCTAACCTCCATTGTGTTTGTAGATATCTTTCAGCCAGCAGCACACTGGAGGACTGGAATGAAAAATTAACTCAATCAGAAGCGTGAGTGTCTTAACCTTCAGCATTAACAACTGCCTTCCTGACAATGCTGCCACTAACATGCTGTGCCCCTTCTCTCAGTCCTCTGCTTTCACTAGATCTATTTAGACATTTGTCTTTCCCAGCTTTCCCTTTTTTAACCCAATAAATGCCTCTTCTGGGAGAGGGAGCTTTTCTTCAAGCCAATATTCAGACTATTTCATTGTAGTCCAAGTGATACTTCACAAATTCCTGCCTGCTCCCAGGAACTAGCTGAAACCCCTGGGTAGGTGAGACCTGTGTGCCACAGGTTATACCTTGAGCTGAGAAGCTGTGGAATAACCAAACTGATCTCTTTTTGTGCTCTGCAGAAAACAGGGGATTTTTTTTTTTTGCTGTGATACCTGATGAGAACAGATAGAGCTGTAGTGTCCAGGGCAGCTCTTCTGGCACCTTGGGGCCACAAATGCACTCAACCAGCTTAAACCTCACAGCTGTTCTACTCCAGTTGTTGACTGCAAAGCTCTTTTAGCCATGTTTTTATTAAATGCCTGAAATTAAATTCTCATCTGGACTAAATTATGGAAGGATATTAAGGAAGTAGCCCTTTGTCCTTCTTGCTGTGCCTTTCCCACAGTATGTAGGGCAGTCCCTTACAGTGCTGCAGTGGGAGCAGGTAGGTCATGTCACTGTTTTCTGAGCTGATTTAAACCATGGTAAGGTAGGTCTTAAGTGGGAGCCAGCTTTTCCTGTTCTCTGGAGAGGGTATGAAATGCAGTCCTTGAAGCTGGCTGGTTATCACCGTTGTGTGTGAATAGACAGTTTTCTTCCTAAGATGGTTCAAAGAGGAGCAGAGATAAAAAGTAGGAGTAGCAGAAAAAACTTTCAAGTATGCAGGTCTACTTTCAACGTTCCCTGTGTGTTTTCTAGATTAAGAAGCTGTAAACTGTCAGTATTTCACTTGCTAAGTAGAATGACCTTGGTTTTTATGCTTGCTGACAGTGTGGCTGAGTCCAGGGGTGTTTAATCAGGGTTCCTCCCTGGGTGTGCCTGCTAGAATAGAAAACTTCTGGTTGTATCTGTTTCCTTGTACTTCATAAGCACCAGAAATGTGGCGGAAACGTGCTTTTGTGGAGCACTTAGGGCCTGAATAGCTGGGGCACGTTAGTTTTCCTGCTTGCTTTGGCACTAGGCAGCGACAGTCAGTGCTGGCAAGGTGGAGGCTGATTGAAATGGAGAGGTGAGGGGGATTGAGAGGTGAAATTCCAGCAGTGCTTCAGAAATCAATCAGAATTTCTGCTTCTCAGTCTGAAGTTCAGCAAGTGCAAAGAGGCAAGTTCAAGAAGCCCAAGGATGAGGTTTTATTCATACGTTTTGGGGTTTTTATGCAAATGAATCGTCCTTCCTGTTTCAGAGCTACTCTGCATTGTAACTAACAGGACTGAACTGAGACTGGGCCTAACTGCCAACCTCACAGTGCTTTTGTGTGCTGTGGAATTTCCTGGTAGTGGCAAATCCTGGCCACAGACTTGCCCTCTGCATAGACAGGGCAAAAACCATCCCAGTGTGTTCCTAGATCCGGTTTCACTGTAGCCAGGGCATGAGATGACTTAGATGGTTTGTGTCTTTAGCCAGACAGCTCAAATGGAGATTGCTGTATAAAAGCAAGTGAGAGGAAGCTGCTATTAATGGATAAAGGAGGATTTGTGGGGGCAGGTCTTGCTCTTCCCTGTGGGGTTTATAGGAGAGGGGTGCAATGAAATGTTGAAATACCACGGGATGAATAGCACAGGGCAGAGATCATTTCTGCAGCTTGTGCTGCAGCCAATTGCCTGTTAGTAAAGCAGGGTATTAACCAGAGCTTATATTTATTACTCACAGATTTGGATTATTCCATTGTGCTTTGTGCTGGTGCTAAGGGAAGAAAGTGAGTGCTTGTGAATTTAAACCCATGGAAAACCTGGCCATGGTGCTTGCAGGAGGAGAGTTGCAACTTCTAGGTCAGGGCTGGGCGTAGTTAAGTTGCATTAAAGTCTTGTATAAGCTGATCCCTGGCTGTCACAGATGCAGCTCCACATGTGTGGCTGGTGGCAGTTCTGGGTTAGAGCTTCTCATCCCCCTGTGCCTCCCTGGCTCTGCCTCCTGCCTGGCAGTGGAGAGATGTGTACGTGTGTGTGGGAGCTGTGGATGCAGGACTAGGCTGGCCATCTGATCCAGCTGCTGCTTTTTTGTTCTTCCAAGTTTATGTTTAATCCAGGCAGTTTCCTTGATCTAGATTGCTGTGCCAGCACAAACAGTTGTGCTGGAGGAAGGAGCAAACTGGGGCAGAAGCAGCAGCACCTGAGTGCTCCATCTTCAATGATATTAGAAATTTTGCTGTCAGGTGTGGAAAATTCAGTTGGAAAATCTCTGGTCTTTATCTGCTGAAGCTGGACATAATACCTGGAAGCTTGCAGCGTGTGCATGGTGTGATGGTGTCCCTTGAGGCTGTGAACCCTTCCCCAGTGCTGAGCTCTGGGACCCGAGTGCCCAACAGACCCAGAGTCAGCACTGCATACTTTGGTGAGCACGAGGTCTTCCACATTTGTTAGGCAGCTGTAAATCAAATCCCATGACAGGGCTCAGCCAGGGAGGAGCCTGGCTGCTGAAGGCAGGTTCTTCTGGATTCAAGAGGAATTCGTCTGAAAAATATGTAGGTTATAGGAATTCTCTTTTAGGAGCAGGAAGAGAGAAGGAAAAGCTGATGCAGTTTTGCCCTGCTCTGCATAAGTCTTGTGTGCATTTGTTATTCAGAAATACTTGTCTGTGGTTCTTAAAAAAAAATCCCAACAAACCATCATGTTGTAATTGGAATGGCTCAAATCCAGTTCGGGTGCTGTGGTGCTGTCCACACACTTCTGTCTGGAGAGAAGGAGCTGTGAGTAAGTCAGCTGTCACTGTGGTGTTTGTAGCCAGGGGAGCTCAGGCATGAGAGAACTTTAGGCTGTTTATAATGCCCTTCTCCTAAATGTCCTCATCAGGCAAAAAAAATAATCTCAAGCTGAAGTATTTGGAATAAGAAAACGTGGCTTAAAATGTTGAACTTGTTTTCCAGCCTGAGTATTTTCTTTATAGTTTCAAGAGTGACATGAATCTAGATGTTAATCACCAACTGGGGAACAGTTTAGAGAGAAATCAGTTAATGAAAGTGGCTCAAAGAATCTTTGTTCCAGAGATTAGTCTCATCTGAGGGAAACAAAGGTTCTCAAGTGTCTGTCTTCTCCATCTCAGGTATAAGGTCAAATAATCAGCTGACAAATACAAGCTGTCAGACTTCTTACCTACTGTGGTTAATGGTAACTGATAGGAAACTTCTCTACCATTTATTTCTAAACTGCAGTTGTAGAGATAATGCTGATTCCTGCATTTCTTCTCTGTATAGTGATGCTGGTCTTGCCTCTTGCCGCTTTCCTCCAAAACCTAACACAACAACAAATGCTGTAACTTCCTCAAGGCTGCAAGGATGATATGGAATAGGTTCCTAGACTTATTTTTCCCAAGAAGTCCAAAAGATAGTTGAGCTATTGGGCTACAATGCTGTGGTGTTACAGCTTCCACATGGAAAGCTGGTTTTGCTTTGCTTTTTTTTGCAAATGTTTATGTCAGATTTAAGAACATACAGTCAAAATGGTAAAGTGAGTGTATGGAAAGGTTAATCCTACACTTCCAGCTTTTTTAAAAACTTCAAATATTTGAATATATGCAAATCAGTGAAGTCAGTGCAGCTCACTAATCTAGCTTCTTTGCTTTAATACGGGGTCCTTTTTCAAAATTGGGGGGGACACTTTCAGATTCGACCCAGTAGTTCAATTTATGATGTTTTTTTCTACTTAGTTACAAGAAGACCCAGGAAACCCTTTCCCAGGCGGGACAGAAGACTTCAGCAGCCCTTTCCAATGTAGGTTCTGTTATCAGCAGGAAGCTTGGTGACATGAGGTAAGATTTCTGGTTTGCACTCCAGTGCTTTGATCTTGGTTTCAAACAGGAATGAGACTTTAGACAATGACCAGGCTTATTTTCATTTTTCTGCTTAGTTGGCAGCACACTGCTGTTGATGTACTACTCCCCTGTGTGTGGCCCTGTGCATTGTAGTTTAGGACAGATTAAACACTTATCAAAGAGTTATTGGTGATATAAAGCCTGTTCTAAGGCATTTAAGTTTGATTTGGTTTAGGAGAACTGCCTGAACATTTTTAGAAGCCTTCCCCCTTTTACTGTCATATGGTTTCTCTGCAGATTTTATGTCATATGTACAAAACTAATATTAAAGTTTCCCTTTTCCATTCCTTACTGGATTATGGAGGTGTGTTTTCTCAGTGTTATTTTTTCAGATTAGAGAGGGGTCATCCCTCCTGTGCTCTGTTATGATTTAAAACAGGGCAAAGTCTGGATGCTGCATTCCATGTGGTTTCCAGCCCCGTGTGCTGACATTCTGTGGGAAAGGGCAGCATGTCTTCCAGGCACAGTTATATCATGTTGGTTGGAAAATACCAGTTGATTCAGAAGATTATGACAACATTAAAAATTTGTTGCTGTGGGTGGTGATTATCTCGATTCATCTTAAGCGGATGACCACTGGAGTAACCACAAATTTAAACCTCTCCAAATTGGGAAGAGAGGCTGGTTCCCCTGGCTGAGGTTCTTGCTCTGTGATATTCTCAGCTGTACAAAGTTCAAGGTTAAAATTGGTGATTTACCTACTCTTCAGGACTTTAAGCTGGAGCCCCACTAGTGGCAACATCCAAATTTTTCATGAAGAATCCCTTGACCATGTTTTCCTGGATTTGAGAGTTAATTCTGAATATACAGCCTATCAAGGTTAATAAGGAAGGATTCTTAGAGCTTGTATTTAACATGCTGTATCAGACCTTGGATTGAATGGGTAGCTGTCATTCTTTGTAGGGAATTTCCTATTCCACTGTGGCTGTGAGTATCCAAGTGGTAAGAACTTGTTGGCCTCTGATCACATAGTACTCTGTCCTCAATGAGTTGGTTACTGTGTTCCTGGAGGGTATTTTTTGGTGTTTTCAGTTGCTCACATCTAAATTTGGCAGAGGACTAGCTGGCTCCTTACCCTTTCTAGCATTCAAGTTGTAACTTTTCTTTCCTGGAAACTCCCTAGTCTGGTAGAAGAAGATATTTTCATGTAATCAGAGCAGATTGCAGATACTGGCACAAGATGTGGTGGGAACACATTTTGCCAAACTGATAAGTAAATTTGGTGCCTGGCTTCTGCAGTCAGGCCAGGCTGTTGCAGCAAAGGGATGGGAACAGTGCTTTTTTGGGACCAAACGGGGAACTCGTGAACCAGTGTTGCCATCAGCAGGAGCTGTTTTGACAGGCTTGGTCCTGCCTGTTTTCTTTTAGCTGGGAGAATGCAGGTCATGCAGCTGCAGAGATGTTTGTGCCATCCCAGGAACAGATGATGGAGGGAGGGGACTCCAGGCTGCTCTCCTGGTGACAGAGCTGGCCTGGCACAGTCACTGTGAAAATTGGCTCTGTAATCAGCTGGCCTAGGAACGAGCCAGGCCTTTGCAGCAATGGTTTTGCACGGCATCAGCCACTAAATTAAACATCTGCATTCCTTTTTATAGCTAATACCTTGGGTGAGGTGTTATGAAATAGAGGCAGCTTCTGTCTTATCACTTGGGAATCCCTGCCAAAGTTATTTCAGCAGGATTTGTATTTGTGGCCCTGTGGGGGAACACAGTAATGATTTTTTTTTAAGACTTTCAGTTTTTCTCTGCATATATAAACAGACTTCCGTCTCCTGTGCTGCATCCAAGTCTTCCTATTTCTGATTCTGAATGAGGTTTAACTCTGAGCATAAGTTTTTGCAGGAACTGTCCCACTTTTCACCTTTGCCAGGTGAAACTCTGGTGTTCTGGTATGTGATCAGAGCCGATGAGGAGTGAAGTCTGTTGTATTGCTGTGATCACTGCTCTGAACGAGTGGGATGATTTCTGCTCCCAGAGAATCTCCATTACAGGCCTTGTAGCCTACACTGCAACCTCCATTACTGTACTCAGGGTTTTTTTTCCCCTCTTGCACTACAAATTCACTTGTAAAGCAAGTTTATTTTCCACCACTGGAAGTGTTGAGATAACAGAAGGGATTTCCTTGTTTAGTCAGCCTTCACTGGTTGATAAATGCAAGGAAGGCTTGATGAATGGGACAGAGCCTCGGCTGCACCGAGGGCGTGGGCGTAATTCCATTAAAAATGCTTGGGCCAAAATGTTCTTATATACAAGCAACGTGCCCCTGGGTTAAATCTTTAGGGTTGCTGTATTCTGGTCAAAATAATTTTAGATGTTCTGGGTGTGGATTGTAAGGAGACCTTGTGAAGTTCATGTTGTAACCGTGTGCTTACTGCATTAATGCTCTGTTGGATTGAGGGGAGAAAATGTACCTTAGTGGGTTGGATTTTTTCAAATCTTGGCCAGTTCAGCCTTTTCTGTTATCTCCACCTACGGTTAAAAAGTAAATTGGCTTTTGGACATTTTGTTCCTGCATTTTACTGATTCCAGTAAACTGCAGAATTGGAGTGTTTTCTTTTTGTTGCTGCGTGGGTTTGTGTCCACCAATGCACTTCACGTTGTCTGATGAACTTTGCTGCTGTCTGTAATGCTACAAGCGAATTAATTATGAAATGTTAGCCTGATCCCAAAAGTACCTGCAAATTCCTGAATCAATGCAAACTTGAAATCCTTGTGGAAGGAGGAAAAGGGTTACTGGAAGGTCCAGGCCAAGATACTGAACAAGCGAACCAGTTGCTTGTGGTATTGCTTACAGAGCAGCTTGGTGCATGGATGTGTTATCTATGTTGTTCTCCTTTAAGCAATAGTAAGTAGAAAGTTAATTTATTTCACATGCAAAGGCAGCATTTCAAGGAGTCTGCCCTGCCAAAGAACCGACTTGGATGCATAGGGAAATGAAACCACAAAGCCCAACATCTTCACTGTGGCTGTCAGGAAAAACCCTTGTGCTCCTTGCCAAGTACTTCACATCCAGCTTGCCATGGCTGCTTCCTGCAGCAGAGACAAAAGTTATAGTTATATTTAAGTGGAATAAAACACTGCTCTGGCAGGAGAAGCTCCTTTAGAGCATCCTGGTAATCTTACTAATAGAAGTAGAAAACCCCGGTCTGTTGTTCTGAGGTGCTGCTGCATTGCAGAATCCCAACCTAAAAATGAGCAACCAGGTTATGGAGTAAACACGATACCTTTAATCTTATCTTTATTAGGCTGCAGTGCATTCGTTCTCTGAGCTGTAACTTTATGATTTTCAGGCTTGGCAAGATAACGTGCAGGTATCCATTGCAGGTTGCCCTTAGACAAGTTCTCATCAGAAGTCCAAGCAATGCTGTCTTTGTATGAGAGACCATGGGGGGATTTGGGGGAAGGAGGTATCTCTACCAGTTTAGCTGGTGCTTGGTAAAACCTTCAGTTTAGAAAAAAAAATGCTTAAAACAAACATGTGAAAGCAATGGATAGGAATAGGAAAAATGTTTTGTTTTGCTGTTGCACACCCACTCCTTCCCCTCCCCAGCACCCTGGCTCTAAGTTGCTGGAGGTGCTGTTATTGCTCTTTGAAAAATATCTCTGCTTGCCTTGAGTCAATGAAAAGCATTGGTTTTTTGCTTGCTTCTGTGGTTTATTTTGAGAGGTTTTCTCCTGAGTAGTTGACTTTGCTGTCCCATGATTCCGTGACCGTGTCCCTGCGTTTAGTGTTTAGCTCTGCACAAGTTTCTGACTGTTGCTTCCCTTTTCTCTCTGCTGCCCGTGGCCTCTCCCAGGGCTCACTCCATCTCGCATTCCCTTAGGTAAGATACCCTTCAAGGCTCTAAAAGAGCATTTGTTTCTGTGCCAGGCCCTTGCAGACCTTAAAGGGGAAGCTGGATATTTAAGCCTCGCCTACACTTTTGACACAGATTGAGAAATCTACCACAGACCAATGCCCTGGGATTGACTTTTGTATCGCAGTTGCAGTTAAATACTTACTGTCCTGTATCTGGAAAACGAAATTCTGGGCTGCAACTGTTAAATAAGGGGAGAGAGGGCTGACTCTTACCACTTGGGTTGTCCACAGCAGCCTGTGTGTGGACAGTGAGTGCTTCAGACCCAGGGTTATGCTGCTTTTGCACGGTGTCAGTGGGAAATTGTCATTAACTTTTCCCTCCTTATTCCAAATGCTTCCGAGCAGCAGTTACTCCATTCGCCACTCCATAAGTATGCCAGCCATGAGGTAACGTAGCACTGTACCTGTGTCTGCTGCCTGGGGCTGGGGGGTGGTACAGCTGCCTCCATTGCTGCTGGGGTTTTTGTTCTGACTTGTACAACTGGTTCTCTTCTCGAGCAGACCCTGCTCCGAGCATGGATTAACCACAGCCTGCAGTTTGACTGTTTTGGGGGGGGGGTTTACCTGGTATCTCTTATGGTTAATTAGCACATGTGTTGTTCTTGAACTAAGCACAGTGTTGCACCTGTACCAAAGTCCGATTGAAATTTGCAGCTTTCAGGGGTCCCTGAAGGGCAGGATTACAGTTCTCTCACAATGTACAACATGGCCATTGCTAATACTAAGATGAATCCTAACTAGAACCCTCTGTCTCCAGCCTGGGACCTCAGTGCCCTTCTCAGCCTGCCCTCATGGTGCCTTAGGTGGTGATCTCCTTGCAGGAGAAATGACTGCCAGGGCTGGACAAGGCCCACAGAAACTCTCTCTGTTCATTCTCATTCCAGATCAAGGGAGGTTATTTTATGGCTGCAAATATAAAGCGATTCCTTGGAACAAAAATAACTGAGATGAGACGAGTCATCTCCCAGCGCTCCTGCAGCCTGGCCCGGGGGAGCAGCACTATGAGTAATTGCCTGGTCTGGAAGCTCAGTACAGAGCTCTCCCTGAAATCCTTTGCCAGAGAAAGCAGCTTGTTGGGTTGTCAAACAATTGACCTGGTTTTCTTTGCTAGAAATATAAAATGCTCTGATTAATTTATTACACTGTGGTTTTCATGATCATTTCCTGATGTAAATGATCACTCCTGTAGAAATAAAACTGCTGATAGGTGCAGGCATGTGGCCCTTCCCCTTCCCGCCCACGGGATGTGATATGGGAAGCTGAAGCCTTTGTTTTAAACTCTTCTCAGCTTTCCCTTTCCATTATTTAAAACAAAATGTTTTTAGTTGGAAGCCTTGTAAAACTAAGAGCTGATTTCTTCTCTGCTTACCGTGCCTTGATTCCCCAGTGAACTAGGACTTGTTTCCCTCAAGATTCTAGCTTGAGCAATTGAGTGGATTGCATGTGGTGTAAATGTTTTCCTCCAGAGTTTGTATGTGGTGTTCTTGCCTGGTGTACCCGAGAGATTTGTGCCAAAGGCTGTGAGGAGCTGGAAGTGTTCTGGGTACTGGTGTCACTGCAGGGGAACAGCCACAGAGCCCAGTCACGCTGTGCCATTTGATATGGTTAAGAACTAACTTGCCTTGATTTGTTGTTTTGATTTTTTTTCCCCCCTCTTCTTTCTTCAAGGAATTCTGCAACCTTCAAGTCCTTTGAAGATAGAGTTGGGACCATAAAGGTAACAGTCTGCTTTGTCTTGTAAACCCACAGTATGAAACCTTGTGCAGAAACTTTAATTTCTGCAATGTTTTTCTTGTAGACTAGTATTCGGGCAAATGGCCTCTCAGATATGTGAAGTCTTGGCTACAGTAGGTGACCTCGACAGGGGGGAATTGACTTGGTATTCCCAGTGCTGGTTTCTTGTTATCCTCACTCTCTTCTCTCCTTCCAGAACAGAGTGGTGGGCAGCAGGGAAAACAGCACTGATGGCCTGCACTCCCCCTCGGGAGCTGGGGACAAGTCTCCACAAGACAACGCTCCTTTCTAGACCTGGATGTGGCTTTGCACGGCTGTGCACAACTGGAAGAGCCCCCTCCCTCCCAAACCTTCACCACAGCAACAACATGCCTATCCAAGAAGGGGCTGAGAGCCAGTCAGGAGAGATCCATCCTTCATTCATAGACACTGCTGCTGGATCCAAGTCAAATAAAGAGAATGCAAAGTTTTGTACACAAATAATATTTTACACTAAAGTTTGTAGATTAAATGTATCACTGCTGTCCTTTTGGGAGAGCGTGTAAGCTGGAGTTTCCTTAAAGTAGCTCAGAAATGCAACTGCTATAGATAAAAACAGTTTCCCCTTGTCTGACATAGCTTGGAGCAGATCGTGGCCCTGAGAAGCACAAGGAGAGCAGTTACTGGAGAAGCCAAATACATGCTAAAGCACCTTAGCTTTAGCTTCTGGCTCCATTCTCTGTGTGGGACATGCCATGCAGCTACTCTGGATGCTCCCAGGCTTCTCCTGTTACTGTTTTCTCTGGCTCTCATTGGAGCAGCCTGGTAAACGGGGTAAACAGTTGATTTCTTTTTTTTTCTGAGCTCCCAAAAGGGAAACTTCACTTAGCAGCTGCCTCGTTGTTACACTAATGCTCTAGCTTTAACAAAACTAAGAATCTTTATTTTTAAATGCAATGAACTTTAAAGAAATAAAGCTTAAAAACAGACAAAAAAAAAAAAAAAAAGCTTTGGCATCATATTAGGGCGATGCTCCCTTGGACTCTGAAGCTGAATTGCAAGCCTTACATCACTTACGCTTTACTTGTTGATGATTTGTTTTCTGTAGAGAAGACTGCAAGGTTTCCAAAGCTGGTTGTTGAGCACTGGAGTTTTGCATCATGCAGTCATAGCAGCATGCTTATAAAGCCAGTTCTTGTGTTAAATTCAGTGGTGCACTCTGTTTCCCGAGTGTATGAAACTTGCTTCTCCCTTCTCAGCTTATGCCTTCGTTCTCGGAGGAGGAATTTCTGGAGGCTGGAATATGGATACCATTGGAGGGACTCGACTCTGCTCTCCGAGGGCTCCTCCAGCTGGTACATCTGGCTGTGACTGGATGGGTTTCTCAGTTGAAAGCCCCAGCTCTAATTTTGGTTTACATAACTGGCAGAGAGTCACGGAGCTCCCTCAGTCCCCCCAGGGACTGGATGTTTTGCTCTTTTGATGTCCAACTTCATTGCTCAGGAGCTGACAAATTCCAAGTTTTCTTCTAGAGGCCTGATCTTATTCTAGTGCCTCCACATAGAAATACCTAGAGTGAGCAAATCTGTGCCTTAGAGGCGAAGTGGGACTTACTCAGGTCTTTAGACTTATGTACATATCTGGGTAGTTTTAGTGGTTTATCACCCGGGAGGGACTGAACTGTCTCTGACCCTTTAGAGAAGCAAGTTTTGACACTGATTTGATTAATCTCCATTTCCCCCACCCCTGCTCCCCTCCCTCTGCAGACCTGGGGATGAAATGATAGTGGGCAGATGTACTAGGCCATAGGTGGAGTGTAGAGTGTCGTTCACTGGCGCTCCTTGTTTGACTGGAACTGGCCTCCCTGCGAGGAACGGAGCCAGTGAAACGGGGACTGCGGGAGCTTGGGTATGGAACTGTTTCTCTTTAAGATAAAGATTGAGGAAACTTGTCAATAAAGGATTCCTTTGGGAGAAAATGGGGTGAATGTCGTTGTCTTCTTCTGTCTAACAGCACCGACCTCTGCTCTTGGGTGCTTGTTATGAACTTGTCAAGTAAATACCGACTGCCTGCAGCAGCCTGAGGCAAGAAACAACTGAAATATTCCATTCTATCCCTCTGACTCGTTGTCTGTCAGCTCTCCAGATGCTTTCTCATGAAGGAACGTATACTAAATAATATTTACAGTCTGATGTTTCCTTTTCAAGATGCAGGACATGGTTCCCAAGCTGGTTCCCGAGCCGTGCCTGTGCCCTGGGCTGGGGAGCCCCAAGCTCCATCACTTCGCTCCCTTTGCCACTGGTGCTGCAGGTGAACCTCGAGCTTCCTGAGCTTCCTTGAGCTTCCTGAGCTGGGAGCGTGGGACTGCAGTCCCAGCAGTAACCCTGGCAGTGGGAGCTGAGCCTGGAGAAACTTCTAATGTGGAAAAGCTGCAGCTGTGGTGCTGGCACGGCTTCCCGGCGTGATACCTCAGGGAATCCGTCGCCTCCATGGAAGCTCTGGCAGTCAAACAACACGGCACAGGGGGAGCAGTGGATGGATGGCTGGAGCTGGGAGCTGCTCTCTCTCAAGTTTAAAAGGGCAGCGGAGAGCAGGCAACTATGTTGTGAGAGAGGCCAGCAGAGATCCTCGGTGTGCTATTTTCAGAGGAAGGATGCCTGGCTAGGCTTGAGGCACGTGCTTGGAGGTGAGGGCTTGGGTTTGGTTTTGTGGGGTTTGGGTGTTTGTTTTGAAGGTTGGGAGTCTTTTTACTACTTGACTTCAGTACGTAAAACTACACCTCTGCAACTGGGGTGAAGAGCAGAGGGGTTGGTACGAGATCTGATCCTGGAGGAGAGACACTGCCAGGAATGCCCAGGCTGCCGAGCTGGAGCTGTGAGAGCCCCAGGGGCACAGGGATGTTTTCCACCTCCCCAGTCCCTTCCAGCAAGGAATCTCGAGTGTTTTGCAGGAAGGATAATCAAACCTTCCCTTCCTGGTTACAGGCCTGGCAGGGTTTCTGTCACTTTCTGGCTTGTAAGTGTGCTCCTGGCAGCTCTTGTGGGTGCAAACCCCTGTGTTCCTTTGTGGCTGGGAAGGAAAGGAGAGTTTGGGAAAGTCCAGTGCAGGGCACTGGAATTCCAGAGCCATCAGAAGGAAATCACTGTAAATGGGAGGGTGAGCACCTATGCCCAAAGATGGGACAGTTTGGGCAGAGGAGTGTGAGGTGCAGGCGCATCATCCAGAGTGTCAAAGGTGGGGGAAGCCGTATTGCTCCATCCCACAAAGTGGGACAAGCAAATAAACAGGAGAATCAAAAAGTAATCAATTGCAAAAAGCTGGAAGGAGCCACTTTTCCCTGCTAGCACTATGTCCCGACCCTCAGCCTTAACAGCAACCAACATTTTTTAAGGAATTTGACATTTAGGCTTGTGAGAGGGGTTGCACAACCACTCCATCAGTGGGATCCTGTGCTCATCCCTGACTGTGAGCAGGTAGTGTCCAGAGCCAAGCACCAGCCCTGGGCTGCCAGCCTGGACCCAGTTGCTGTATCCCTGTTGGTGCTGGGATGGGCTCAGCATCTCTTCTTGGGCAAAGACTCCGTGCAAGGTCAGTGCTGGGGAGCCCCTCAAGTAGCTGGTGTTCCAGAAGAGGAGAGGTCACAAGAGTCCTCTGGAGCATCGTGCTGGAGCTGGGCTAGGGATGGAGCTGGATGGAGCAAGGAGAGGGTATGGGTGCATGATTCACGGCGATGACTCTGTTGGCAAATGGGATCCATCGTTGTTCATTTCTTAAAAATGTGAGTCAGAGGCAGCAGACGGGAAAGGCCATTAGGGCTGCACCGAGAGGCCACAAATGCCAGCAGGGCCATGCTGGAGCTACGGGAGGGATAACTGGAATGAGTGTCCCTGCACTGGCACTCAGGTCACCTGCTCTGGATGGCTGGAAGTCAGGCTTTTACCCAATAGTGGGAAACAGCCACCTTCCCTGGGGAACAGCCAGGAGCGCCAGGAAAGTTGAGCAACTGGGAAAAACAGACTCACGAGCTTAAAAAAACCTGTTTTGCTCTAATTGTAAGCACTCTTTTGTTCACTAAA
This sequence comes from Manacus vitellinus, assembly GCF_001715985.3. Taxonomy (NCBI): domain Eukaryota; kingdom Metazoa; phylum Chordata; class Aves; order Passeriformes; family Pipridae; genus Manacus; species Manacus vitellinus. The sequence continues at coordinate 8,074,531 of NW_021939960.1, read as the reverse complement.
GGGAACCGGCTCTGTGCTGAGCTCCTGGTGCCTGGAAGGGCCAGTGGAGTGCCAGGATGGGACCCTCTGGAGCGGGGCAGGGGGTGAAGGTGATGCCCAAACCATATGTAGAACCAGGGGGCGGTGGGTGGGCACTGGGCTGAGAGTCTGGTCAGCACCACAAAGGCAGTGAACCCCCAGGCCTGCGGCACACGGGCGATGTGCCGGGCACGTCCCCTGTGCCGCTGCGGGCCCCGGCCCCACCGGAGCCCCTGTGTCTCTGCTCCCAGCCCACAAATCCCCGTGAACGCTCCCCGTCCTGTACCGCCATCACCGCGGCTCCTGTGTGCGTCACAGTCCCCGGTCCCTGTTCACAGCCCCCCGACACTTTCACCGCAGCCCCCGGTCCCTGTGTCACAGAGCCTGATTCCTGTGCCGCTGTAGCCCCCCGTCCCACCGCAGCCCTCGGTTCCCGTGCCACAGCCCCTCGACCCTTGTAGCGCAGCCCCTGCCCCCGGTCCCAGCACTGCAGCCCCCGGTCCCTGTATCCCGGCTCCCGGTCCCTGTGCCGCCGTGGCTCCCGGTTCTGCCGCACTCCCGGTATCAGTGTCCATATCCGGCCGCGGCGGCAGCGTCTGAACTGCAGCGAGTAATTTATCCTCATATCACTCCCTGGTGTCTAGTGGTTAGGATTCGGCGCTCTCACCGCCCGGCCCGGGTTCGATTCCCGGTCAGGGAAGTTCTTTTTTTTGCCCATTCATCCCCCTTTCCACTTTCCCACCGCTCCGTCATTCCATCGGATCCCCCCCCCGCGCGCGCTCCCACCCCCCTTTTCCCCCGGCTTTCACCCCCTCCCACCCTCCCAAACCCGCGGGCCGCGGCCTCGTGCCCGCGCCGCGGGGCGCTGCGTGCCGGCGCGCATGCGCAGTGCGCGGCGCCGCCCCCTGCCGTGGCCGGGTCCCGGTCGGTGTCTGGCGGCGGCGGCGGCGGCACCGGCGCTGAGGGCGAAGCGCGCCGCTGGCCGCCGCGACCGGGCCCCGCGCGAGGCCTCGAGGAGCCGCCCCGCCCCCCGCGGGGCGCCCCGCCGCCCTCCGCCCCCGGGCTGCGCGGCCCCCGCCGCCCGCGGCCGCAAGGTGAGCGCGGCGGGGCCGGCCGCGGCGGAGGCCAAGATGGAGCTGGTGGTGCGGAGGAAGGAGGGGGGGGAAGGACTGGGGAGGGTGGGATGTGGCCGCCGCTGTCTCCCTGCTCGCCGGTATCTCCCTGCCCGGGGGCATCGCCCGCCGAGCATCCCCGACCCGGGAACCCCCCACCCGTTCCCCGGTGGCGGTGCAGGCCTGCCACCTTCCCCCCCCCGGGCTCGGAGCAGGGGGGGAAAAACCCCAAACAAAAGGCCTTGGGAAGGTGAATTCCTAATGAAAGTCATCTGTGTGTGTGGGAGCTGTGATTCACCCTGGCTCGCTCCAACAGCCGCGGTGATTTTCCCTTTCCCGTTCCTTACATTGTTCTGCCTAATTTTTGGCGAAATAATTTGTGGCCGCTCGGGTGATGAGGTGCTTAATGAATGACGTACCAGCGGCGGGGCAGCAAATCCAGCCTTTATGACGAGAAACTTGCGAAGGCAGCATAATTCAGTTTATTCGTGCGGTGTCTCCTGGCTCTCACATTAAGAATTCCGGTCAGGTAATTCCGGAGATGGGGAATGCAACTGGACAGAACGGAGACAGCAGAATTCCCTGATAGCGCCTCGCTCCTGCTTTTGTGCTGTATCAATACCTGGCTGTTACACACGGGTGACATCAAAGCCTTGAGTTTATTGCTGGAGTGGAGGCGCCGATGGAGCCGGCGCTCCCTGGGGAGCGAGGTGAAGGCCACCCCGTCTGACACAGGAGGGAAAGCCAAATGTTTTTATCTTTTCTAGGTTTCGTTTTTACGGAGTTATTAATTTTCACGCATGGTGAGGTGTTGCTGTTGAGCTGTCTGTGCTGCGATAAAGCTTAAAAAAAAAAAAAAAAGGCTATATATTTGGTACATCGTCTCAGAGCGGTGTGAAATAATCTAATTCTCCCTGCTGGTGTTTGCCTCATGCCAGCTTATCGTCAGGAAAGGGAAATGATGTGTGTGTGTGTTTGGAGACTGTCTTAGTTTGCTGCTATTGAAGCAAAAACTTGCAGGCCGCATTCACCCAGTGGCTGAGCCGTGGTGGTTCACCCATTTCTCTGGGTAAATTAAGCTCTCCAAAGTATGCAGAGCCGCAAGGATTTCCTTTGGAAATGCGTCAGGATTGGACCTATTTAAGTTCTCGAATTGTAGCAGCCACCTTGAAGTGGAATTTATTCTTTTGACTGCGATTTCTGTAGAGGTGCTTTCGGGTTCTTGGGCATCTGTTGGTTTCAGGCTGCTCAGGATCAGTGTTTGCGTTTTTGTTTGCTTTTGATAGAAAATTATAGAATCATCTGACTAAGGGATCCTGGGAAATAGATGCCAAATTCATTTGCTTTAATGAATTAGCTCTAATAAATCAAGTGTGCTGTGCTCTGGGAGGGAGGAAAGATGGGAAGCAGAAGCTGGAGTAGAAGAGAAATTGACTTTAATATATAGAGTGCAGGATGAAAAGAGGTTTATTTTTATTGGGCAGCTTCCTGTGGTTTTCTTGCCATGCTCAAAGGGCTTTGGAGAAATTTGTCGTGATGCTGGCAGTGCAGAACCTGCTTTGTGGAGAACCCTGGGTTGGGAGATGGGATTTTCAGCCAAACAGCTTTCTATAAGTGTAAATAAATACTTCTTTCCCTCCTTTATTTCAGCTCGGGCATTGTCTGCAGCATTTAAATGAGAGTTGCTGCAACATGGTCGTTTTCCTCCTAAATTTTGGATGTGTTGTGTTGATAAATTGCAGGCTGGAGGTTCAAAGCACTGGTGGAAGATTCCCCCACTTCGCAGGGTGTCCCTGTGCTATATTTAACCATCTTTTATCAGTGAGTGTCTGAAAAAAGTAATGTTTTGGAGTGTATTTTGTCTCCCAGTGTAAATTGTAATCCATGTTGGTTATTCCCAGGAAGTATAACCACTCTTTCGGTCTTTCCTGAGCGTCCAGTGATCCGCCTCCTGCTCCGTTGTAGTGTGTCCCGGTTTTCAGTGGATCGCAGGCGGTCGATGTGGTTTGTGGCTGGGGTGGCACCGTCACTGACCTGGCTGCACTGGGAAGTTTCCCAAGATGGTTGGAGCCTGCCAGAGGCTTGCTCTGCAGAGGAGGATCAAAGCAGGGGCTGGAATACAGCACGGACAACCTTTTTGCATCATTCTCACCATGCCGGGGGAAGGCATCCATGGAATCAGCAGGGGCGTTTGGATTGTCGTACTTTGGAAAACATGGAGCGGTCCCAAAGCATGACTTAAGGACATTCATGCTGGAGTGAGTCCAGAGGAGGCCATGGAGATGCTCTGAGGGCTGGAGCCCCTCTGCTCTGGAGACAGGCTGGGAGAGCTGGGAATGTTCAGCTTGGAGAAGAGGAGGCTCTGAGGAGACCTTAGAGCCCCTTCCAGTGTCTAAAGGGCCTCCAGGAGAGCCAGAGAGGGACTTTGGACAAGGGCCTGGAGTGACAGAACGAGGGGAAATGACTTCACGCTGATAGAGGCCAGGGTTAGATTGGATATTGGGAAGAAATCCTTCCCTGTGAGGGTTGGGAGGCCCTGGCAGAGGTTACCCAGAGAAGCTGTGCCCACCTTATCCCTGGAAGTGTTCAAGGCCAGGTTGGATGTGTCTTGAAGCAACCTGGTCTAGTGGAAGGTGTCCCTACCCAGGGACATGAGATGAGCTTTAAGGTCCCTTCCAACCCAAACCTGACAGCATTGTCAGGTTCATGGAACCTGTCAGGTTCAGGAATGTCGATGCTGAGAGCCTTGGCCTCGCTCAGGCTGTGCATTAGGTTGGTGGTTGCCAGCAATGATGCCATTAGGTATTGCATTTCTTCTCTTGGTGAGCTTCAAGAAGAATTTTTGTCTGTGTTTAAGGAGTGTGATAACCAATATTAATGGAAGCCTAACCAGATTACTTAAGAAATCATGTTTTAGGTTAAATACAAAGTTGCTGATCTGACTCTTTTTTTTTTTTCTTTTTTGAATTTATGAACTCAGTTGTAAGAATATCCTTTCTGGAAATGTAGGCACAACTGAGGGCTGGAAGGGGCTTCAGCAAATCCTGTCTGTCCATTAAATGACTTTACTTACAATAACTGCTGTAACTGACCTCTGGTATTTGCTGTATTTGTCTCTTTTGATCAGTTTGCCAGTTTTTCATCTTTTTTAAGTCTTGTCAATGTTGATAACCAAATCAAAATATTTTTTTGGTATGTTTGGGATAGGGTTGGCAGAAATTTTCTGCAGAGCTCATACCTGGACTGAGCAGTCCAGTACCCTCCCCAGAGTGTGCAAACTGGCATCTGGTGGTGTCTTCACTGCTCTCCTGTCAAACCACAAACAGGGGGATTAATTTAAGATAGTTTTAATAAAGTAACTGATTTCCTTCACTGTTTGCTCTCGAGCTGTGCAAGTGCTCTTTGTTTGGCTTTGCCTCTGCCTGGGAAGATGTGGCTCTTCTGTCGCTCTCCACTGACCTGAGGAAAAGACATTTCCCAGGAGCAGGAGTGTGGTTTGGCAGTCGCTGGGTTTCTGTGAGGTGACCCCCACCTTGGCAGCAGATGGCACAGAGTCCTGCAGTGAGCCCATCCCCTGCCTCAGGTGTGGCCACCTGGGCCATGGCACAGATGGGTCGTGGCAGAATCCAGAGGGAGGGATGAGGAACATCAGTAACCCCCAGGACCCAAGTGAAGCTTTGTGCTGTTTCTTTTAGCCTGAAGAGGTTGTTCTCCAGGTGCTCCAGTAACTGAAGTAATTTGAAGTGAGCAATATTGGTTTAGAAGTGTCCATGTAAATATTTTTTTGCATATTTAGCTCTCTAGCTACTTGCCCTGGCTATCAAAGCTCTTCCACACATCCAGGATGATTTAATGACTGATGGACATTTGCAAAAGCAAAGATTGGAGAATAAAAAGGAAATTGAGGAGTGACCTGGGTGTACCTGGTGTGCTGTCAGCAGGTGGCCAATGCTTATAATCCTTTAAAAACTGTTAATTCCTACCACTGTTTTAATGTGTTATTCATTCTTGTAGTTTTGTTACTATATCAACTACTCCATGTTGATGCTGGTTAATTAGCCAGTGGCTGCCTTTAGTCTTGAAAGAAAGAAGTTTGAATGGTACTATATCTTAGGATTTTCTTTAGAAGCTCAGTGAAAATATTTTCTTAATCAATAAAAACAAAGCACAGTTATTGGAAAGTGCATGTTTTACCTTCCAAGGCACTTTGCTTCCTAGTTGAGGCCATGTAAACTGATAGGAAGAACTGTGTTCAAAATGAAAGTGCCTCAAAAGATTGCGTGAATGTTTTTGTGAAGTGATAGTAACCATCAAAAAGGGTTACCATTTTTTGTGCATAGAGTAGTTAATAATAATTATTGGCATTGATTTTAGGGTTTTAATGCATTGGTGATGCATCATTTTTTATTGGGAGAACATGAATAAAACTATTTTAGCATATGTTCAAATTTCTTATATCTTGGCAATTCTTCCTAACTGCACTTACCATATATCTGCATTGCACTGAAATGTGCCTTTCAAAGTCCTTTTCTGCCTCTTTCAGTAATGCTGAAGTGCTTTCAGCGCCAGTGTGTTGTAGGGCCAAATTCAGTAAAATTTGAGTACATTTTTCTTCTGGGTGCAAGTTTCTCATCTTCTTGTGCAAGTGTTGGAAGGAGGAAGTTGAAGGTTTGTGGTGCACAGAGGTGCAAACAGAATGGTCCTCTAGGCCAAAATTAACTTAAATTACCAGCTGCCATCTCCTCTTTCATAATGTGCTCAAGGGTTTTGTAATGAGAATAGAGTTTCTCAATGAAAGATTGAGACTTTTTTTAAATTATTTTAAATATACTTCAGTACTGTGATCTAAACTTTGTTGGGTGAATGGTTGTGCAAAGAAAAAACCCAGTGGCATTTGGTTACTTCTTACTAAAGCACCACTAATGAACCTTTTTTTTTTTTTTTGAGTTTTGTGACATAAGTCTGTGTTCATTAACTGGTATTTTCGTGGCTTATGACCAATGAGTGGTGCAAGTGAATAGTTCTGTGGATCTGTTTGCAGAGACAGGCAGTATCTAAGATCAGTGATAGGAGAGCACAAACCAGAGATCCACCAGCACCCCATGCTTCCCCTCCTGCCTTCTGGGCTTCCTCTTCCCTCTGAGAATATATTTTTATATATCTGCCAGGAACTGGTTTTAACTGCTTTTATGCAGTTAAAGTGCTCTACACAGTTAAATGCTCTAGGAGCACTTACACCATCCTGCTTCTGCTTTGGTCCCAGGGATCTTCACAGTCCTTCCTTGGCACAACTGAAGTTGTGTTTGGTGTCAGGGATTCTGGAACCTTTGCAACTTCTAAGGAACAAGCTGCAGAAAAAAGTGAATATACAGAACCTCTAGATTGCTAATGTTTTACAGTGGGAGTGGGAGAAGCCCAAAGTTTGCTGATGTCATTGCAGTGACCTATTACAGTTCCAAAAAGCAGAAACTCACAGAGGTTTTCTCTTTGCATTTCCCCTTTTATGTCTTCAGTTTTTTTTCTGTACTTCAGATGAAAACATTCTTTTTCTCTTCCATCCGTCATTACATGTTTTGTATCTTAGCAGGATTTTCTGTTGCTCTGATGGTAATATTGTAGCAGTTTAATTTATGTTGGCCTTTGCCTGGGTCCATTGTTGGAGAATTTACCTTAAGAATCTGCTTCTCATGGCATAAGATTTAAGGACATTTACTGGAAAAACATAATTAGGTTTCAAGCTGCTCATAGAGAGGAGGGACTTGGAAGCCAAACTCCAGATGTTGTTGTGGGCAGCTACAAGTGACAATATCTGCAATAATCTCGAATATGCCAAATGCAGGTAATTTGTTCTACCAAGGCTGAGCCATATCAGGTGGGATATTTATAATTTCAGGTTACTTCCAGCATTTCCTGAGAGATTCTTGTTAAAAATACGTTAAGGAATATCTTAATTTTTCTTTACTTCTCTGTAGTTCTGAGGTCAGCATGGAAGCTGGTGCTCCTGCTTCTGGTATTTTGACATACAAGAAGGGGATGAGTGGACAAAATGGGATGTGCAAGATCCTGTTCAGAGTCTTTGGGAGACATGTGATGTTGTGATAGAAGTGGGTAGAAGGGGAATAAAATTAATGAGTGTTCATGTGCTTTCACAGAGGGCATATGGGATCCCTGTGAAGTCATCTGGTATCTGCACAGGGAATTGAAGCACTGCTGGTTGTTTTTTTTTTTTTTTTTTAAGATCTGCTCTAGTTCAGGTCCACCAGGGACTGATGACAGCTTTGATCTGAAAAACTGGACCCATCCAATACACCTCACATGACTCAATGTACATGGTGTTTTGGACAGGGGACCTTGGTGGGTACTGTGAGCTCTGGAAGAGGTGTGGAGTGACTGTTGGGATCCTGGTTGGAGGTCCTGGATGCTACGTTCTTCCCAGCACCCCCCAAAATCTCCTCGCCTGCTGCTCCTTGAGGAGGAGGGAAGGGACCACAGAACTGTCCCTCCACTGAAATCTGAGGTGACCTGTTTCTTGGAAGCTATAGCCAGAGACATTCCTCTTCTAAACTGAGTTTAAAAACTGGATTCAGTTACTGCTTAGAGCAGTGAATGGATTAATTCCAGGTTCATTCTCAGTTGCTGTTCTTTGAGAATTTTAGGAATATTTTCCATCTGATAACTAATGAACTCTGTCACGCAGGGTCCCTGCTTTCCACACATGTACAATTCTTATGTATGTCTTGGAGCTGTCCTGGTCTGAGTAGTGAAAGAAAAATAGGGTCTGAAACTTGTCTTTTCTTCAGAAAACTTGTTTTATCATTTTTTGGGGTTTGGTTTGACAAGTCACTGGTCAGTCAGTCCTTCTTCTGAAGGCCTTAAAGGTAATGCTGGGAAATAATATTCTGACTTGGAGCAGACCTTTTCGTCAGAGAGGGAAATAAATACCTATTCAACGGAAATATTTTTGTCTGGACAGTAATTAGTGAAAATATTTACCTTCCTTAAGAGGTGTCTCACTCTTTCTTTTCCTAAAAAGTTCCTGATTTCCACACTCGCTGGTTTCATTCTTGTTGCCCTTTTAAATTTTGCTTTGGCACAGCATTTGCTATTCACAATTACCTTAGGAAAACCAGGCAATCAGAGTTAATCAGAAGGTATTTGGAAGGTGCACAGTATAATTTCCCAGGCCTACCTCCCTGTTTCACTGAGTGGTTTGGATAACGGGGACAGCAGCCAACATGACTTTACTCTTGGGCCTGGACTGGAATGTATTTTGGATGAAGCATCCTGGATGATGAAAACCCAGCATTTTCTTTAGTTGTTTTGTAATGCACAACTCCTTACCCCGGTTTCTTAAAACCACATTTCTTCCCATGACTTATTCTGTTTGACATCTCCCTTATAAAGCCCAGGGACTCCCTCCTGCGTGTTAAAAATTATCTGTTATGACTTTCACTCTTCCTTGCTATTTTGAGGCTGTTTAAATGTGTGGATGTATAAAATACTATTTTAAAAAACCCTGAATGAGGAAAGGTGTTATTTTACAACTAATTTTGTTCCTGTTAAGGGTTTCCAGGAGGACATCCTCGTGCTTTGGGGAACATGTTTAGGAATGACACTGGTTTAACACTGGACTGATGGCATCACGTCAGGGGTACAGGCAGAGGGAGGAGGCAGTCACACTCTGGTGTTAGTGAAGATCACAGGGAGGAATAAAAGTGTCACAGTCACAAAAACTGTGGGGTTTGTGACATTATTCTCACTTATTTAGCTGGGAAAAGACCTAAATGTGATAATTCTATACTTTGTGCTGGAACTGAAAGGCCTTGGGAATGGCAGTGATTAAATTATGCCCCAGTGTAATAGTGGCCTTTTTGTTCTAAGCTGTCTGAAATGTGATTCCTGTCTGAAAACTAAGGGTATAAAAACTATATGTCTTCTATTTCTCACCCAGTTATGTTAGAAAACTCAGTTACAATTAAAGTCTGGAACATGGTTTTTCCTGAAGTGTCAGGTTTGCAAATTAAGTCTATGGTCTGAAATTCAAGCCGTGTCTTTTCTTGTTAAATCACTAGTGAGTTGGTGGGGAAATCAGTAGGACAAATACATTCTTAGTTTCCTTATTATTTCTAAATTATAGACTGCCTTTTTTTTTTTTTCTTTTTTAAGCAGCCATGAAATACTGTTGCCAGACTGAATGGAGGAACTGAGGACACAATTCATCAGGCAGTCTGCAGATTAAATGTATGCAGAGTGAGAGCACAGGGTAAATAAACGTCGTTATGGTTTGTGGAGGAGTAGTATGAAATAAATCTTTTTGTTGGTGAAACCACGCTGTATACTTAGAAAATACCAAAGAGTTTGTCTCCTGTAAGAAGATGCCAGTTTAAATTAAAACCACTTTTAATCCAGCCCTGGGATTTGTTTGGGTATTTGTAACCAGAAGAGCTGACTCCAACATATGGGATGTGTACTGGGTAATGCATTCTGGGGACATTATAAGAATACTGTGACATTAGCAGTGCATTCATAGTGGCTTTCCTCAAAACTTTGGGATCACTAGGGAATAAATGTGTTCTCTATCCCAAGGTGCCCCCTGGACATGGGCTCTGGTTTAATTCACCTGTGAAGGAACAGAAATATTTGCAGTGAAGGCATCACTGCCAGCATTACCCAGCCTTCAAAAGGAACTCGGTTGTATTTTCCTGCCAAAACAAGTAAAAGCTGAGCTGGTCAGTTGAGATTTTATGGTGGAATTCTGAAGTCTTAACTCCTTTCATGCTTCTGAATGCCCAGGGGCCAGGGCTTTGAATGGGGCAGGTTTGAAACTCATCTCCTTGTGGCTTTTAAACCATTTCCTGTAACACCTGACACCATCCAGGGAGAAGGAACCTGTGGTATGAAAAGTGTCTTCCATGTCCAAAATACATATATATTTGTTTGCATCAGCTAGTTTAGTAAATCTAAACTAAATGATGACTTGCCATTTCATTTGCAGTTTTTAGGCCTGTTCTGCTGCTCCATGTGCAGGGATATTTGTGATTTACAGGATTGTGGGGTACGTGGTGAGGTCTGGTGGTTGCTGGGGGAGTGTTGTCCTTGATTCAGGCCGTGGAAAAAGCAATTCCTGCTTTCTGTGTCAGCTGAGTTCTGGGCAGGTGTTCACCTGGAGCCTGGAGATGGTCTCAGGGGAGACTTGGTGTGTTTGGGTTTGTGCTCCCCCCTCACAGTGGTTTTGTCTGTGCCCCCTTTGTAATCAGGGCACCACTTACTCCTGGTGGCCTTTTGTTGGGTTTGTTTTTATTTGAGGTCTTTGGCTGTTTTTCTCAAGCCTAAAATATCTTTTCCAGCACGGATTACGTGTCCTGGTGTATTTTTCTCAGCTGCAGGAGTGGTGTCCTGCTGTGTTTGTGGCGTTTGACCAACAGGGAATGGTGACAATCAGTGCTTTGCCACCAAGGACCTGCAGGAGGGACTGTGCCAGTGGGAACCTCTTGGATAGAGCAGGTTGTGATTAAAACTCCTAGTTATTGGTGCAGGGATGTCCTTACTAGGCATGACCACTGGCACAGTGGTTGGTCACCAGTACAGCTCTCCTGCAGCACTTTATGATGTAATAAAGGATGTATGTTAGAAGCCCATGTTTTCTGTTGTTTGTTGGTTTTTTTGTTTTGTTTTGTTTTGTTTTGTTTGTTTTGTTTTGTTTTGTTTTGACAGAAGGAAATGAAAATGTTCTTTTTTTCTGTCAGTTTCTGTGAGGAAGTGAAATAATGAAATAGTGAAGTCTCCTCCCCACCCTCCACAAAAACTGGGGAAATACAGTTGAGCCATTAGGAGAAGAGAGGATCTTTAGTTACGCTTAATTTTTTAACTTCGCAAAAGAAATTATCTCTGGAACTAAAGCCTTTGGAATTTAACTGAGAAGATACAAGTGTTGATTGAATAATTATCCATCATCTTAGGCTGGGAGGACCTGATTGGATACATGAGGTAAAAGTAAATCAGGGGAAAAGTCTACTTTCTGCCTGTATTAATAAATAAATAAGCTTAATTTTTAGAGTAAAATGTGTATTTTAGATTACTAAAACTTAATTACCCTGTGAAATGGAAAGGCTCTGACATTACAGAGGCAGTGACATGGGGTTCCTGGTAGTGTTTTAACTTCTCTGTTCCTGAGCTGGGTGGGTGGTTATTTCTGGAAAATACAAATTCATTATAAATTCTGCTTATTTTGTCTTTTTATTCATAACTTTTTAAGCAAAAGATTTGTGTGCTTGGTGGGGCAAGAGACAACCATTAAACAACTGAATGACAGAGATCAGTAACTTGAAAACAGGTAAAGTTTCTCAAAAGGGAAACACCAGAGTGGATCATTGTAGATCAGGGTGGAGGTCTGTGCGTTGACTTCTGCTGTTGGTACAACCTGCTCTTCCCTTTTGCTTTTTTACCCATTAAAATAAACTCTTCATTTCAAAGCCTTTGCCAAAACCTGTTCATGATTGAAACTGCCAAGAGTGTTTATTTGACAACACAGCAATTTCTACACCAAATTAGGTATAAAATATTTTTAGTCTATGTTTTGCAGTTTGTAAATCCATAGCATTACATTATTTAAATTTTGAGGAGGGGAAAACCCTTATTTACCTTTTCATTTGCCTCACAACTGATAGGAAAAGAAAAACAGGACTGAATTTCTTCCCCCTCCATCTCCTGCTGCTGTTGATGAGCACAGAGGGAACCACCTTCCCCTGCCCTTCTGAGTTAATTTCGGATAAATCTTCTTCTTACCCTTTGCCAACCAGCTTGTAATTTGAAAGATGTGTTCCTGCCTGTTCCTTTTGCCTCTCAGACTGCTTATCTGGCTTTTTTTAGTTGTACTCTGTAACCTCACCTTTATTCCTTCTTTTCTGCCAGGCAGGAGCTGCCTGTGCTGTAAAAAGGGGCAGCTTGGACCGGCGTTGTCTCTCAAACTCTCTGTTTGTGACAGGCTGCCAAGAGGTTCTCATTTTGACAGTTGATCCAGTTTTCTCAACCTTTTGTCACAAGAGACAATAGACATTTTTTTCTTTTATTTCTGTCTAAAAGCCTTTAGTTGTCTTACCTACTGGTTTGACATAATAGCATAAACCCTGTTTTTATGTGAGCAAACCCAAATGCTTGTTCCAAGACCTTTTCTATATTTTAAAGGTTAGACTGTATCCGTATAACCATTATCAATATGATTTTTAAAAAATTGATACAGTTTATAAAACACACCTGGCACAAATGGAGCTTTATATCTGCACTGGTGCTTTTGAAGAAGTTTAAAATATTTCTTCTCCAGAAGAATTGGCATCAGCATTACTTTACCCACAGCAGGGAATGTTGTGGGTTTGCTGATTTATTCTAGTGAACTTGCTGTGAGTAGTTACACTGATTCAAACACAATTTATAGAGAGGAAAAATTAAGAGTAATAATGAGCCAAGGAAACAGAACTGCTGATTTTTTTCTAAATTTTTAAATAACTGAGTAAGCAGACACAGGTTTTTTATAGCCATGTGCAGTTTGTGACAGTGCAGTTGCACTTACTGTAATACCATAAACAATAATTTAAATTGCTGAAGGATTAAATAGGAGCAATGAAATCCTAAGTAGGGAATCCACTAAACCCCCCAGGTTTTTAGAGTAATTATTTTAGTTGACGAGAGAGGATAGAAAATGCAAATCTAATACTTCACATTTTTCACCCCTAATATGGAAAACTTCCTTTAGCAGGCTTGAATCTTACTCTTGTATAGGGTACAAGGTCACAAGTCTTTGTAACAGGCTGGTCAATCAGACTTAAATGGCCACATTTTAATCTGCTAAGCTCATTAGAGAAACAACACTGTGTCACTGTAGTTAAGTTTGTCACAAATTTCAGTGTAACCTCTCTCACACTTATCCGTGGTGGAGGTTACATCAATTTAGGCTTGAATTTATCAGAAAAATGATATTGTTCCAGATTTCATTTATTTTAAAGCTCTGTGTTTCTATTTTTTAAAAACCCCCTCATGCTTATGAGAATTTAATAAAGTTTTTACTTTCACTGTTGGAAACCTGTCCTCTCTTCCCAAGGCAGATGGATTTGGACATAGTGAAGTTCTTTTTTATTTCTGAGAGAAAGATCTATGCACTTAATTTAATTCCCTGGATACTCAGTTAGCTTTCCATCAGGGCTTATATGTTAAAACAATGTTTTTATGGATATGAAATTTCTCACGTGACCTTTAGCAAAAAGGCCACAAACTGAATAGCAAAATGTAGCTGAAAGGCTTTTGTGCTGTGATATAAAAATATAAGCAACACCAAAACACACTCTTGGATGCTTTAACAAAATAGTAAATGTTAGTGATTCAATTAATAAGTTAAAAATCACTATTTCAAGACAGCTACAGGGAGAAGAAAGGTGCTTTGAAGCAGTAGTGATTTTCTGCAAGCACTTTTGTTAGCCAGGTTGCTTTGCCTTCAGCTTTGTCCTGTTGTTTTTCCAATGCTGGTTCATTTTGCAAGTGATGTGAGCAGGTAAGGATGTGAAAATAAACACTTGGGAGTTCCTGTTTTGTATATTGATTTATTTTATTTGCCTTAATTGCAGCAGCATTTGTTTAAATATTTGCTAACTGATACAGCTCCTGTACATGGCAGAGATGGATTATGAGGGAAAGTATCCTGAAGGTGCTTCTCTCTGTCTGTTAACAACATATGGAGCAGGATGAGGACAGTTCTGTCACTGGAGTTATTCAATAAAAATGGTTTTCCAGCATCTGTCAGGTTTGGGGAGACAAGAAACACACTTTTGGTCAAATAGGTCTGCGAACATGTCTGATTTCTGGAAGGAAAAGGGAGAATCTGTCTCTTGGTTATGGGAGGGAAAGGTGCTGAGCACTATTTATGGTTCCAGTGTGTGGGGAAAATACAGTATTAGATAAATTGGATTCAAATTTGCAGGAGAAATAAGGGTGGAAGAGCTGGTTTTGGTCTGAGCAAAATGGTTGCAAGAACACGCAGCCTTCCTAAGCGAATTTCTTCGTTGGTGTTTCAAAACTTAACCACAGTTTTAATGTGTGGCTGAATTTAATTTGCATTTGTGTAGCTTTGCTTGTGTTTGTTATCTTATCTTCATCATTCTTTAATCTTTTTCTTCTCATTTTCGTGCTTACATCTGCGTTTTCTGCTTAAACAATTGTGTGTTCCCTTTCCCAGACTTTTTTCCTGTACGTGTGTGTTGTTGAACTGGGTGCCATGCACTTGATGTTGATTTTGAATGCTTCCCTTTCTTTTCCCTCATCTGCCCTTTCATTTTCTCTGCTTTTATTTGGCTTGTGAATATCATGTAATAAGGAGGGGGGATATTTACAAGTAATTACAAGCAGGGTATTATGTAGAGCTCTGGGTCAGTGGATCTGGCCTCCTGAATAATGAGATTGGATGGGGAGATCAAAACATTCCTGAGTCACTAAATTGGAATTGCCAGTTGCAACAGAAAGCAAGGGAGTGAACCCTGGGGATGAAGTGCTGGGCTGGCTCAGAGCTGGCAGGGAGGATGCACTGGGGAAGGCAGGATGCGGAGTAACTGGCACGGGTTCCTCGTGTACTTTGATTTTATAAGAAGTAGTTTCCTTTGGAGTTTATTTTTGTCTTGTTTGATTATTTTCAGCTGTAAATCAGGCTGCCTGCTCTTAGAGAAATGTATTGGCATAGCTGAAAGACTGAAGAAGTATGGCTGCTTGCATCCAGATTAAGATAATACTTTGCTATATATATCTTGAGTTCTGTATGTGGATGGTTATTATATATGTATATGTGCTGTAAAAAATGATCTTTTCTGCTGATGGAGTTTTGATGAGGCCTGGGCCAGAATCTTGTGTTTGAACCTTCTGTTCACAGATCATTGTATGTTATTTATGCTATTACGTGCCAAATTCTGACTTTAGTAGGATAGCTCATTTTGTCAAAGTATATTTGTCTCCTAAGTACATTTGAACTTTGCTTTTTTTCTTCTGTTCCACTCCTATATTTCTATCTGTGTACATCCATAAATTGAACATAATTTAGCTGGTTCTCAGTTTGGCTGTCAAACATCTAAGGTTGCTGTTTGAAACAGAATCAGTGGTACAATTAAAGATGTTCTTGATCTAAGTATGAAGCCATAATTCTGGTTGCCAACCCCATTAACCATCTGCAGCTTTCTGTAGATGCTTAAAAAATATTCCTTTTGTGGATTGCTTTGCAGTGAAGGAAGCAGCGGGCAGGAAACATGGGAGCTTTTATAGCTTCACAAAACAGGTTGTTTTTCCTTGGAGAGGTAGTCCACCCTCTAGTATTGCACACACTCTGAGTGGGGAATTTTAACTCTCTGCCTTTCGTTTTTCAGGAAAAGTCCTTTGCCAGTACCTATAAAGGAACTAAACAGATCCATTAACAGTAAGCTGATTATTGAGTTGTTGGTTGGTTCATTCATACCCACTTAGTGATGTGCTGCTGGATCAAGCAGCTTCTTACAGATGGCACCAAACAACTGCTGTGGGCAGCAATGCCAGCAGCTCACTGGGTGTATTCCCAACATCTCTGTTCACCACACTAAAACCTTCCAGTGTGTGAAAGGCCTAATTATTAATTCAATGGGGAGTTTATTTCTCGAGTGCATTCAGAACTTGTTGTTTGGAAGCTGTTGAAAGGGTTTAGATGATGATAAAGTGATGGCTTGCCAGGAAAAAGCTGCTCTGAAGTTCCACTCATGAGGTTTATTGTTCAACCATTCAATGCACAAGTGACTTTGGGATTGATGATGAGGGTTTAGATGTGTCCTGTACCTGCTTAATAGGAAAGATATTTTAATCTGTTGCAGTGATTTTTTCCTTAAATTTTTTCCACAGCATCATATAGCATTTCCTAGGCTCCTCTTCTCCACTTACTCTCTTATTTCCATGTGATCCCTGATCTGGAGTGATCTGTCTGACTTTGCCTTGACCGCTGAAAGACTGAGCATGTGTTGCTGGGTCATCTCAGGTTCTCTCCCTCCTTGTACATTGAAATGAGACTTGTTTCTGCCTTGAGTGATCTGCTTCAGGATGGGGGAATGTGAATGGAATGAAACCTCTGTTTCCTTGATGGAAATCTGTCCTGGCAGAAGGAGCTGGTGCTGCTCCTCAGAGCAGGCTCTGTGCTGGCTGCTCCAGTGCCAGAGCTCGGGGTCTGCTGTGTGAGCTAAGCTGCTTTAGCAGTCCCTCTCTAACATGACACATTGTCAAGACTTGAAAAACACTCCTCTCTCGTTCCCAGCACAGGTATTTCACAAAGGCCTAAGTTGAAAAAGCCCAAAGTCTTAAACTGATAATGTTTATTAGGTTTTCTGTGCACCTGGGTGTGTTTCTTTCAAGTGGTGAAAAATTGGGGGAAAGAGACTGAAGCTACAGATAAAAGCATAGAGCCCTCTAATCTATGCTTTTAAGTATTTGTCACTGACAGTTAGTCAGTTCTAAAGACAAGTATTTACATTGTGGGGACTTACTGTGTATAAATATTGATGAAACACTTGTGTGTTTTTACTGTCCAGTAATGTGATGATAATTTTTCAATGAACCCTCAGCCTAAGAGTTGGTGAACAATTTACTTTGCTTTTGTTTTGTCTTTAGGAGATTCAGTTTTAGAAGTGTGTGAAGGCTGTTACCACTTAGAATACTCGAACTAAACACCAGGTAAGTTCTGGATTTCTTTATTTCTTGTAGCTTCTCATTTAAATGCAAAATATCGCCGAGGAAACAAAGTTCAAAGTTTCCTATAGAAATCTCTTAGTACCTCAGGAAGCCAAACCTAAAACACCCCATATTTTTAGTGGTAACACAATCTTGTATATGCTTCTCTCCTCTCCCCTTTACAAATGTTTTTTTTCACCCTTGAAAAATACCAGATTGTGAGAACGACTCTAAATGACTCTGAGACAGATGGACAGGATGTGGAGGCCAGTGGTGCTTTTTCCTTTTTTGTGATAAATCAATATTTACTGAAGTGTTCTCTGGCTCAGTGTTTTTATTTAGAATTTTACTAATGAATACTGGTTGAGATAGAATAATTCAGTTAAAGATTAATGCCTGTAGTTAATTTTCTGCACTGCAAATCTTTGAAAAGCTGGAATCACAACTTTAACTGACAATATATTTTACCACATAGTCAGTTAGCAGCAAGGCTTTGTGGAATACAAATCTTTCCTAAAATACTCCAGTGCTTCCTAAAGTTCTAAAATAAAGCATCAACTAGACATAATTTTTGTAAGAGCTGGCAAAACATTGTTTCCAAGCTGGACTCTTTAATCATCTACTGATATGCTCTTAAAGCTGTAATTGCAGAGGGTTTGACAGCATTACTGGTAGTTTGTGTTAGAGACACGTGCAGGGCTGAAAAGCCACCTCCTCCTGCCCAGCACTCCCAGCAGGGCTTTGAGTCTGTGTCATTTCTCCTGCTTCTTATATGTCCCTTTTGGGGATTTCTTTATTCTCCATGTTATTGGTGATGTTTTGGAAGACTGGGAGGCTGTTTTGTTCTGGGTTCAACCAAACTCCTTTGCAAAGGAGAATATCTGTTAACGTTAATGACCTCCCCTTATCCTGTGTCCAGTGGGTGAGTATCACTTACCTTGTCAGGAGGAGGTGGATTTTCTCCTTTACAGTGGGATTTCACTTTCTGGAACAGCTGTTGACAGCCAGATTCCCCACACTGAGGATAGTTCACTGCAATGCTGTGAGCAGCACATGTGTACAGGTCTGTGTATTGGCACAGACATTCATGGTGTGATTTTATTTGGTTTTTTAGGAATTTAGACTGATGAATATACAGACATTAAAAAAATTAGAATTCTGGTGAAGAGTGTGCACCAATGTCCTGCTCTAGTAGTATTTTTAAAGTTCACATTGTTTGGTTTCCTCTGCCCCTTCTGATTTTGATCAGTGGAGCTGAGCAGCCACAACTCCTTCCTGAAGCAGTCATTCCTCCAGCGAGGAAATTCAAGGGAGCTGCTGTGCCTGTGTGACTTACACGGGTGGAGGTGGGAAAAGTGGTATTTCAGGCAATGTGGTACTTCACAGTTTCCAGAGGTTTGTTGCTCAATGCTTCAACCTTGGAGTGAAATGAGAAGTACTGCTGTTAGTCTGCTTCCAGAGGCTAATGGCACTGAAATATTGTGGATGTTGTTCATGGAATTAGCCCTCCATCCCTTTATTTCAGGGTAGTTCTTCCTAGCAGAGATTTAACAGTGGCTGTTCGGTGTTGTTTCAAGCAAATTCTCCCTTGAGTGACCAGTGCTGGTACCTCCACCCACAGCCCTGTTGCACAGCTCCACACATTTTCTTGGAAAAATCAATATCCCCCTTGCTGCCCCCTTCCAGTGAAATTCTTTGCAGCATCTTGTAGCAGGTCAGGTGGAGTTTTAGTCCTCCCTCTCTTCTTCTGGCCACTGGATCCGTTGTCACCCTTTTCAGTGCAGGCATTCTTTGGGATGCTCTGTGAGTATTTAATTCCCTAAACTGGTAGAGAACTGTTCATTTTTTTTTTCTTGGCTGTAGTAACACTTTGCCATTTTAATGAGTTAAATACAACTTCCAAAAGAGTCAGCAGTCTTGGCAGAAACTAAAGTATTACTGGTTTCATGAACCTTGATGGGATCCTTTTGGGAAGCTGAAAAGAAAATTAGTCTTTGTAAGATTGAACTGACATAGATGTATTTAGAATGTTAAGGCTGGCTTCCATAAAAACCTCTCAGGTTTAACCTGAGTCTTCTCAGTGAGGTAGTACCAGTTATATTTACCTGGTCCTACTGTGGAAGCAGCTGCCTGTTGTGGTAAAGCTGACTAAGGCAGGATATTTTGGTACACAGATAGTTAAACACTCTGCTGGTTAATCCAGGAGATTACCTTTCTCCAGAGCCTTCCCAGAGAAGCCTCTTCAGGGCATCCAGCTTGGTTAGAATACAGAGCAGGGAGCAGATGGCTTCTTGCTGCTGAACACAACTGTTTTTAAAAACACAGGGCAGCTTTCAGGATTGTGAATTAGAGCCACGTGTGAAAACAGCAGGAGAGATGATACCCCGGTTTATGAAGCACTCGGAACTTAAATAACTTGCACCTTTATTGTCTGTTTCGTATTTAAAAAAGCCAAAGGTTGCATTCCTAGTAATAATACTCCTCTGTTCCCTTAAATAACAAGCTTCCCAGATGAATTCCCATCACCACCTTGTCCTCCACTCTCCTGCCAAGCTCGAGGTGTGCATTTCACACCAGTTTGGAGAAATAAGTGCTAACACCCCGTTACACCTAGCTGTGGATCCCCTGGACTGTTCAGATGGAAGCAATTAAGGATGCAGCAGTGTGGAATTGTCTTCCTGTGCCTGCAGACTGATAGATACCACCTGGGTCAAACTGAATTCATTTTTATTAAACAAATTTGCCCTAATTTAGCAGTGGAGATTTTGTTAATCGGAACAGGGTGTATGGCTGTGATCTGCAGCTTCTGTCACCAAGGGCATGTTGGATTGATGTTACAGGAAGCTTGTTGTGCTTAAACAGAGCTGCAGACTTTAAACAGCACAAATGCTGTAATGCCCTGGAAGCTCCCATTTGAAGCAATATCTTCTTTGGGAGGGCTAACTAACATGTAAGATTCCAATCAGGATGCTTTTTTCCCTTCCTTCCGACTTCAGAGGTCCCTGTCCAAGAGCAGTAGTGACAGACACTCCTTGGCTGGGAGCTGCTGGTGGGGGACTGGTGTGATGGAGCTGCAGGGAGGTGCCCAGGAGGGTGTGAAGTGATGGTCGTGGAGCAGCAGGAGCTGTGCAGGGAGCCAGGACAGCAGTGGGAGCAGGCTGGTGTGATTAGATAGATTACCAGAGAGATGTCAGGATCATCGGTCTTTGACCTCAGCTCCAGGATGGAGGGGGCTGGGAGGCTCCCAGTGGGAAAAGGCTGGCCTGGAGGGTTGTGCCTGCTGTGTGCCCGGGTGTGGGGTTTCGTTCCTGAAATACGCTTTTCCTTTCACTGAATCAGATTATGCCTGAAAAGTGAGTTGTTTGTATTGTGTCTTGCAGCACTCAGTAATTTCCTCCCATACGGAGAGCTTTTGGTACTGAACAGTGTCCTTGAAAAGAAAATTCTCTCCTTATCCACACATTCACCTTCCAGATTTGGGGTACAGTTTGAATTCTTAACCAGAGCATTAGAGTTTAGACCTTTTATTATCAATAGTAATAATTTATATCTTCCTATTAGGCTGGTTTGTATTAAACTTGGTAGAATTGCCAAAGACTTCTTGAAGGAGATTAGATGAGAGTTTGGTTTAGGTGGTGTATTCCAGTTAAAACAACTGGACGTGGAGCAGAGTGTTAAATGAATGTGGAGTTGGAGAGGCCAAATGTGGGAGAGAATGAGCAGCAGGGTCTGAGCCGAACAAGACAGTGGTAACATGTCTGTCCACATCCTTGTCACCTGGTCACCCTTGTGTGGGTGGGACAATTCCCATCTGTTGGTAGAAGCAGAGCTGTGGTTCTGTGAGGTGTGAGGTCACAGCTCCACCCAGGCAGCACAGGGGGGGATGTCTGAGAGCGTTGCTTTCAGCCAGCCTTGGGAAAGCTGGAGTTATTAAGTTTGTTATATAAGACATAGGGTTAATTTAGAAAAGTCTGGTGCTTTAAATATCTTTTTCAAAGGCTGCATAATCTGGTGTAGGCTAATTGTAATGACATAATCCAAAAATAGCCAATAGTCTTTTCTTGGATGCTCATCCTGGCTGCAGTTCTGCAGCTAAAGAACAGCAAAGCTGATCTCCTCAGGATGGGAGGGGACATAACCAGATCTGTCCCTGCCATGGCACAGGGGACACCTCTGGGGTCTGCTGTGTTTGGATGTAGAGCAGGAGGTTAATCCATGTTCAAGTAGCATGGGTTTAACTAGAATGCATGTTAAATATTGGATCCTGAACTTTAAATTACAAGAGGGGAGATCTCCATCTGTCCTCATGGGATGCACAGGCCTGGGCACACTGGACTTGTCCTAAGGATTCTGTTTGACCTGGTGTCAGTGATAAGATGGGGGATTGGAGTTTGGGAGGTGTGGGGAGGTTTGGGTTTTTTTGTTAAAATCTAATTCATTGTTTTTGTAGATATTACCACAAATAATCTTCTTTCTTAATCTGAATATTAAGAAGTGTCTTTAGGGATGTGTTATGCAGTACATAGCTATAGCTGTACCTCAGCTGTTGATTTGGGCTTTTTGGAAAGAAGAGTTGAATATACACAGTGTTGATTCGGGATGCCTGGTGTTGTGCTGAAAATGTAGTAGTTGTTTTCACTGGTAATTCACTGAGTTTTGTAACTTTTTACCTTCCACATGTGTGAAGAGCCATTCAGAGCACATTTAAACCTTATAAAAGCTGAATTTTCACATGCAAACCCTGGTTTTAAGGATGTTTTGATTCATGAGATCTGTTTTATTCTTTGTTTAAGCGTTTTTTAATCTTATTGTTTTGGCAGGGGCCGGTTCTCTCCTCAGGTTAGCTCAAGATGGCAGACCAGAGGCAACGCTCGCTCTCTACCTCTGGGGAATCCCTATACCACGTGCTGGGGCTGGACAAAAATGCCACTTCAGATGATATCAAAAAGTCTTACAGGTAAAAGTTCGAGTTTTACACCTGTCCCAGTAGCACAGATGGCTTTATTTCAGTATTCAACAGATGGTCTATTTACACAGGGGCCTGAGCTGGTATATTTAGACCTTTTGCAAGAAAAATATGTTAGAAAAACAGGTGAAAACTTGGTTGCTTCTTGCAAAACTTGGCGTGAAAATGTGCTTAGGCTTTTAAATTTTTCCATCTAAATTCTCAATTTCCATCTAAATTTGCGAGCTAAATTCTCAAATATGCAGTGTCATTCTGAAAGGTCTGTTTAAAGTTGAATAGAATTTTAAGACAGTGTGGTCAGAGTTAAACTCTTCCTGTTAGGCAGCCTTGTGTCTGGTTTAGAGGGAGCACAGATAGGCAGAACTGCCTTTTTCTCCATCATTTCCACTCGAGTGAGGTATAGATTAAAGATGGAAATAAGGATGTAAACTGAGTAGCAACACTTACTTTTTCCTAAAATTCCTTTCAAAATTCCCTATTCTTTGTGGAGTTACTAGTTTAAAAGAGGATTTTTTTCTTTATTTCTTTTTGTAAAGAGTTGGACACCTGAAATGGCTTCATATTGATCAGCTAATAACAGAAGAAATGTTCTGCAACATCCTCCCTTTCCATATTCCCTGACTAAATAAAAACAACAAAAAAAAAGAGTTCTGTAACATCCTCGCATTCCACATTCCCAAAAAATCTACTTAAATGCAATTGCTGCTCTGTGACAAGTGGCAGTGTGGATGGAATTACACTAGGGGTCAGCATCACCTTTCCATGAGGATATTCTTTAGCAAAATTGTTTTCTTTTAGTCTTCAACTTTTACCAAAACTTCTTCTCTTTCAAGGTTACATTTGTAATACCAGTGGCAACGACATAGTGAAGTCTAGGAATAAGCTAGGCCCCCAGATTCTCAAAAATTAGCTGTATGTTCCTAAAAATTTCAAGTGGAAGTTTGAATCAAGCAACTGGAAAATAATCTTACCTTCTTGGGGAAAAGACTGCAAGTTTTTCCTTTGGAGGAACAGCCCCACAAGGTCCTGGGGTGAACTGTAGCTGCTTCATACTTACCTGAACCTTCATCTCATCTTGTTTCCTCTGCTGCTCCTTTACAATCTTCAATCTGAACATCCTTTGCCGGCCTGGGGGCTCTGGGGTTTGTGTATGTGTAGGAAATGGGAAATGAAAATTATTTATCTATTGCAACCTGATTAAACCCTTTCCAGGTTTATAGAAGTTCCCTGTAATTATAAAAGCTGTGATTATTTCAGCCCTCCCTGAGGCTGGGGCACAAGTGGCAGCCATGGACGTTTTTCCCCTGAGCAGCATCGTGTGCAGTGGGACTGTTCCAGGGGCCATTCAGTTTTTCACATGCTGTGAGATACTTGCAGGCACATCCGAGGCACATCTTTATTTTATGTTCTGTCTAAACATTGCCCCACTGCAAAGCTGGTGTGGAATCCTCTGCAGGCTCCTCTTGTGTTTCTCAAAGGTGTGACTTTGTGGTACAAGAACCTTTTGTGGTGGAGAAGAGGCAGCCCAGAGTTCCGTGTCATTTTTGTACCGGGGAGCACATATTTTCTGTTTCTAAGGAGGTGCTTGCCCAGTAATTTCTGCTGGTTTCTGTAAATAGTCTGGGCCATGTGAGAACTATAACATTTATCAATGCTTAATCTGATTTTTTTGTTAGTTGTAAGAGATCTGGCCTGATTAGGGGAGGTGTACGTTGTGATTTCCTGATATCTCGAAACTCCGAAGCGTTTTCTATTCTAGCAAACCTTGAACTGAAAAGTACTTTGTTCCTGCACAGGAATTGGTGAATTAACCACAAGTGATCATCTGTTCTATTTTTGTGTTCAGACACTGCAGAAGCAGCAGTTCAGACACTGTTCAAGCAGCTTCTATTTACTCTTTGGTGCTATACCTTAGATTCGTGGTGTGGTTTTTTGCTGTAGCAGGAGCAAAACTTACTGGTGGAAATTGCTGGAGCTGAGGGTAAAAAAAAAAAAGCACAACTACTTTTCTTCAGTGTCTTTTTTTTTTCTGTTGGATTTCTGAGGGTCAAATCCAACAGTCTGAAGTCAATCCTGTGAGCTAAGCTAGACACTGCTGTAGCCCTTTGTTATCATCTAAGGAAGAATCATCAGGGAAGTTGAATCACAGATGAAGGAAACATGAAAGTCTCCCTTGCGTGGCAGGCTACGGAATTAAAAAAAAAAACTAACTAAAAAAAAAAAACCAGGAACCCAAATCCCAGTTTTTAATCTATAACGATCTCTTTTTTTTTTTTTTCCTTTCTGCAGGAAACTGGCATTGAAATATCATCCTGATAAAAACCCTGATAACCCAGAGGCGGCGGAAAAATTTAAAGAGATCAATAATGCCCACGCAATATTGACCGATGCCACAAAGAGGAACATTTACGATAAGTATGGGTCTCTGGGGCTCTATGTAGCAGAGCAGTTTGGTGAAGAAAATGTGAACACATACTTCGTGCTGTCCAGCTGGTGGGCAAAGGTAAATAAAAGGGCAGGGAAGTTATTCTGGGTTGGCACTGAAAGCTCTGTAAGAGCTCCATTTGATAACTGGTTTTGGTTTTTGGAAATTTGCTGTGTTTCTGACACCTGGTAATTAACCCTCTTCCTGCACTGTGATCTCTGGTTCAGAAGTGTTTTTCTATGATCTTTTGGTGATGCAGACCTAATACAAAGACTTATGTTACTAATTGAAGCTTCCATTCTTGTGGAATTAAAAGTGATGAGGATCTGGGGGGGTATTCTCTGGTAATATCTGCAAAATAGTTTTGCAAAATGAGTCCTGACTGTGAACTTGAGCTCACACAGAAGTCTGCTTACATTTCATTGCATGGGTGCATTTTTCTACCCTTTGCCAGCATTGCCTCCCTCTCTTGATTCCCCTAAGTAAGGAAATAGTTATATCACTGTGCTGGTTTGATATCTGTAAAATCATTTTTTTCAAACAATTGTACAGTGACCTACAGGGAGACTTTAATTTAGCCCCGTTGTCACTGTGATAAGCACCCAGCAGACCTGGCTCTCTTGGAGCTGCCTTGCTCATACTGGGAGCATCAAACCTCAGTGCCCTGAGCTCCCAGCCACGTCCACAGCCTTGGGCTGGTCCAAGTCCCTGCTGAAGGTACATCATGACCTGTGCATCAGCCAGCACAGGTCAGTCTGTATCAGGGATATTAATGCAAGCTACAGTCTGTTCTGAACTGTTGTGCCTCTGGATTTTAATACAGATGTAGTCTAAGACTGTATGTTCTTCCAGATGCAGCAGAATAAATAGTCCACTTAATCTAAATTGTAGGAATTCTTCAAGCAAACCAGGTTGTCAGTATTCACCTCCATGTAAAATGGGGAGAACCATAGTTTTGCACATAGTTTTAAATCTTTCTTGTTGATGAGGTAATAAAGCTGTAGCTGGTGAGTTCTGTCTCTGCACTGCTGTGTTTTTGCTCTCTGGTTCCATATCCAAGTCTCACAGACTCCATGGTCACGGTGCAGTAGGCACAGGTTATGACTGTTTCTGTGTTTTCTATCCCTTGCAGGCCTTGTTTGTGTTCTGTGGGCTCATCACAGCCTGCTACTGCTGCTGCTGTCTGTGCTGCTGCTGTAATTGTTGCTGTGGGAAGTGTAAACCGAAACCTCCCGAAGGCGAAGAGCAGGAATACTATGTCTCACCAGAGGACTTGGAGGCACAGTTGCAGTCAGATGAAAGGGGTAGGTGAAAACTGCTGCTGCTGGATGTCTGAGATAAGCATCAGTCCCTGCCAGTCCCATCAGTGAGCTGGTGGAGGGATCAGCACAGGTCTTGGGGTGTGGGTGATGAGCAGGGAGTGTTTGTGGCACTATGTGGGTGACGCTGACACCGGATATAGAGTTGCTGAAAACTCCCAGAGGGTCTTCACTGAACTTGATGGGATCAACTTCAGAGCAGTCAGTGACCATCATTCATCTTCCTTCCACATCTCTGGGGGTAACATATGGGCCAGATGTGTGATTGTAGCAAGGGGCTCTTGTACCCCGAAGGTTGGGGTTGTCAAGGCAGCTCGAACTGCATCAGGAGTTGGCACTGCTGCCCCGGTAGCTCTGTCTGACACTGTTCAGGTATAAAGCTCTTTCTGTAGAATTAAACCAATAGTTAAAAAAAATTGTAGAGCCTTGTGTAAGCTCTGATGACATTTTTAATGGGCACTGCTGAAGGTGGGTGAGGGTCAGCTGCCCTTACAGGGAGAAGGAAATATGATAAATATTCCACGTGTAGACTTGAGTCGAACGCTGTGTGTGCACTGAAAATCAGGGAATTAACATCACACTCTCAGAGCAGCGTGAAACTGTGTTATCAGAGCGTTGCAGGGAGATGTGACTTGTGCTTACCAAAACATACAGTGCTGTGTTTGTTCCTTGGTGTCCTAAGCCTTTTGTCTTCCCTTTTCAGAGGCCTCAGACGCACCTATTGTGATACAGCCAGCATCAGCCACAGAGACAACCCAGCTCACAGCTGACTCTCACCCCAGCTACCACACTGATGGATTTAATTAAGTTAAGGAAACACTGTCATTAGAATGGATAAAAAAAAAAAAATAAATACATGGCCAACTCAACACTAGAATCATGAACATTAGAAGTAGAGAATGGGGAGGGGGAATAATTCTGCCACAGTAAGAAGGCAGCTTTCCAACCTGCCGAAAATATTTTGTAATCCCTTCAGCCTTTTGTCACCTTTCAGTGTCGTATCTCGATGATACGTGAAGTGCTGTAGCATGCAGTATTTAAAGCAGTTTAGCTACGGTCTTATTTGTTTTCCTTTCTTTTGGTTTTTATTTCCCTGTTTGTTTTTTTTTTTGTATAGCATGTATGGAGTTATGTTCAATGTCTGTGGTGTAAAGTATTGAGTTGTCACAATATCAGTGCGATGGAGACATTCTGCATTTTAAGCAGCAGTACTGGCCTAAAAATTAGGTTCAAAAACCATCACAGAAGTCACTGTTCTTCTGTACAGCTGAGCTCTCAAAGACCTGTAAAAGTTGAGGATTTTCATTTGAGTGCAACAAACCGAGTCTTTCATTCCTCCTATTCCTGCGTTTTTATCTAAGCAAGTTTACAAAGCCAAGAACCAAAAAATGCCAGTCCTGCAGAGCTGGAGTCCTCTCTAATGCTGGTTTTCAGCTTAAATAAATCTACCTTGAAACATAAAAAGGGAGAGATGCCAATCTTTGAACAGTAAATTGAACAGCTCACTGTGCGTGAGGCGATCTCCAGTGACAATGGAACCAAAACCAACTGGGAATGGGCTCCTGTGGTGATGGCAGTGAGATTTTAACTCCAAGCACAATTCTGTTTTGGTTTGAGTTCAGTTGTTTTCCTGAAATGCTAAAGACCAAATAGTGCAGCTTTGTTTCTTGAATGCATGAGAATCTTAAAGTGAAACTGGTTAATTGGCTCTCACTGAGGAAGTGAGTAAAATGCAGGCAACATCAGAAGTGTTTTAAAAAATTGGTTTGTAAAAATTTGTTCTGATAATTTGAGATTTTAGTAGACAAATGGGGTATTACCTGTCTTTTTTTAAAGCTTTTGTAATACACTAACCCTTTAATTTTCTCATGAACGCCTTTGTGGAGTACTTAAATGGATTTTTAAGAACAAGCCACCTTTCTTTGTGTTTATATTGTATAATTTGCACATTGTCTTGCATTTAGATTTGTTTACACCAGTGTTTTTCTTTTCCTCAGAACAACTATGTGGAAACCACTGAAAGGTTTCCTGTTCTATTTTGAAACCAAATCAAGTCCAAATTCTACTCTAGTAAACCATGGTTTATTGAATTTAACTGTTAAAAAGGTATTTTAGGCAGCTGCTGAGTTGCTGGTGTATTTTGTTGTCAGTAATCCTGCTTTAGAGGATACAGAATCAGGATCTAGAACAGCTACAGAGAACCCACACTTGGCACTTTGAGCGGGTAATTACGGCCTCGTTAGTTTTTATCATTCTGCTTTTTATCACTCTGCTGTCCTTTGCACCCCCGTTTCTCTATTTTGTTTTTCCCCCTCTTTCTGTGGAGGGGCTGTTGGCACCTTCCCACTGTATCTGCTGCTCCAGGGGTTACCTGGGAGCAGCGTAAAGCTCTGTTGGTCTGTAGGAAAACCGCCAGGATAGGACGGGGACTCTCCTGCCAGAGAAGCATTTGGAATATATTTTCCCTCTGTCTTTGCATGAGCAGCAGTGATGTAACACATAAAATCCACCGTGAAACCCTGTTAAACAAGCTGGATAGGAGAAAATGTTCTTAACACGGTCTCAGTGCTCAGTGAGGGATGTTTGCACACTCAGACTTCGCTGTGGCTGCTGGTAGAAGCACGTTTGCCTGCATGGGAGCTTGGTGCAGATCAACATGCTTTTGGTACCACATCAGGCCCCCAAAATTCCAGAAAAACCCCATGACTTCTAACTAATGGCTTGATTTCAGTAGCACACTCCTTAAGTCATTTCTTCCTTGCCTGAGGTCCTTTTAGACCTGAAATGTGGTAGTTTACTGCAAGATACTTTTAACTTTTTCTGTCTTAGGTGGCCTTGAGGACATTTGAGTATGATTTGGCTTGAGGTCCTTATTTAATTAATGTCTTTGTTTGACCCCATGGAAGGAAAAGCAGATTTTAGGCTTACACCCAACTTTTGATGGTCCTTGTAGATTTTGCCTGAAGCCTGTTCTTGATGTAGAATCGCAGGCTGGAATATGCTTGGATATCTGTAGGCTTTGTCCCTAAACACTCGCTGGTTAAAATCGCCCTTGACCGTGCAAATTGTGTTCTTGGTAAAAAAAACTAAGGTGTTGGGGATTTTTGGCTTTGTAAATGAGTGTGGCTGATTGGAGAGAGCTGGTGAATGGGGAAGGGAGTTACAGTCCCTGTCCCCGCGTTCCTCTCGGTGGTAACACAAAGCTGGTTGTTGTGGAGCAGCTTTGCCCCACCTGCTGGGGGCTGGTTGTTGCTGTTAATTTGGAATAATCCTCTTATTTCTTAACCCCTCTGGGCTGTTTCCATTGTGGCTCCAAGGAGGTGTGGGATACACCTGGAGTCGCTCTGCAGGCTCCTGATGAACCAAAGTGTGGGCAGCACAAGTGTGAGGACCAGAGGCAGCACCATTATCCATGGGGAAAGATGACATCCAAGATAAATCTACAGTTTTAGTTCTTTGCTTAGCAAGGGATGAGTTTGGAGAGAGACTGCTTTCCTGTCAGTTGTCTGTGGGTGGTGTGTGAACAGGAAATTAGTCTGTTATGTGCCAGAGTGATGTTAGATGCTCCAAGGGAAACTACTCTGAGATCCCATTTACAGAGAATGATGGAAAAACATAATTCTACATGAATATTCATGTTTTTTGAAGCTGTTTAAAGTTCGCCAGTGTTACTGTCTAATCTCTTGACTTTAGGATTGTTGTGTATTAATGAAGTTCTTGAACTCTGTAAGGAAGTGATTTAAACATTCCTCCTTTAAAGCCAAAATCATGTAATTGGAAGATAAGTAGATTAATGCCCACTTTTCCCCTCTTGGAGGGAAGGTACAAGAGTACCCTGGGCTCTAACATGAGTTACACTTAAAAATGACCAAGTGGAATCCTAGTAAATGTAAAGTTATATTGGGAATCGTGTTTTAAAATCTGGTGGAGCAGCTCAGACAGGAGGTCTGAGCTTGGGCAGGTGGAGCTGCAGTGTCCCAGCACTGCGTCCCTGACCTGGCTTAGTGCAGAATGTTTCCCTCCAAAATCAAACCTGAGCACTGTCCATCTCTGTCCAACATCTTGCCAGAATCAAAACTTGAGCTTGGATTTTATTTATTTATTTGTTTCTTTAAAGTTGTATCATTTGTACGAGTTGCCTGAGCCCTCCGTTTTCAGTCGTTCCGCCAGCTCCGTCCAGCTCCTCCAACCTCTCCAGCACTGATTTCCTTAGCACTTGTAGCTCCATCAGGATGAATCCTATCTGGAGAGCTGGTGTTCAGGACCACTGACTTTATCCCTGAGCTGTGTTGCATGGAGAGTCATTCCTAGCTTAGGCTGAGGAGGGAAAGCTGCTGCTGAGAGCACTCGGGTGCTGTCTGTCCCTCACGGTGTGTGGAACTGCTGGAGAAGGAGGTGCTGGATCTGCCCTGCCCGTCCTCCCTGGGGATGGGGGCATCCCCAATGCACTGTACTGGAGGGGCATTGCAGCCCTTAAATGCCAGTCTCATTTTGTTAGTGATTTTTGTAGGAAATTCTTAAATATTTATCTGTATATAAATTTATGTAAGCCTCGGTGGCGTCCCGTAGGGTGTCGGTTTCTGCTGGTCCCATGCAGTGACGTTTTAGAGAAATGTTCCCTTTTTAGTCTTCTTTTTAGATTTGTAAGCTTTTTAAACTGCTTTAGATATTAGCACTCCTAGTGTTCTTACAGTGGGATGCTCTTGGAGGTTTGGAGGAGCAGAACTGAGGAGTGCTTGGGCACAGAAACACCCAGTCCTGCAGCAGGGCTGCGGTCAGGGCAGTGCAACTCTCCAACCCCCATCCTGTCAGCCTGGAAACACCCTCACACAGGTGTAACCAGGGCAGGAGCCTGATGGAAAAGCTGTTCCTGTCCCATCCACGAGACGATTGTGTGGTGTGGCGGGACACCAGTGCACTTTGGGGGGCTGTACCAGGGCGTTTGTACCACACACACTCCGTGAGAGAGGCACCTGCTTCTCTCACCTACTTTGTGCCCTTCGTCTGTCCCTGTGCCCTTCAGTCTTTTGCCATTTCTGGATAATTTAGGAGATTTGTGCTGCAGGTTTTTTGTACCCAGTGTACCTGTATCTTGGCATCATGTTTAACAGGTGACCCCAGCAGGGTGGTCAGGGCAGCGTTTGCAGCCCCCACCTCGTGTTAATAATTCTGGATGGTGTTTAAATGCGCGTTAATCTCGGAGCACTGAGCTGTAACCCCCCAGTACTCGTGTTTGTAGTGTCAGGTTGGTATAAACTTCACATGCTTCATCATCTGGTGCCGCTTCTCTGTGTTCTAGTGGAAATCATCTAGTTTGTAGTGTCTCATTGCACCAACAGCTGCTTAAAATCTCTCGAAAGAATCATAACCGGTAGCTCACCAGGTGGCAGGAAATTTGTCAGTGTTCAGCTCCCACAAGATCCGTTGTCTGCTCCATGAACTGCCTTGGGAGACTTACTGGGACTATCTGGGACTCGGCAAGACTGCAATTCCCGTGTCCTTCTAAGAAGATGCTTTCTTTACGAGGAGAAGCCGCGGGAAGGAACCTGGCTGTCCTTGATGTTTGCACAAGCCAAATGCCAGAAATCTGGAAGACAAACTTTCATTATGCCAATGTTACATGCACAGTTGATTTTGGTATTAAAAGGATAGATGCTGGAAATTTCTGGTGGTTATATATATATATATATATATGTATATGTATAGAGGAAGCTCTTATATAAACTGGCTGTTCATTCCCGAGTGCCATTGTCTTCTCTGCTCCCTCTCCCCACAGCCAGCCCTGTGGGTGTGCTCTTGCAGTCTGTGAGCGGTTGCTTGTCAAACCATTCCAAAAATTTAAGAATCTGCTTGAATTCCATGAGCTGCCCCTTGTCCTGGCCCCCTTTGCCATCTCCAGCTTTCCTTTGGAGGAGAGAAGAGAGACCTGGCAGAGGGCACAGGGGCAGCTCTGGAGTGACTTGGACTCGTGCAGCTGGTCCGTGGGGTGTTCAGATGTGGTCGATGTGCTCATCACTGGAGCTGTGATAGAACACATTGATTTGGGGTTTTTCCCTAGTTTTCACCACGTTGGACTCCCCGGAGCGGGGCTGGGTGAGCTCACAGAGCAAGGTCCACCCTGTGCTGAGAGCTGTGGGCTGCAGCATCACGCGTGTGTATGTATGTATATATGCACATATGTATATATTTATACAACAGGTGTGCACCTAGGACTTGCTGCTGGTTTTAATTTGGTGATAAAAATGTGAAATTTGGCTCAAAGTACTGCTCTGAACTCAGCCAGACAAGTGGAAGGTGTGTTCCTCTTTTGTGCTTCTTTCCTCTCAGCTGCAGGGAAACCCAAACCAGACCCATAGGGTCAAGGGACTGCTGAGGACACGGAGCCTGTTGTATAAATAAATGGGTCACACAAGTGGGAGAAGCACCTTCTGCTCCCCACACTCTGCTCGGGTGAGTTCCCACGTGAGCAGTGTGGTGTGTTTGCACGGCCGGGCACAGTCCCTCCGCTTGCACGTTGGTTCCGTAAGGACTTGGAGTTACTGAAATTCCTAAACCTGAAGCTGGCAGTGATCCATGTGAAGGCACAACAGTTGTGGCCAATGTACCTGTGAGTCCCACCACATCCCCTCTACACATGCTGGGTGGAGCTGCTGCCGCCCTCCTCCTCCCCCTCCTCCTCAGGCCGTTCCTTCCAGGGGCTGTTCCTGACATGCAGCACACCGGGGGTTCCTGCTTCACAGCAGAAATGGGGGAATACTGGGGAGATTTTTACTGCTGGCACCTCTGAAGTTCTGTTTGTGTCCATCATGGTTGATGAACTCCGAGTTTGCCAATTCCAAACGCGCTGTTTCCTTGCTGGATGCTGAGCCAGTCGCTGTCATTCCTTCCTCCCTCTCATCCCACTGTCGCCCGCCAGGCTGGGGCGGGGTGTGGATGGGTTGGTTGGTGTCACTGCTGACATCCCAGGCGGTTTATGTTCATTTTGCATGTGAGCAAGGCCCTGAACTGTGTAATTCCTCATGGGGTTTGGTTGTCCCGGCCTCCTTAGGGAGCCAGCGGGAGCTGAGGGCGCCGGGAGAGGCGCGTCTGCGTTTGCACTGCACTTCAACTCGGGTGGGGGGTGGGGGTAGGGGGAGCCCATCTTTAAAAAAGGAAAAAATAGTAAAAAAAAAAAAAAACCAAACAAAAAACCCAAACCCACCACAATCGAAGTATAAATGCATCTGAGAAGCAATTATAATATAGACATATATCTATTTTGTTATGTTACTAAAGGACCATACTTTGAGTTGTCTGTAAGTAGACGTGGCTGTCTGAACTTTGTGGATTGTAACACTCGATACTACTGAGCTCCTGTACATACCCGCAGCGACGGCAGAAGGAATTATTTTCTGTTTTAGCATGGTAATTTGTGTCTTGTATGTCCGAATATAAACTAAAATAAAGATTGCTAAGTTATCGGAAACCACTGTTGTAAAATAAATGTTTTCAATGCAGAAGTGCCCACCGGCTTTTTCTTTCCACATTTGCACCCTGGAAGTTGGTGCGAGAGGGAGGGACTGTGGGACACGGAGGGGCTGGAGGGGAGATGGGAGAGGTCACCTGTCCCCGGGATGGGCACACTGTGTGGAGTTGGGTGCAGAGTCCCTGGGGCAGGGAGTGTAGTTGCTCCCCTCTGCCCCTCCTGCACCTGCCATAGGGTCCCAGCTGGTTCTGAGCCTTAAAAGCCAAAGATCTTCATGTGGTGCAAGAGTCTGGCAGGTATTTGGGGTATAAGTGCAGGTTAGAGTTGTCAGGTGGGGTGGGAAATTGTTTCAGGGCTGGGGGCGGGAGATGTCTGACTGACTGCGGTAAAAATACCCTTTTTTGGAGAAGCTCAGGTTATTGGACAGTGGTTTTGCTCCTGGTGTCGCCAGCAGAGAGACTGAAGCAAAGATGAGCAGAAGATGTGCTGAGGGTGCTACAAGACTGATGGAAGCCAAGGTGGGAGCCAAGGCAGCACAGACCCATCCAGCCACCCAGGCCTGGGGGAATGCAGGGCTGCTCCTGCTGGGGGTGGCACCAGCATCTGTTCTGACCTGCACAGCTTCACTACGATCGTTCATTTTGGAAAGATGAGTTCCATGTTTGATGGAGGTGAGCAAAAAATCATCCTGTTTAAGTTTGGGGTTGTCTGGTCAGATGGGTCTGGTGGAGGGTTCCATGGCAGGGTGATGGAATGAGATGAGCTTTAAGGTTCTTTCCAACCCAAACCATTCTGGGATTCTGTGACATTGTGCTCTTGGGGATCACGGGAGCAAAATTTCGCCTGGAGGTGCTAAGGAAGTGCATGATGCAGTGGGTGGAGGATGCTGGAGCAGTCCAGCCAGTGTTTGGCTCATTGGCTGTGAGCTGCTGTGGCCTCACTTGGAAAAGGTGCTGGGGCAGAGCAGCCCCTCTGGAGAGGCAGGTGTGGGGTGCAGGGTCAGGCTAGGTTGGTGTCACAAAGCCAAGCCCAAGCTGCTCAACTTAGGCATGTGCTCCTTCCCGCTTCCCTGTGCTCCCATCTTGGCATGGTCTGATCCTTATCATGATTTCTGTCCTAACCCCACAAGTCTCCACTCCCTCACTGTCCCCTCTCCAATACCCCCAGGGTGGCAGAGGTCCTGTGCATCCCTGTGCCCACCCCAGTAAGTCAGCCAGGGCTGGGATGGCCGAGCTGGCCGTGGAGAGGGGATGTCGAGCTACCCCCTGTTTGCAGAGGGCCCCATGACACTTTCCCTCCTTCCACAGTGACAGTCAGTGCCTGGGAGCCCTCCCAGACCCCCTTCAGCCGCGTTGTGCCCAGCAGCAGACCCTGCACAGGCTGGGGTGGGAACAGCCGTTCCGAGCACGGGGCTGTGATTGCGGGAGGGGGATTGAGCCGCCGGGGAGGGGTGTGTGTGTCCGTGCCCCAGAGAGGACACAGAGTGGGGAGGGAGGGGACAAGGACCCCTTGGGGGGCCTGCAGTGCTCTTGCTGCCGATGCTTTACATGAATGCTCATCTTCCTCTGAGTGCTGCCAACCTCAAACCTTGTCCCAAATCCCCAGCTGCGACACGGCAAGGTGCAGACTTGCTGCGAAGCCGGGAAGCGGCGGCTCTCTGAGCCGTTCACAGGTATACTGGAGGAGGAGAAGCCCTGGCTGGGTCCCGGGGTGCAGCTCCCAGCCGGGGAGGCACAAGCCGCACCGCTCGGAGCTCTTTATGCTGTTGCTTTTCACCCAGGGATACATCTGGGATTGCTCCGGTGTTTGGGGGGAGACCTGGTTTGGTGATAGGTTCATGACGGGAGGAGGATGCATAAAAGTACAACAGCAGGGCAGGTACGAGGGTGACTTTAATGCACAACAGTGACACGCGGGACGCAGTGACAGGGACCCTGCCAGGCAAGGTGGGGGCTCCCTGGGCACGGCTGCAGCCCCCGGCATTCCCCCCGTTCTCTGCTGTGCCGTGGCGTCTCGCTGTGGGGTCGATCTCCTTCATTCCCCCCCTTCAGCGACCGTCCCTCATTTTCCTATACTCTGCAGCAAGAGCTTATTGCTGAGTGCCTTCTGGGCCAGTCTCTCCTCCCGGGACATCTCCAGGAACTCGCGCAGGAGGTGGAAGGTGAGATCCAACGAGTTGGGTTTGCCGTCTCGCCTCTTGCCGGTTTGCAGCGCCCGCGGGGCTCGGGGGGCCGGGGTGGGCTCTGCCCCGTGGAGCTGACACAGTCTTTGGGGCAGGGGATGGGCGGCAGGGACCGAGGGTCGCGGGGCGCCCATCCAGGGCTCCCAGGTGGCTTGG
>NW_021939960.1:7977377-8036849 GCF_001715985.3 Manacus vitellinus | reverse complement strand
AGGAGCTCCAGGAGAAGGCTCTGCCAGCAGCTGGATCCCAGTGCAGGGGAATGGAGCTGCCTTCCCTGTGCTGCCCAGCTGCTCATGGGGGCTCCCGGAATGGTTTTGAACCATCTTGAAGTCAGGTCAGGACTTGGTGGGTGCTGGTGCTCCCCTGCCTGGAATCACCCGTGGGGCTTTGGGGGCCACCCTGGTTTGAAAGGAGTGAGCCAGTGGCTGTAGGCAGGGATTGCTGCTCCTGCACTGGCATCCACATGGCCAGGAGCAGACACAGAGGGAGGCAGCTCAGTTCATCCCTTACCCCATGGCCTGCACTGGGGCTGGTAACTCTTCAGACCGTTTATCTTTAGGATTAGTCACTTCATTGTAGGAAAGACTGATTGCGACAAGTGTGTCTTGTACTCGTGTTTTATTTAGGAAGCTCAGCTTGGAAAATTAAAAAAAAAAAAGCTATATTTTTGTGCTCCCTTCATAAATTACTGACACATCCAGCGCTGACAGGCCCTGTGTGCTGCCTGGGGATTCATTATCGTCACTTTTGGGGCTGTAACTGTCTTTTCCTCTAGTCAGGAGTGTGAGGGGCGACGTGTTAATGATGCTTTCAGGGATGCCAAACTCACCCCTGGGCTGTGCTCACTGGCGCACAGAGGCACAGATCGGGGTGGGAATCGAAGAGGTTCCTAATTAGGTATTTTTAATACTTGGAGCCTTCTCTCTCATGAACAGCAACTTGCACGTGGCAGCTGCTGTGTCACCGACTGTGACAGCTTTGGCACTAATGTGCGGCCGAGCTTCCAGCAGCTTCTCCTGAGGAACAGGTGGGATTTGCTGGCCACTTTCCTCCCTTTTCTCCCTGGGGAGCTGACACGAGCCCTGGTCCTTCCCCATCCTCACAGACAGCCGTGCCAGGGTGCAGATGAAGCTCTGGTGCCTCCCTGCTCCCCGCTGCGCTTCCACATGTGCTTCCCCATGAGCAGCCACGGGGCCGGTGGGGGCCGGCGCTGCCCATCCCGCTCTGGAGAAGGCATCTCATGGGCTGACGAACCTGAGATTGACCCTGATGTTTCACCATTCTCAGGTTAGACAGTCCTCGAGGTGCCCCTCGCCGAGGCAGCCGCCAAACCCCCAGCCATGTGCCTTGTGCCCTGCACTGTGTGCTTGCCCAGACCTTCCAATCTCTGAGGGATTTAGAGGAGACAGCAGAGAAGCAGCCCCTTGACTCTGGTTTTATGGTGGTGTTATCTGTGGGACCTACCCAATCCTCCTCATATCGCCCCGCATGCTCCCATGGAATCATGGAACCACAGAACCCTTTGGGTTGGAAAAGCCCTTTAAGATCACTGAGTTCAACCATTCCCCCAGCACTACCAAGCCCACCACTAAACCACATCCTAAAGTGCCACATCCACACTTTTAAATCCCTCTAGGGATGGTGATCCCACCACTGCTCTGGGCAGGTCCAGCCCTCTTGCAGTGTTGGACGACTGCTTTGGTGAAGAAATGTCTGTAATATCCAAGCTAAACCTTGGCAAGTGCAATTTAGGGCTGTTTCTTCTCGTCCTGTCACTTTTTTCCCTGGAGAAGACACTGACCCCCACCTGGCTACAACCTCCTTTCAGGGAGTTGTATGGAAAAATGAGTGTTAAAAGCTCATCAATCAAAATGAGTGCACTAAGTAGAAAATCAAAAGGAAAGGTTTTCCCAGTTCATCACTGACAAGCTACATGCAAGGAGTGAGCCAGCCTGGAAAGCTGTCAGCAAAAGACACAGAGGAAGGAAAACTGTGATCCATTTTCAGTCCCTTTCTAGATTTCTTGCTTCATTTGGGTCCTAACACCCACGTGTGTGGTGTACACTGAGCCAGATGCAGCTCTGGGTAACCCCCACAGTGCCAAGACTATTCAACGGAGTGACTCTGGATTTTCCTGGGAGCAAAGGGAAGAAAAATCTTTCTGGCAGGAGCACGAGTTTTGTGTGACTACAGCCCAGCTTTACCTTCTCCAATACCTCCGCTGGAAATCTGAGTGGCTTTGGGGAATTTTAAGCTTTGTATTATGGGCTTGGAAAGATGAAAAAGAAGAGGAAAAACCCAAATAGAATTAGTTTCTCAGAGCAAGGTGAAATTTTAGTGAGTTTGGGACAGAAAATAAGGTAGTGGCAGAATCCTCCCAACTGGCCCCAAGCAAACAGTGGAAAGTACTCTCCAAAATTATCGGGAATCATTTGAAGAAGGAGAAAAAGAAGGTTCAGGGCAGCGCCTGCCTTACCTGCGAACCCAGAACCAGCTCCCCTGCTCTGCTGCCAGCCTTGGTGCCTCTGGCTCACTCTGATCCCGCTGCCACCCCCCTGCTGGCTTTTATGGCCTTCCTTGTCACCCTGCTGAGCTGAGCTGGGCCACAGCGAGCTGCCACGCTCTCTGTTGGCTTCCTGTTTGCTCATCGAGTGACTGTGGTAAAATTTCCATTACACGCTGGACAGGCAGGGCGGCAGAGAGAAGTGAGGCAAAGAAAGAAACCCCAACACTACTCTGTGTTTTAGTGGTTCTCTTGACTCATTTGAAAATGAGAAAGTGCTGTTAGATGGAGAGGGAGGTGAGGAGGGATGCCCTGGGTGTGGGAGCTGCAGACCATCCTCCAATGCCCAGTCCGGCTGCTCTGGCTTCCCTCTCCCTATCCCTGAGGGGTGGAGAGGTCCTGCTCCTCAGTTCAACAAGAAGACTCTCCTTCCCACCCCACCCATCAAAAAAGTGTTTTCTAAATGCTGCTTCTCTGAACGCACTTACAAGGCAAAGCTCCATCCTGTCCTGACCAGGAGCTGTGGAGTTGTCTGCATCCCATTCCACCCTAAAGCCACTCCAGCTCAGACAGCAGATCCTCCAGTGTGGCCAAGCCCAGCAAGAGAGCAGATCTGGAGGGGAGCCATTTATTTTTATCTTTCGTTATCCTTGGTGTGTGCAGAAGAGTCATTTTGGCTGTAGAACAGAGGAGAGCGAAGAAAAAGGTGGAAAACTGCCTGCTGTGAAAAATACGGGTGCTGTCAAAGGATCCAGGTCCATCTGAAGTGATGTCTCTTGGTCTGGAGGGGCACAACCCCATGGAAGAGGGTTAGAATGAGATGAGCTTAAAGGTCCCTTCCAACCCAAACCATTTTCAGATTTTGTGATTCAACAAATGTTAACTGGAAATTTGTTGTCATGGGGAGGGGCACCTTCTACTAGACCAGGTTGCCCTGAGCCCTGTCCAACCTGGCCTTGAACACTTCCAGGGATGGGACAGCCACAGCTTCTCTAGGTGACCTGTGTCAGTGCCTCATCACCCTCACAGGGAAGAAGGTCTTCCCCATATCCCACCTAACCCTGCCCTCTGTCAGTTTGGAGCTATTCTCACTTCTCCTGTCACTCCAGGCCCTTGTCCAAAGGCACTGACGTCCAATAAAGTCTTTTAAATGTCTTGGGTGTTTATAAATGCCTCTTTGGTGAGTGAGCTTGGCCAAGGATCTCTCTAAGCAGCAGACAGTATGAAGGTGCTGCTGAAAAATTTTCCAGTAGCACCAGGTAAACACGTTTGTGTGTAGCGTGTTGGATATATCAGCTTGCATGATCACTGTGCATGACACTCCTCATACAACAGCTTCAAAATACCCCGTTTTCCATCCCTGTTTCAATATTGACTTTTGAAAACCTGCCTCTGTGAGCAGAGCAGAGTGTTTGATGCCAACAGCCATTCTTTGCAACGTCTTCTTGTCCATAATACATGGAAATTCTGCATTATTTTAACAATTGGCTAAGATTGTTTCCTACAGAGCTGTGGGCTGGAGATGCCAGGTCCAGAGAGCTGCAGCATGTTGCTCACGCAAACTCAGGTCAAGGAGGTGGCCTTGACCCCACAGCCCACTCCTGCAATGAATTGCCGAGTTCTCGGATGAGTATTGGGGTGAGCACCCAGGTTTCAGCCCACAAGTTTTGCCTCTTTCTGCCCAAATGAGAAACAAGCAGGTAACAAGTTCAAAAGGAAAATGAGTCGTTTCTTCTGACCCATTGATCCCTGGGCTTCTTTCCAGCCCCACCAAGCCCACAAGTGGAGCAGCTGCCAGCACTGAAGCTCCTTGTACGGTTACCTCGGGCAAGGAGAGATTTCATCTGTTTCAGAGAAAACTCAGCCCATCTGCTGCAGAAAGAGAAAACAGAACCCGAAAGTCCTCTTCTCAGGTGTTCCTGCCTCGAAATGACTGTGGTTGCTCTTTGATGGTCAAGCAGACATTGTTCGCCTTTTTTGTCTGTTGGTTTTTTGTTGTTTGTTTTTTTTTTTTTTTTTTTTTTTTTTTTTTTTTTTTTTTTTTTGTTGTTGGTTTTTTTTTTTAACTGCTTGGATCTATTTTTGGTGATGAGGGGATGGTGCTCAAGAGGCTCTGCCATGGGTCAGACCAGTCAGGGTTTGGGTCACTCCGCATGCCAGGCAGGAAATCAAGCACAGGCAGTCCTGGTGCTGTCGAGAGTGGGGGTCCTGGTGGGGGATGTGGGACCCCAATGATGGCAGGGGGTTGCTGAGAGTGGGGGTCCTAGGTAGGACCCTAATGATGGTTGGGAGCTGCAGGTGCTGCTGAGAGCAGGGATTCTGCCATGGGAGGTGGGACCCCAGTGATGGCAGGGGGATGCATCTGAGCCCATGGTATCCTTGCGATAGCAATAAATCAAATACTTTCGGGCTTTATTTTTTTTTTCGGGCTGCTTTAATTGGACAGATGGAAGCATGGGTTGCAATGAGAAAAAAGGGATTTTTTTTCTTTTTTTTTCCAGCCCCTTTCCCAAGTGTCCCCATGTTATGAAGGAGGCAGTGGGGAGGGTGACCATGGTGTCCCTGTGTGCCACATGCTCCTGGCTGGGCTGGTCACCAGCAGGTGGGATCTGGAGCGGTGTATGTCTGTCCTGGTCAGGGTCTGTGGAGTGCTGGGCTTGGCTGGGCTCAAAACCCACCACGTTTGCCCTTTTTTCCACTTAAATCATAGCGTGACCCTTGCGAGGCAGTTTGGGCTGATGAGGAGCTGCATCCCCCACCCTGCTGTGGCACAGCCTCACGGCCTGTACTTCTCAGAACATCTTAGATCAATATCTTGGAAAAAAAAAAAAAAGAGCGCTTTTTGTTCTGTTTCACCGCCCCAGCCCGTGGCCGGCATGGCCGGGGGTGGAACACTGCCTCCAGCTGAGGGGGCAGCGAGGCACAGGTGGAGAGAGAGAGGGAGGGA
This sequence comes from Manacus vitellinus, assembly GCF_001715985.3. NCBI lineage: Eukaryota > Metazoa > Chordata > Aves > Passeriformes > Pipridae > Manacus > Manacus vitellinus. Next base: position 8,031,608 of record NW_021939960.1, on the reverse strand, counting down.
GGGAGGGAGCCGCCCACCACCCACACAGTTTCCGACGTGGTGTTTGCTACCAGCAGTTTGTTGTGAACAAAATAAATTCGGTCTGTTAGCGCCGGTAATGGTGGGGTGAGGGAGAGGAACATGGCGGGCTGACAGGGAGGGCGACGGATCCAAGATGGCGTCATGGCGTGAGGGCAAGGGCGGCGGCGAGGCGGCCACCTGGGGTGGAAGCCACCGGCCACAGCATTTCCTGATGAATCAGCCACAGCTGCTTCGAGCAGGGCAGGAAGGGAGGGATGGCTCCACGTTTTCCAGTGGCAGGAGCAGCCCTTGGGGCAGGAGGGGAGGGAAGGTGCCGTGTTTGCCAGTGGCAGTGACAGTAAGTGACATGTGGCTCCCTCATTCCTGGAAGTGTTCAAGGCCAGGTTGGATGTGGCTTGGAACAACCTGGTCTAGTGGAAGGTGTCCCTTCCTATGGCAGGGGGTTGGAATGAGATGAGCTTTAAGGTCCCTTCCAACCCAAACTATTTTGGGATTCCATGATCTACACCCCAAGAGTGGACTCTGGGGACAAACCGAGCTCTACACCCACACATGCTCCTGTCTCCCTGAAGGACACCCACGGTTCTGCTCAAACAAGGTCTGCTGGAGCTTTATGCACAAAGGATGACAGTGGCATTCATTCATGGCACTGAGCATGGTCTAGGAAGATGCCACCAGGCTCCTCCAGCACCAAGCTCCTGCACTGGCAGTTGCAGCCCAGAGGAAGGACTCTGGGTCCAGATATGTTCCTCCATGGACATGGTGACATTGTGTCACCATGTGCCTTGTCCCACCACTGCTCACTTGCTGACCCAGCCAAAACCACCCCATGCCTGCCTGTCCTCCCGTGTTTGTGCTCACGAGCTCTCCTTCCACCCACACAAGGACCTATTTTTAGAAGGCATTAATCAAGTGTCAGTGCTGGCTCTGAGTGTGGCTTTTAGCTGGGGGCTCCTTCTTTCACCAAGTGCAGGCAGGAACTCGGGTGTGTGTTTTCTTTTAAATCTAGTTGAGAATTTACAGAATGTGCCGCAGAACAGTGGCGGTTATTTCAGGCTCATCACACCCAAGCCCACACTGAGTGATCACCAGGTGACTCTCCATTTTGGTGAGGGCCTGGCAGACCATCTCCCTCCCAGATCCGAGGTGCCAGCAGAACCTGGCTGCCTTCCCTGATCCCTCAGAAGCCAGCTCTGGGCCTGGGATGCTCAGATGAGAATTAGGTTTCCTCCTCTTGGCACATTTATCTCCTGCACAAAGATATTGCATGGGTACTTTGAATCCTGCAGGAAAGAAAAATGCGCTGGAGGGGTCATAGCCTCCTCAGGTTGAACCCCCCTCACGGGGCTGGTCTGCTCCCCTTCCACCAGGGTCACCCAGCTCTGCTCAGAGAGTCCTGGGACCAATACGTGACCTGCTCCTCACCACATCTTGAGCAGCTCTGATTCAGCAAGAGCTGGGCTTGGGGTGAGCTTGTTTCACTTCAGTTGCTGAACTCAAACAGGGACTTGGTGCTTCTTCAGCTGGAGTGTGATGTGATCCAAGCTGAACTTCACAGAATCTCCTAAATTGGAAGGGACTCACAAGGATTATTGAGTCCAGACTCCTGACCCTGCACAGGACAGCCCCAACAATTCCACCATGTGCCTGAGACCGTTGTCCAAATGCTTCCTGAGCTCTGGTAGACTTGGTGCCATGACCTGTTCTAGTGCCTGACCACCCTCTGGGGGAAGAACTGTTTCCTAATATCCAGCCTTCAGTCTCCTTGCAGACAGTAGGAATTCCCTCTCTTCCGCCACCAAGTCTTTCCTTGGATCAGGAGCGTGGTATTCTCGACCTCCCACCACTCCTCATGGCATCTTCCTCTCTCAGGACAGTAGTTCCAGAGGGACACAAATCCTACTGGGGGCCCATGGGAATTTACAAAGAATGGCTCCGTTCAAGAAAACCAGAGAAAAAATTTATTATTGTCCTTTATAAAATATCTCCAATAAGTTATATAGGCAAATATTTAAATTAAAATAAATTAACTCTGCTCTATGCTGGGACACACGACTGTCCATAAAGTCAAACTAGGATTTATGTTTCTTTGAAAAAATACGCCCTAGATCTCCGATGTAAGGTTTGAAAAAAATATCTATGCTTGGTGAGAGGAAGGAGAATTCTGCACTGGACAGAGGGGTTAAGGTGCGGTGCTGAAGCTGCCTGGTGCCAGTGGCACCTCCACATCCAGCTAAGTGCTAAGAGCGTCCTCATCGTCGCTCCAGTCGGGAGGAGCGTCTGTCCCAAAGTACCGATCGCCAAAATTCCCTGTGGGGAGAGAGAGAGTCAGAGGGCAGCATTGCAGGAGCCCTGGGACCCATCCTCCTGCCTGTCCTCATCCCAGCAGGCAAGGGGACAGAAGCAGGTTTATCTGACAGCTTGAACAGCACGGAAACTTGAGTGGCAGCAAAACTGGAGCAGCCTGGAGGCTGGTTTAGCAGCCGGTAGAAGGGTGTCTCCTGGCACAGCAGAGGTGAGGACAGAAGAACACGCTGAGCTTGTTTTGGGTGAACTTGTAGAAGGTGGCAACTTAGGGAAGGAGGTGGGCACAGGGCTGTTCTAGCTGTCCCAGCCAGACTTCTCCATCTGGGGCGGGAGGAGGCTCATGCTATGTGGTATGGCACCCGATGCTTAAAAGGGAATAGCTGCTTGGCAGCTCTCAGAGCCAGCATGTCAATCCCACCTATGTGGCAGCAGGGCCCAGGAGGGGCAGTGGGTCCACAGGTAAAATAAGGCCAGACCTAAACTGACAACCAGGGCTTCACCTCTCCCCACCAGAAGCACCAAAAATCCTCCCGCCACAGGTTATTCCTACTCAGATACTCACCAATGCCAGGGATTATCCGGAAAAGGTCATTCACCTTCTTGTCCACAGCTGTGGTGATGATCTTCACCCGGGGGAACGCATAGGCAACCGAGTGGACACCCATCTCTGCCATAAGCAGGGAGAGGAGGAAGATCTTGTCCTCTGGGACATCATGATCCTACAGGAAATGCACAGGGACAGCTCAGGGTCAGAGTCACCCCAGCCTGTACCGTGTGCCCTGACACCATCCTTCCCACGGAGGAGCCAGTTCCAGACACAGCACCTCAGTTGGTGCTTTGCAGGTTGTTCTGGAGCCAGCCACCCACCCACCCCCCGCATACCAGCAGCACCCGCACTGCCATCATGGCTGCGGCGCCCGTGGAGACCGTGCAGTCCATCAGGATGACGTGGTCTTCGCTGATATCCTTCGGCAGACGCAGGTAGTGGAGCTGGGTAGAGGATGAGAGAGCAGCTTAGAGGCTGCAGGTGAATGGAGCAACCCGAGCACTTCTCTCGCTCCCTCATTCATCTCTATCCCTGGGACCCAGGCTGTCAGCTCGGAGCCAGCGCAAACACTCGGGCAGCAAAGCAGCCCCTGTGTGCACAAGCCTGCTGGCAAAGCCCACCTGAGCAGCTTTCAAAGCACTCAACCCTTGCCAAGATGGACTCCAGGATCACTGAAGAGCTCTCAGAAAACACCTGAGTCACCCAGCATGTGCAGGTTAACACCAGATGTCCTGGGCAGCCCCAGGCTCTACCTCTGGCTCGCCCGTGTTGCAGTTGGTCTGGATGAGGATGGTGCCGATGCGGACGTCCTTGCACACCGCGCGCAGCGCCGGCTCCATGGTCTCTCCCGCGCGCAGGATGGACACCCCAGTGATCTGCAGCACACAGCCAGGGTGGTCACACGGTGTAGGAGCTGCCACCACCCCCACCCCACATGGCACTGGGTCTTGGCAGCAGGGGACTCTAATGGGTAACCCCAAAGCACATCCCTTCCAAGAGGGTGTGCCGCTCCCAGCCCAGGCGGCCCCCCTTTTGGAGGGCACGAGTGGCACAGTGATGATGGCACTCTTGGTCACTGACATGCCTGACCCAATGGTCCAGGGTGTCACACTCATGACAGCAGGCACCAAACCCAGCCTGATGGCAGCCAGGGGGGTCCTTCCCTGTACCCACAGGGCTTCCAGTGAACCGCCATAGGGCAGGTCTCAGTAGTGCTTTGGCTTCCACTTACCTGCTTCCCGCTGTATGTCCTCCCTTCATAATCGTGTCCTTGAGGGGTCTGGACTGTGCAACTCTACAAAAACCACGTGAGAAGTGTTACCAGCAGCTCTGACACAGCTCTCAGAGGAGCCCTGAAGTCACCCAGCCATGGGCTGGGCTGGACCCTTGGACACCAAGGTAGGACAAAGAGCTGTCACCCATGGTCACACTATCACTGCACAGCTTCAGGGAGCCCTGGTGCTTTTTAATCCAGAGGAAAGGGCTGATCTATGGGGAAGGTTGGAGGAGCACTACCAGGACTGTCCTGGCTCCCCAGCAGTTTTGGGTTAGAAACTAGAGAGGAAACCCAGCATCTATAGCCCTGAACCCACCTGGAATGGGAGCAGGGAGAGCGCGTGCTCAATCAGCAACCGCATCAGCCTCTTGGAGTAGAAAATGAACTCGTCTCTGCTGGTCTCTTTGTTTCTAGAGGGAAGGGAAAGGTAGCATCAGCTGTGGACCAAAGTGTGCCCCTGGAGATGCTGGCAGAGTTCAGAGGCAGCCCCTGCTCCTCTCTGGCTCATTTGCACCATCTGAGCCTGGAACCGTGGTGTTGGTTTTAAGGTAAAAAGCATAAAATTGTTGGCAAGACCACTGAGCACTAACTGCACAGCTCCTCGATGCAGGGGCCACCACCCCTGCCTTGTGTCTCCAGGCTGTGAGGACAGGCAGAAGTAGGACTGGGGAGCCCAAAGACAACCAAGCCCACCCCAGTGGCAGCTGAGCCCCATCCCACCCTGGGAGCCATGGTAGGGGCTTTACCTGATGATGGTGTGCATGCCCCTCACCTGAGGGGTGCTCTTCAGCACACTGAGGGTCTGAGGAAGGGGGTGGCACTGGTGGGCAGAGGCCAGGGCGGCCCTGAAAACCAAACACACGGTCAGAAGGTCTGGGGAAGGCTGCCCGAAGGCTGGAGCACAGCACACGGCCAGAGCCATCCTCCCAGATGTCATCTCACACTGCAAACGCACACCAAGCCCATCCAGCTGAGCCGAGCGAGCAGCCAGCCGTGCCTGGTCCCCTGCCATGGCAAAGGGACCTGCTCCCATGAATGGGGAGCACTGGAGTAAGTGGGACCTCGCAGCCCAAGGACCTGCTGGGCAGCTGACCCGTGGTTGATAGAATAGTTTGAGTTGGAAGGGACTTTAAAGATCATCTCGTTCCAGCCCCCTGCCATGGGCAGGAACACTTTCCACTAGAACAGGTTTCTCCAAGCCCTGTCCAACCTGGCCTTGAACACTTCCAGGTATGGGGCAGCCACAGCTTCTCTGAAGGTGGTTGGCCCATCTTGATTTTCACTGGTTGGGAAGAAAGTGGAAAATAACCTCAAAACCTTTTCCTGTTCTGGAGTCTTATTTGGTGATGGATCCTGGACTCGTGGGGTGAGGAGGGGCTCTTGTAGTTGTCTCTGTCCTACAAGGGCCAGGTGTTGCACTGGAACGTGCTGGAACGTGACCGTTTTAGAGAGTACCTTGCCCATTCCAAATTGGGAACAGCTTCAAGACTTTATAGTTGGACAGGAATGGTTCTGTGTGACTCATTCCACATAACAAACAGGGCTGGGAGCTATTCTTGGATCAAGGGAACACCATTCCTGGAGAAGCGCACAATGGAGCCCCATTAGTCACCTCTCCCTGTGAGAGCAGCAGTAACGAGAGGAAGGACACATTTGGCTTCCACAAGGCTGGGCAGGATGGACAAGCAACTTTGTCTGGGAGGAGGGCTGGGGTCCGAAAGCCACACGTCAGATCACACACGTGCCAGCAGCTGCATCCCAGTCAGAGAGATGTTGGGGAGGTGGAGAAGAGAGCAAACGGAAGCACCACATGATTAAGATTTGAAATCAAGCAGAAACCTGGATTAATGGCACAGAGAGGCACGCAAGCAGAGAGGAGGACAGAGAAGATGGGTAGGCATGGAGGAGGGCAGAGCTAGGCAACTTGAGGCCTCCATCCACAAAGCCATCTCTTGGTCTTGGCCAACCAACACCAAACGAGACATTCCCGAGGCCTGTGGGTACTTAAGGGCTCCTTCTTGCTTTTGCCAGCTCCAGTCCTGTGTAGCAGCCAGGAGCCCCCATGCAGGGAGTGCTCCGGAGAGCCAGGACAGCTGGCAGCCATGTGGGGAGCATGGATGGGTTGTGGTCCCATCGTGGGCTCACCTGCTGCCTGCAGAGCCCATCACTGGTTTGGGACAAGCAGCCCTCAAGGCCCCGGGCCTGCTGTCAGTGAAGCGAGCTCACCCCATTAGTCACTGCCCCGCGGATTTGCTGCTGTCAGAGCCACTCTCACGCCAGGGCTGTGCTGCCAGCAGCACCCACAGCTCTGCCCCCACAGTCCTCCCTTCCCTCCTCCTGCCAGACCTGGTCTGGGAACAGATCCTGGGGGAAAAGCCCTGCCTAAACCCCTCCTGCCCCCCAGGGTGCCCACACGGTGGGTGAGGGCATGAGCCCTGCTTTGGGCAGATGGTGCCTGCACAGGGGCTGCCTGTTTGCCTGCTTTAGGGGGGCAGAGATGGGACCCCCAACACAGAGCCACATACCTGTTCATGGCCCCCGCTGGGTTTGCCCAGGTGACCCAGGGGCACAGGAATGAGCTTGCCACTGGCACCTCTCCCCTCCATCACTGCCAGGTCTATGTACCAGCATTCTGCCATGCCAGTGGGATGGGCAGCCCCTTTCTTGCCCTGGTGTGAGCCCGGCTCCTGCTCCCTGCTGCAGATACCAGTGAGTGCTCCAAGCTCCGTGAGCGGTGGGAACACCGCCCCTGAACTCTGAGCTGTCAACAGGCCCCCAGGAAATGCTGTCAGCATTCTGTCACCGAGTTTTCTGCACCTTCCTGTGACACCCACGCAGTGCAGGGACAGGGAGGTCTGGATGCCATCCTGCTTGAAAGCCAGTCAGTGCTGTGGGGGGTCCCTATAGTACTTTCTGGGGGAACAGGTCCCATTTTTGGGATAAAGCTGCTCTCTCAAGTGCCTCCACCCCTGTTTGGTCCACACAGCCCCAGCAAAGCAGGACCCTATGAGCTGTCTGCCCCAAGACCCCCAGCCCGGGTTAGTGAGGCGGCTCACCCTGCACAGCCCTTGCCCACTCCCCGCCATTAGTGTCACAACCAAAACACTGCCATAAAGCGTTTGTCTCCTCACATATCCCAGCGCAGCTTCCTCTGGTCACCCGGTGGGAGGGATGTTCAGGGGAGACAAGACAGGAGACACGAGAGTTTAAGGGGAGAGGGACAAACAGGACATGGAACAGAGGAGAAAGCACTCTCATTAGTCAAAGGGGGAAAAAATCCCCTAATTGATCAACGACTCTTGGACCTGCCTGGTGCCCAGGCCATCACCATGCAGAACCAGTGCTCCTCCCTTCGTGACCAAGTCATGCCACTGCTGCTCTTCACAGCACCGGCTCCACTGCTCCCAGAAATATGGTAGGACACTGTCCCACTTTTGTCCTGGGTAATACCACACTGCAACAGAGGCCCTTGGAGCCTGGAGGGGCATAGAACCATAGAATCCTAGAATGGTTTGGGTGGGAAGGGACCTTAAAGATAATCTTGTTCCACCCTCCCTGCCATGAGCAGGTCCACTAGACCAGGCTGCTCCAAGCCCCATCCAGCCTGGCCTTGAACATTTCCAGGGCTCATGCCCAGCCCTCACTCAGGGCTCCGCTGCAATCCCAGAGCAAGTGCAGGCACTCAAAACCAAAAACCTCTGTCCAACCTGCAAAACCTTCATCCAACCTGCCCTGCTCCCAGGTAAACTGCTTGTGGGCTCACAGGGGTGTCCCCCTCCTGCATGCTGAAGAGATTATCTGCTCAAGCCTTGGAGAGCCTGGAAAGCCAAGAGCACTGGGAACATGGGGAGAAACCCATCTCTGAACTGAACATCACTGCCCGCTGGGAAGATCTTCCTTCCCCCGGGCTCACCTGGACCTGCCCTGGGCTCACCATGCCTGGAGAAGGGCTGCAGGCTGAGGGGAGAGCTCAGTCCCTCTGGCAGCCACCCCACCACCCATGCCACCCCCTGCTCATCCCAGGAGGGAAGGAGGGAGCATTGATGCCTCCTGTCCCTTCCTGCCAGGCAGGACTGTGACGGAACATCCAGACGAGCAGCCATGAGCACGTCAAGAAAATGTCTTATTTTGGAAACAATTTTTCCCCCTCAGAACAAAAGCTTTAAAGGGGAAAAAAAAAAACCCCGGAAAGAAAAAGAAAGAAAGAGAGAGAGAGAAAGGGGTGACCATCTCCCAGGAAGGCTTCAGGGAACATCCTCAGCTCTTTGTGGAACATGCTATCGAGCAGGAAGCAGACAAGAGACATCCAGCTACAAAGGAGCTGATGCAGTCAAGGCATTTCAAACACGTACACGGCTGCCTTTCAGTGCTGACATTTCAAACAAGGGCTATTAAACTGCGCCACGGGTTGATATTTAAAGACACAATTGGCAAAGGGCACGCCAAGCTGATTGGGACCTTGGGGGTGGGGAATATTGATTGGCGAGGGGAATCGGCTGGAAAGAGTGCTGGATCTGGGAACAGGGCTGGATGCTGAGAGTGTGGCAGGAGGGATGGAGAACAAGCTGGTCTGGGAGCACTGTGCCTTGGAGGGCATGGGCTGGCTGCTCCAAATCCTGCTACCAGGCAGCAGGAGAAACACCCACCTGGGCATGGATAGAATGGGAGTGCTGGTATGGAATTACCTCTCCAGCACATGCACAGTTCCACAGGGGAAGTTGGACAAGAAATACCCCAGCAGCAAGGATGCTAAGGTCTGACCTGTATTCTGAGGGAATAACTGGGAAGGCAATGAAGCTCCTCAGCAGCCAGTGGTTATAGGATGAAAACAAGCCTTGTAGGTCCAAGGAAGCCACCACTTTCTTTAAACTCACCAGAATTCACCCATCTGATGGGGGAAAGGCACTCCCTGCCCGTCCCAGCCAGCCCCTCGGTCAGAAAAGGCATCCCTGGAGCACAGCCTCCAGAAGCACCTCGGACTGGGGCCAGATCTGAGCATCCAGGTTTTATCCTCCCAGCACAAAGCCCTCCCTGCGTCCCCACCGCCAGCAAACAGTGGTGACATCAGAACAACAACCGTGACATTTAGAAGAAGTCATTCCAGACAAGAGGATGGGGAATTGTTTGTGATGAAAAGCCCATATTCGCCAGGCACATCTCGCTCGTTGTGTCTCTCCATCCACCTGGTTCCTCTTGCAGAGCCACAGAGGGGCTGGGGGAAACAGCAGTGGCAGTAAAGCACTGAGGCTCCAGCAGTGGAACATATTTGGGCTTTTGCAGGAAATTTTTTCCAGATTTTACGTCAAAGGCATAAATGGAAACCACGAGCCTCAAACGGAACATAAAACTGGCTGTGGCTGTCATGATCACAGAGCTGTTTCTGGAGGTCAGGGTTACCTTTCCAAACTTGCTTTCATAAAACTATTAATACTCTATGGATATATTAAATACCTGATTTTTAAGGTGCAGAAAAAGATCACCTGTACTGAGTGCCCCTTTCCCTGGAGAGAAAGGAAATTTTATTTGTGCATATGTGTGTGTATATATATATATATATATATATATAAAATTTTATTTGTGTATATACATATAATTTTATATGTATATATACACACACATATACACCTCCCCACACACACATTAGTGCCTTTGCTAATGTTATTCCTGCCATATTTTAAAGTAACAGATTTCTCTCCATACTAAACAGCATCTTCCCACCTGGACCTCCAGACACAGAGGGAAGCTTAGGTGTCTGTATGGAAATGTCAGGCCCCAGGGTGTTACACAAGCAAAGAGAAATAAAATAAAACATCCACTTGCCCTAGTCCAGAAATGACTGGCTGAAGCAGAAATAAGTAAGGCAGGGCCTCTTGCCTGTTCATCTCAGGTATTTTAAAAGCACATTGTATGCCAAAGGTAAATTTTAGGGCTACTTGAGTTATGCATCTCCATACAATGATGGAGATCTAAATGGAAACCCATTTGCAGTAATGCATTCCCTCTGCTTCCTACAAAAATACCTGAAAGCCTTAATGGAAGGAAGAGAGCCAAAGTCCAATCTGGAGGCACATGCTGAAGAGGTTAAGTAAATCAACATATATGTCATAATGTCTACCTGCAGACACCTAGAAATCAGAAATCCTGCTGGAGTTGGGCAGCAGGATTTTCTCAGTCCTCCAGCAGTGGCTGTACAGCCTCTGGATGCAGTGGGAAAGGGGGTATCTCTGGTGATGTGAAGCTGCTACGCTCCTTTGGGTGCCATCAGGCACAGCACTTGTGTGTGGTGAGGGGTCCAGGGCTCCCACCACCCTCAAGATCACAGAATGATTTGGGTTGGAAGGAACCTTAAAGCTCATCTCATTCCAACCCTCAGACCTTCCACTAGTCCAGGTTGCTCCAAGCCCTGTCCAACCTGGCCTTGGACACTTCCAGGGATGGGGCATCCACAGCTTCTCTGGGCAACCCGTGCCAGCACCTCACTACCCTCACAGGGAAGAATTTCTTCCTAATATCCAATCTAAGTCTCTCTTCCTTTAGTTTACAATGGTTCCCCCTTGTCCTATCACCATCTGCCCGAGTAAAATGTCACTCTCCACCAATTTTTTTATTTATTTTTAAGATGCTTTGGCTAATCTAATAATTTATGTATAATGATGTTTAATCATCAGGGATGGAGAGTTGCTCTGAAAATCGTTCATCTTAGAGGATGAAGAGAAATAAAAGAGCATCTCAGGGTGCAAAGCCTCCCCTCTCGCAGAGACTGGGGGTCCCCAGCTACAAACCTGGCCCTGCCCCAGCTTCAGGGATCTGTGCTCCAGCTGGTGGTACATCCCTGGGGAGCAGCCCTGTCCCTGCCATCCCAAAGCCAAGGACAAGGTGGCCTTTTGTCACCTTTGAGTGTGACAAGGCCGTGTGCTACACGAGCTGTCAGTCCCGCTGCAGGTCAGGGTGAGGCCAAGCAGTGCCTGGCATTGGAAATGCCTCGGCTGCACAGACAGGACAGAGTGAGGGCTCTTACCTGACACTGAGTTCACGCTGCGGCAGCAACACAAAGACACAATGCAACCGGTATTAAGCATTGTCAACACCAGGGTCGTTTCAAGACAAAAAAAAAGGAAAAATAGGAATATTTTCCTGCATTCATATGTAGCCTTTTACCCCTCTTCCCCTCCCCAAGTCTGCGAAAGCCTCCCCCAAGCCAACCCTTTGTCTGGCTCGCAGTGGAACCCACGGGAGCTGCTGGGTTTGCCATGATATTCCTCGGCTGGATCTCAGGGGCTGGGGGAAAACAGACATTCCCCTCCCCTGGACTGTGCCCCATGGTTGGGTGCGCTCCTCAGCCCGGTGGTAGCACCAATGCCAGGGCTCTGATCCTTCCTCCTGTGACCAACCACATTCCCAACCTCCTAGAGCTTAATGCTGTGAATCCAGGCAGTCAGGTGCTCCAGGAGGGGGAACTTGCCAAGACACCTTTGCTCAAGAGTGGTCCCTCCTGAGCAGGCGTGGGAAGCAGGATGCTGTGGTGTGCCGGCTCCCATCCCAAGGCCAAGCAGCTCCTGCCACCTGAGACCTCCAAAAGACTTGAAGGAATCAAGCCCTTTACTTTGAGGCGCATCCATCTCCAGGTCACGGTTCTTCCACCTCCCAGGAGATCGCTCTGAGCATCTCCATGACTGAAATATCACTAAAGCTACAGCTGTGGGGTGGGAGGAGGCTGTGCTGCTCGGTGACAGCAACACACAATGGCATCAGCTGATCACAGGGTCACAAACCACCAGTCAGGACTGGCCTGGGACAAGGGAGAAGACTTGTTAAAGCCAGTGGTGGGGAAGTGATGGAGCATGTGTCTGGATCAAGGCTCAAACACTGATAAGACTTTGGGTTTTGAAATCCAGGGCCACAGAAGTGGAAAAGTGGACTCCTGACTGGAAAGACTTGTGCAGCAGCATCTGCACAGAGGGGAAGAGGAGAAGCCCAAGAGCTGAAGGAGTGGAGGGTTTGGGGTGATGCTGCCCCTGGAGGGCTGCAGGCAAGGGGGCACATCTCTTGGATGACAGAAGGATGGTTGATTTGTCCCCTGATGATGTGCTCTCCCAGGCAGGGAAGGAATTTGCTGCTGGACGCAGCTGGCAGAGGAGCCATGACTAATCAGAACACAGGGACAAGGCAGTTTCCTTCACTGGAGTGAGGCAGAGGGTTGGGAGGAGCTCACAGGGACTCCCACACCTGGAGCACAAAGGAAGCCAGGTCATTCCCACCTGGGCACCCAGAGCACAGCTCCCAGCAATGCCACCGCTGCCAGCCAAGGCTGTGAACCTTCCTCACCACCCAGCATCCCTTACCTCTTCCAGCTGGCTGTGGACGTGCTGAACAATCAGGTCGATGGCCACGGTGTTTCCACTCCCTGGAGTGAACCAAAAGCAAAAGAATTATAGAATCACAGAATTGTGAAGGTTGGAAAAGCTCCCTAAGATCATCAAGTCCAATCGCTCCCTCAGCACTGCCAAGCCCACCATTAAATTATGTCCCCGAGTGCCAAAACTACACATCTTTTAAATCCCTCCAGGGATAGTGACTCCACCACTGCCCTGGGAAGCCTGTGCCAGGGCTTAACAGCACTTTTGGTGAAGAAATTCTCCCTGATACCCAATCTGAAACTCCTCTGGTTCAACTTGAGGCCCTTTCCTTTTGTCAATTAATACCAGAAAAAGGAGTCACCTTGGTCAGGACCAATTTTCTTCCACGTTTCTTCCTCAAATTCCCCACTGTGCTCAAAACCACACTGTACCCCTGCTTCCCCAAAGAACCCTTTCCTAGCAAAGCAGGAGACATTCCTGCTTTTATTAAACCCTTATTCAATAATCTGTTACTGGATATCTACAAGTCACCTCCAGCTCTTCAATTGCTGTGCTGCCAGGACGTGGCAGGGCAGGAGGCTGGCTGAGGGAAAAGCCCAGACTTTCCCCATGGAACCTGTGTTTGACCAGTGTTTGGAGACACTTGGCTGGAGGGACCTTTGCTTTGGCATGGGACAGCCACTCTGCCCTCGCCAGCTGGAGGGGGGTGGACTGGCCAGCAGAGCTGAGGGCAGAGGGACGGGGTCTCTGAGGGACTGCCTGTCAGGCCAGCCCTGGGCAGGTACCTCGGGGGACGACGATGTCTGCGAGGCGCATGGTGGGCTGGATGTACTGGTCGAAGGCGGGCTTGACAAACTTGTTGTACTGTTTGATGACACCCTCGATGTCCCGGCCGCGCTCGCTGATGTCCCTGCGCAGGCGGCGCACCAGGCGGATGTCCGAGTCTGTGTCCACGAAGATCTTCAGATCCAGCAGCTGAAGTGGGAAGGGAGGGAACAAACCCCACTGGGCCAGGTGTGTGACTCAACCCACCTTCCCCCCGTGCTCAGCACAGCTCCCATTTAACAGTGCCTGGCTCTGCTCCAGCTTTGGAGGAGCTTTTCCTTGGAAGCTGGCTGGTGCTCCAGTGAGTCCCTTGCTGCCACCTGCCCGTTACTCTTGTGCCCTCTGAGACCTGTCCTGCTCCAAACCCTGTCCCCGCTACTGACCAGCTCCAACACCTGGTTGGATCTTATTTAGGAGCAAGGAGACAGAAGGAGTTACTGCCCACAACACTGACCAACAGGGTCCACCCAGGAGCACTGGCTTCTTAATCATAGAATCCTGGGATGGTTTAGGTTGGAAGGAACTTTAAAGATCATCTCATTCCAAGCCCCTTCTATAGGCAGGGAATTAACACTGGAAAGGAGCAAAGCACAGAAGGGCAGTGCATGACTCTGCCCTTACTTGCAAGAGGCAGGAGCAGGGATGCTGAGGAAAGTTTCCTGGGGGATTCACTCAGCTGTCCACTGGAGGTCATCCTTGCTCCAGAAAAGTGCAACCCAAGCACTTGTTTGGCAGGGGAGAGAACTTTTTAGACAGCGCTTGGCTGAGTCTGTGCATGGCTCACTGTCTGATGGAGCATTTGTCAGGGCTGTGAAGAAGCTCTGAGGGCTGGGGCACCTCTGCTATGGAGACAGGCTGAGAGCTGGGGCTGTTCAGTCTGGAGAAGAGAAGGCTCTGAGGAGACCTTAGAGCTCTTTTCAGTACCTAAAGAGGGTCCAAGAGAGCTGGAGAGGGACTTGGACAAGGGCCTGGAGTGACAGGACAAGGGGGAATGGCTTCAAACTGACAGAAGGCAGGGTTACATTAGAGATTAGGAGGAAATTCTTCTCTGTGAGGGTGGTGAGGTGCTGACACAGGTTACCCAGAGAAGCTGTGACTGCCTCATGCTCGGAAGTGTTCAAGGCCAGGTTGGATGGGGCTTGGATCAACTTGGTCTAGTGAAAGGTGTCCCTGCCTATGGCAGGGGGGTGGAACTGTATGTTCTTTGAATGTTCCTTCCAATCTAAACCATTCTGTGATGTGTCCAAATAATTCCCAAGAAAGCCTGAACCGCTGGATGAGTCCGTGTTAGGAACACCAGGTTTGTGCACTAGAAGTTCAGCAGAGTTTGCCTCTGGCTATGCAAGCTGCAGCAGTGTGGAGGTGAGCTATTTCTAGTTGTATTTATGCATCAGCACTGCCAGGAACCAGGTCACCACTCAGCACAGCTCCTGGTTCCTGGGCACAAATGGCTGAGATCGAGGTATTTACTGAAACATTTGACCTCTGCCAGGGCTCTTCCCCTGCTGCTGCAGAGTCAAAGCCTATTTCTCCTGCACAGGGAAGTTCTACAGCAGCTGGTATAACCTGGAAAGGAAGGTCACCTCCCTCCTGCTGGACCTCAGGAGAAACTATCTTCCCACCATCTCCTGCCAGAACTGCTTAGAAATCCTTCCTCACCTTCAGGAGCTCCTTGTCTGCGAATGCCATGATGCCTTCAAAGATAATCACATTGGCGCCATACAGGGTTTTCTGTGGAGTCAAAATGGATGTGGTTAAGCACAGAACAGATGTTCAGAGATGCCTCGTCCCAGGGAACCTCTCTGGGTTGAGAGTGACTGCGACAGCTCACCCAAAAACGCTCCCTGAGCCAGGCACAGGGCAGAGGGCAACAGCACAGATCTGACTGCAAAGGGCAGGGGTTGGAGGGGTGCAGTTGGCTCCCTCTCCCCTGCCTTGGCCGTCCCCCACCTTGTCCCACCCCCCTCAGTGTCCCATACCCATTCCTTCTTGCGGCTGTGGGTGGTAAAGTCATAGATGGGGATCTTGACACTCTTGCCTTGCTTCAGCTTCTTGAGGGTGGCGATGATGAGGTCAAAGTCAAAGGCGTCGGGGTGGTCAAAGTTGAAGTCATTGCTGGCTGCCTGCTCCTGCTGCTGCTTGGTCAGCACCTGCCACAGAGCAGAGCTTAGGGCACGTGGTCGTGCACTTCCCTCCCCAGTGCTGTGCCCAGTCACCTCTTCCCTTGAACGCTTCCAGAGATGGGGCAGCTACAGTTTCTCTGGGCAACCTGTGTCAGGGCCCCACTACCCAAGGGTTATGCCAAGGGCCATGGCAGCCTGAGGAGCCTGGCCAGGGCCATGTGCAGCCTCACCTTGTAGAAGGAGTCCATGGACAGCAGAACCACCCATGGGACATCAAGAGCCTCAATGATCATGGTGGCCACTGTGGTCTTCCCAGAGGCGCTGCCTCCTCCCAGGCCTGCCAGGGAAAAGGGAATGGAGTCATCAACCCCGGGCACAGCCTTTCCCACCACAGGCTGGAGCCCAGGTCCTGCACTGTTGCACTAAGCTGGAGGAACCTTCAAAGAGGGAAATCATAGGCACTCCAAGAGATTATCCTTAAAAAAATCAAGTGGCATGTACTGGAACTGCCAGCAACATGCCCAGCAAAAGCTGGGAAACCCTTCACTAGATGGTTGTGTAACACGGTGAGAGCTGGCATGGGAACCAGCCCAGACTAAATCCCTGGGAACTCGTGCCAGCCCAGGCAACAGGAGTTGAGGGAACAACAAAGACTCCGGTCTGCTACAATCCACCAGCCCCTCTGCACACTCTTGGTTTCAGCCCACACAGTCAATACTGGGCTAACCAAGGGGACTCTCCCTGCTCCTGTTCGGGCTGGAGCCAACCTCAAAATTCCAAGGAGGCGATATGGCAGGAATCCCCCCACGATCTCCTGGAGACCCACAGGGCAGGTGTCAGCGATGCTGCCTGGGCAGTGCAGAGGTGTCCTACCTATGACGAAGGCCTCCTTGGACTGTGTCCCGTGCTCGTTGTACCACGGTGGCCGGCCTGCTGTGTAGATGGTCCTCTTGCTGGTCCGCAGCAGTGGGGGCTCAGACTTGCACTGGCTGGTGGTCCGCTTCCGGGGGGGCTTGGTGGAGCCCACCGTGGGATACAGCCGGTCCAGGGATTCAGCACTGCTGTTACTGGGGACGGCGAGAGGAAGGAGCGCAGTTACTGGGAGCAGGGAAGGACACGCGTTCCCGGTGTGCGGGAGCAGGGTCCTGAGGGGATCCCACAGCACATGGATGAAGGATGCAATGGAAGAGGGGGAGAGGCAGCCACAGCCCTGCTGCATCACTACCAGCACCCACACCTCTGTGACCCCGGGCCATGGCCAACCCTGAGGAACTCTTACACAGGAGCAGTTTTAACGTGGAACAGGCTCAATGCAAACCTTCCTCCCTAAAGTCCTGCTGCCTGGGGAAGGTCTGTGTGAAATAAACCACCCACTGAGCTCTCAAAACACAGAGGGGTGTGTTACAGAGGACAACAACCCATTCTGATGTGCCAAGGGACCTTTCTTGGGGATAGAAGTCAAACACACGGGCTACAGCTAAACTGCCCTCATCCCCTCCACCCCCAGTTCCATTCCTCTCCCCACTCTGAGCACTGCACTCCAACTCAAGCTCTAGTTCTCCCACTCCTTTGTCCTGAAGCCCCTGGGGACAAGCCTGTGAGCTGGGCAGAGCCAGGCAGTGGGACTGCCAAGATGTTGGCATCAGCTTTGCCTTGGGAGCTGGGTGAGCTCTGAGCTCACCTGGAGCCCTGGAGCAGGCTCCTCTCCCTTATCTACCCTCCCACCACAGCCCCGCAGCCCCGGGGAGGGAGAGGAACAACACACCCTCCTGAGCCCTTTCCAGCTTGGCAGCGGGAGAGCAGTGGCTGGGAAATGATAAGTGGCCTCTGGCCAGGAGATAAGCTACAGCCACTGCCCAGCCAGCATGGGCACGGGGAGGATTATTTATACCAGTGCCCTCTCTTCCCTGCTTGTGCTCCGCCACCTCAGAGGGATGTCTGTTCCCTGGGAGAAGGTGCAAAGGGTTCCTCCCTGCTCAGGTTGCTCTTCTCCTCAGCCATGACTGGGCTGGAAGGGAAACCAAGAGATCTGGGCACCAATGGCTCCAAACCAGCACTATTTGGTACAGCCCAGCCGAGCCAGGAGGGCTTTGCTGCTGCTCTATTATGGTTTGCTTTTGAAAGGGCTTAAACTGCAGGGCTTTACAGATTTTGGGTCGATTTTAAGCTGTTTTGGTATGAAGGTTAATTCCCTTCCCTCCCTGAGCCCCTTTTAGAACAATTTTAGATAAAGATCAAAATTTCAGACTGGTCATCTGTGCGTGAAGTGACACAGCAAACCTGCTGGGCACAGTGGGGATCGCCCTGGCAAACCCCCTGGGCACGGCAGGACCCCCCCAGGAAACCATCCCTACCTCCTGCACTGGCACATCCCTGCAGAGTGGGCAAGGAGACAGGGATTTGCCTGACTTTGCTGAACTCCTGCTAACAAAAGGCAGGCTGCAGCTCCTGCCCCTGCACCAAGACCTCTCCCACCGATGCCTACCTGAAGGTGTGCACCCACAGAGTGTCCCACAAGAGCCTCAAGCCATCAATACCCCATCCCCTGCCAGAGGCCATCAGCACACACAGCCAGCTCCAAGTGGGTTCTAGCTCAACCAGGAGCCAGGAACACCCCAACTATCACTTTTAAAAAGCGACCTCAGGAAGTGAGACCCATCAGGAAACCTTCTGGGGTGTCTACCAAAATGGTTCTGTCCACCAGGAGCAGCAAACCCAGATGGGATATATGGGTCTCCTCTCCCAGTGGTGCTATTGCCAGAGTGGGGCTGACAAGCAGCCGGCGGTGCTGGTGCATGAACAAAGTCACTTTGGCTTGATAAGAGCAGAGATGACAAACCCACAGTTGTTTACCAGAAAAATAAAGCGGTTCCTTTCATCCGCATCCTGGTCCCTCTCCTGGGACTGCTCTGCCAGAGCTCTGCCACTGGCGCTGCGCCGTGGGCTGCTCGGCTGGTTTTCCTCTGGGAATGCACGTCGGTCTCCATGCGACAGGCGAGCCTGTCGGGATGCTCTGCTCCTTGGGGTCACACACTGACAAGTTTTGCTGTGCCTGCTCACAGATCCTGACCTAGGCCATCATTCCCAAAGTGACTCTGAGTTGGGCAAAGCTCTGTTTTTCAGAGCAAGGCTCACCTCTGCTACCGGTGCCTCTGACCAGCATCGACATCATCCAGCTCCTGGCAGGGACAGGGAGCTTTGGACCCTGATGGCTGTGGCAGTGCCCAGAATTACAGGCAATGGCCACAGCTCCATCCTGTTTTCCCAAGTGTCACCCCTCCCCTCTGCTCTCCTGGGTGCCCACAGCACACCAGGGTGTTGGCACAGAGGGGACATTCCTGTGGGATGCAGGGACATGCACCCTTGGGAGAGGAACAGAGCCCCTCACACACACCTGGGGCTGCTCTGGGATGCAGCACTTTAATCCTGTTCCAAGAGTTGGTGCTTTGCCTCATCTCATCCAAATATTTCTGGGCTTTCACCAAAATTCTACACATTTCTATCGATAACATCTACACTGTTGGTGCCTGTACAAGAGGCAGATATTCTACACCTCTCAAATCCACGTTTCCCATGATTTATGTGGGAGAAGGAGGGCTGTGGGGCGGGCTGCGGGGCTGTCCCAGAGCTCTCCAAAGGTCATGCCTTTTCTCCTAATGTTACACTTCAAGATTTGTAGATGTTTTTCACTTCTGCCTTTGCCAGAAAGGGGTTCTTCCCAGTTCCAAAGGGATGGCTGATCCAAGCCATCTCTGCTGGCCGTTCTTCCCTATCCCCTTTTAAAATTTCCTGTAGCAGTGATGAAGCCCCCACAATGTCCTGACCTGCAGAGCCCTGAGAGAATGGGACCCTGTTTAGAGCTGGAGTCCATGCCATTCCTTGTCCCACATGGACCCTCTTCAGTGCTGTGGATTGCTGGGGTTCAGCAGCTCAGTACCACAGCCAGGCAAATAGGAAAGGAAACATTACTCTGGCTTGGTAACCCCTCTCCTGTCAAGCCTACCTGGAAGGCCTCTCCACAGGCTGTCCCCAGCTTTTGGGGATGCTCTGCCTTCCCTGCAGCTGGTGCATCCTCATTGGAGCCTCCTCGAGGAAGCCTGGTGGAGGCGGTCTGCTCCCCACAAGGGCTCTCCAGCCCTGCTGCTGTGCCAGCACTAATGAAGGAAGCATTTTGCTCCTGCTTAGTCCAAGCATGGATTTACTGAGGTGTGAGAGGCACCTCTCTCCTTCCCCACTGTGCTCCCATCCCCAGCCCTGTGCCCTGTGCTCAGCTCTCTGCATTCCGCTGCCTTCAGAGAGCCCTGACCACCCTGGATCCCTGGTGGGCCAGGTTGAGAAAGGCAGCAGGTCCCAGCAGCGCCTACAGCAGCAAGGAAAGATGGCACAGCCCCAAACCTGAACTTGGCAGTGGACAGGAGAGCACGTCCTGGGCTCTGCACCCAGTAAACAACCCACCGACTGAGCTCCCAGCCCTCAGGACCCCCCAGCAGCCCCCTGAGCCTGCTGAGGCTCCCAGCTGGCCACAGCCATGTCCCACGGGAAACTGATCTTTTCCAGGCTGCTGCCTGCGCTCTCATAACCCTCAGTCATCACGAAGATGGGAACTGGAGCTGGGAGACTGGGACTGCGGCCACTGAGGGTTCGCTCCAGCAAGCAAACAGGTGAAAACCAGTAAAATGCACTCAAAAATGAGGCAAAACTCACCCGCCATCCGGCCCGAGGGCCCAGCAGCCTGAGATGCGGACGCTGGAGAAGGCTGGGGGGCTGCTCATCTCCCCCCACCGCTGAGCTGGGGGTGGTCCTGGACAGAGGGTGTCACTCCCTGTCCCTGCCTGCACCTCGGCTCCTGTCCCCAATCTCTGGCACTACCAGGGTGGGAAGGCAGCCGGGCGAGCCTCGGGGCTCGGAGCCATGCACGGAGCGACCCCCCCGGCACTGGGACTGCGGGGTCCCGAGAGGCCGGGCTGACACAGACCCCCGGCAGATCCAGGGGGCTGGAAGATGGAGGCAGGAGAAGCGAGCAGAGCCGGGGGAGTGTCTGCGTCTGGGAGCTGCGCAGCGGTCAGCAGCATAAGAGGATAGCTTAACCTCCAGATTACGTTCATTACCTGATATTAATAGCACTGGCTTGATTAAAAAAAAAGCGGGGGGGTCGGGGATGAAGTGACACCTCCCCTCACCGCCCCCAGCACACGCAATAAACACCAGCCCCCGGCGCCTCTGCTCCTGGGGCGCCTCTGCTCCCCAGGACCGGGGGTGTCTGACCGCCCTGGACGAGGGGGTTCAGCAGGGAGGGCACCTGGTGAGTGACATTCACATCCACGGGCACTGGTGAGTCCCCGTGGGCTCCTGACACTGGCGGGGAGGGGTCTGCAGGGGGGCAGGAGGGGATGGCCCCAGGGCAGGGATGGAGGGGGTACCCAGACAGCACCCCACGTGCAGCTGGTGGAGCAGCTGGGGCTCAGGGCCAGGGGGCTGCTGGCTGTGCCCGGCTTTTGGGGCAAGACTCATCCCCCTCCCGGAGCTCCCATCGGTGGGGGTCCAGCTGTGAGTTCCCCACCCTGGTCACTCAGCTCCCCAAGAGCTGCCCCTCACTGTCCCCTCAGCCCTGAAGTAAACAAGTGGGTGAAACTCAACACCCTGGAGCTGCGGGCGGCTAAGAATAACGTCCTGCTGGCTGCTGTGCCCGGCCATCCGCTCCCTCAGCACCCCCTGCCAGCTGCCCCTTGCCCCCCCTGGGCTGGCTGGCCGGCCAGGCACCCTCTGACAGGCAAGACATACGCCAAGAGTGGGAGATGTTGGGCACCACAGGAGGGGGATCCCAGCCAGCCCTGGTGTGCAGGGGCTGGGGCAGA
Organism: Manacus vitellinus; assembly: GCF_001715985.3. Classification (NCBI taxonomy): domain Eukaryota; kingdom Metazoa; phylum Chordata; class Aves; order Passeriformes; family Pipridae; genus Manacus; species Manacus vitellinus. The sequence continues at coordinate 8,010,297 of NW_021939960.1, read as the reverse complement.
GCAGCCCCCACCCCACAACCCCTGGCTGCTGAGGAAGGAAGAAGGTGGCAGAGGACACCTTGAGGGCAGCCAGGCTCTGCCAGGGACATGGAGCATCCCAATGATGTTCCATGGTCACCAAGTGAGACTCCAGCCTCCCGAGATGGGACCTCGGCCTCTAAGCTGAGGGGGTCTGGGGTGGGTGCTCCCTCTTGCTTAGCACCAACACCTGGAGGTGGGGCCAGAAGTGGAAAAAGACTCTTTCCCCCTCCTCCATCTTCTGGAGCCACCAGGGCTATGCCAGAAGCAGAGGTCACACACTGCATTCCGGTGTCCTCAGCAAACCCCTCCTGAACAAGGGGGGCATCAGCCCCCTCCTGCTCCTGCTCACCAACAGAACCTGCAGAGATCATTGCCCCAAAAGATGGAGACCTGATGGGAACCAGGGATGAGGGGCTGGTCCTGAAGCAGGGGACAGGGACAGGAGGGTTTTGGGGTAACCTGTCCCCAGTGTGAGCCGCAGCTGCTGCCCCGACATCAGGGAAGCGAGCGATGATCAAAGGAACTTTTCCACCTCTGATCTCTGCCCAGACTCTCCTCTTGCTGTAAAAGCTCTCTCAGAAGTTTAAAAATAAAATTCTCTTCCGGAGCCATTTCTGTTCCTTCTCATTAAAGAAGCAAAAAAGCAAAGGGACGGGGGACGTGGCGCGAGGAGCCCTCGCCCAGGGATATTGTTCCTTATCGCACGCTCCTGCTGCCACTTTTCCTGCCTTTGTTAAAATGTCCCAGTGACAGAAGCAACTCTCCCAGCATCCCACTCAACATCCCAGATTCCCAGGTGGGACAGGAATCGCCTGCACTGCCTCCAAACCTCGGCAGCGACAGAGCCTTCCTCCTGGCACACCCTCCTCTGCAAATCTCCTCTGCTTCCCAAGTCCCCTCACGGTTGCTGAGCTCTCACACAGGCCAAAAGTCCCTGGTTTTGGCCTTTTTTCCTTCTAGATGATTTTTAAGCGCAAATCCCTCCTCTAATCAGCCTCCAAGAGCTGGACTTAAAATTGTGAGGAAGAGGAAACCAGACACAAAGGCCAGGATCCCCTTTGCCTCCCAGCGATGGGTTTCCCATAGGATTTAAAGATGGAAGCTGGATTGCATGTGGCTTTTCCTGGTTTGGTCATGCATATTGTCACTGGATAGGTGCAAGAGATGTGGACACACCAAGCCCAAAACAGAGGGATGCCTGTTCCTGGGAGAGGGTCCTGCTCCCAGATCCCACCCTGCAAGCAGCACCTGCAGGAGCGTGGAGGCCAAACCTGCTTCCTCCATCACTGAGCTGGGCTTCGTTGGGCTGGATCTATGTATATCAGCCCTTGGATGGGCCTTGCCTGTCTGGGGAACCATCCCAGGGGATGGAGGAACCCACCCATGTGATGGAGAAACCCACCCAAGGGATGGAATAACAAGTCCAGGGGATGGAGAAACCTGCCCGAGGGATGGAGGACCTCAGCCGTGGGATGGAGGAGCCTGCCCAGAGGATGGAGGGACTCGCACACGGGATGGAGGAACCCGGTCATGGGATGGAGGAACCTGCCTGCCACCCCCCTGCCAGTGGGGATCCAGGGGCACCAAGACACTGCCTGGTGGTCACGCCGTGCCGTGCCCATGCCGTGCCATATCCATGCACATCCTGCAAACCCATCACGTTTACCCAGCCTCGTACCAACCTCTGCCCTGGCCAGAGCCACCCAGAGCCAGATGGTTCATCCCAGCAATTCCACACACACACATGCTTCCTTCCAGCTCCATTACAGTCTCTGCTCCCTCACCACAAAAGGACAAACATTTCCCTCTTCAAACTCAATTATCTGCTGCTATTTATACCGAGCGGGAGCCGCGGTGGAAGGGGCTCTGTTACACAACCCAGTTACTCATCCCTCGCTTGGTTGGCACGACTCGGGGAGGCTCCTTCCTCCCATCCTCATCCTCATCCTCCCTGCTACCCACCACTGACTCACAGGAAAGGCACAGGCAGCTGCCAGCAGTGGATTTAGCTCCTGGAACACGCGGGATGGTTTGGCACTCACTCTGGGGTCAGTCGGTCGGTGTGGTGGGGTGTTGGTACCCTACAACTAGGGATGCAGGGATGTTCCATCCCTATAAGCTTTGCCACATCATTTGCCACACATCATTTGATACTCCAAATCCAATTCCCAGGCATTTGATGTTTGGGAGCAGTCAGTCTCCTCAACCCCTGAGGATTGAGATAGAAAAGGGGGTGGAAAATGGAGGGAAAACATGAGAGAGAGTGTGTGTGTTGTCAGAATTGCCCTGGATGGGGTTTTTGGGTGTAAAAGTTTAGGTTGTCCCACTCCTCGTGCTTGATGGAGGGGATGCATGTACCAGCAAGCTTGGAAAATGGGAGCTGTGGTTTATCTGCTGGGAAATTAAGGGCAAAACCCATAAAATAAGGGAAATAAGGAGAAAGGTGATCACGCGAAGAAAAAAAAAGGGGGGGGACGAAAATAAAGAAGGGATAAGGTGGGGGTGGGAAAAAATAGTGGTTGGTGGGAAAGGCGAAGGGTTTTAATGGTGCGATGGGCTCGGGGAGGCCCCACTCGCGGAAGTGGCATCGTGGGGGACGGGACCGGCACCGCAACGCCCCGGACGCGGCGGGAACGGGGAACCGGCGGCTCCGGGCACTGCGGTGCCGGTCCGTCCCGGAGGGATTATCCCGGGGGAAAGAATGCAGGATCTTACCTGTCGTGCGGTTCCACCGGAGCCCCCTCGGGCACCGGGGCCGCGGCCATGGCGCTGCGGGGAGAGGCGGGAGCGGGCGGGGAGCGGCGGGGGCGGCGCTGGCGCGGGGATGCCCGGGAATTGTAGTGCGGGACCGGAGGAGCGGGAAGGGGGGAAGCGAGGAGTGATTTGGGTGATGTGCGGTGGTGGGAGCACGGGTGGGTGCTTGTGGGGGGTAGGTGGTAGCGTGGGGTAGAGGTGGGTGATGCGGGGTGTGTGGTGGGTGCTCTGGGCATGAGTTGGTGCTGGGGGGGGGTAGGTGGGCACTGTGGGATGCAGGTGGGTGTTGCAGCACAGGTGGGTGCTGTGGTCATGGGTGGGAGCTGTGGGGTGCAGGTGAGCACTGCAGGGTGATCTCAGCATGGCTGGGCGCTGTAGGGCACAAAGGGGGGGGTTGTGGGGTGCAGGTGGGTGCTTTGGGCACGAGTGGGTGCAGGTGGGTGTTTTGGGCATGGGTGGGTGCTGTGGGATGCAATAAGTGCTGTTATCATGGGTGAGTGCTGTGGGGCAGCTCTGCACCCCATGCCCAAGCAAACCCCCCTCCCCTTTCCCCCCACCCCTTCTGCTGCCAGCAGAACTGGGGGCAGCAGGATTTGGGTGGTCCCAGGCCCTGACCTGGTCACAGGGGAGTGGAGAAGCTGGGGGGACCCCAGCCCTGTGGGGGTCCCAGGTTTTCTTTGGCATTGTGCTCCCATCTTGTGTCTGGGGTCCCCCAGAGCAGAGGTTTGTGGTACCACATGTTTGGGGCATGGCAAGTGCTGCTTCTGGGGTCCCCATCCTGCCTTTGGGGAGCCGAGAGCGTCCGTGGGGAAAGGCTGGATTCTCAGCCAGCAGGGAGATCAGTCTAAATCTGTCCCTGACTTGGGTTCGGTGCCAATAAAACCATTAGGGAGCAGAAGAGGATTTATTCCCACGCTGGGAGGACCGGGAGGTGGGGCCCGGGTCCTGCAGAGCTCCCTAGGGAGGAGAGGTCCTGGGCTGGATGCGGCCCCTGGGGCTGGGAGACACTGGATGCTGCTGATGGCTTGGGTGGATTGGGAGCAGCTTTAGGGGGATTTCTACTCCTAAAATAGGGGAGTCGTGGGCAGCTGGGCACTGGGCTGTGGGCACCAGGGATCCTCTGGCTCTGGAGATCCTCCTGTCACCAGGATTGCCGGCTGTGCCAAGTGCTGGTGCAGGAAGCATCCCTAGTCCTCACTCTCCCCAGCCTTCCCATTCTGGTTTTGGGCGCACCCCTGGGCCAGGGACCATGCGCTCAAACCCCAGTGGACGGGGAGGTCCCCTCAGGAAGGACAAATCCAAACCCATCGGATCCCATGTCCAGCCCTCCCTCCGAACTGCCAAATAACGATGACAGCAGTGCTAATAAAAAATCAATAACCATTTATTCGATACAGCTGTTTCATACATACAGTACAGGGAGCGCCTCCGCAGGGGCTCAGCTGCTCGGAGCTGCTCGGACAGTACTCTCCAACTGAGGATTTGTCAATGATTAACAAAAGAACAGATCGTCACAAATCGGGAGTTTATTATAAGATAGTTTACCGTTAAAACGATTTTATTTTTTGCAAATAAACACTTTTTAATATATATATTTATATATTTATATATATGGTTACAAGTGATAAATTGAAAATTCTTTTTTTTTCCTATTTTTTTTTTAATGTTTTCATTTTTTCCCCAAAATACACTTATGCACTAATAACTGGCATCGACGAGAAACATTCGGATATGCCGTGGGATGGGTGTCACGAGGAGAGAAAGAAAAGAACAAAACGCTCCCAAGGCTCCTGGGTGTGAGAGATGCTCCAGGCCCAGGCAGCTCCATCCACAGTGGCTGGATTTGGCCCTCCCTTCCCGCCTGGAGCCAGCACAGCACACCCACCCTCACCGGGGTGTGGTGTCAGTGCCAGGGGTTCCTCAGCCACAGCAGCCCCCCGTGACTGTAGCTTTCCATGAGGTCTTCCCATGGGGTTGCAGTCCATCCCTGCTCCCACAGAGGTTTAGCCCTTTCCTTGGGGACACGGGTGACGGGATGGTGGGTTTCCACAACAGCAGAGGTGTGGGACCACAGTGTCACTGTCCCCAGGGTGACAAAACTCCCAAACCTTGCAGATGAGGGGATAGAAAGGGACAGGACACCTTGTCCCCCCATCTGGTCCTGCAGCCTCTGCCCATCCCTCTGGATCCAGGTGGTTTCCCAGCTGGTGCTGCCTCACTGGGAGCACCTGAAGGGGCACAACCTGCTGGCCTCAGCAATGCCACTGTGGTGTCACTCAGCCCTGCCCACTCGCTGGCAGCTGCTGGAGTCCCAGCATCGCTCTGGAACCTTCCCTGGACAAGCAGGAGAGTTAAGGATGTCTCATGGAGAAAGTGGGGGAACATGTTCCTCTCTGAGTGATGACTAGTGGGGAAAACACCTTTTAAGGGGAAAAAAAAACCCTTGAAGATTTCATTTTCTCATGGAAATTCCCAACTGACCACAGTGCTCCCCTCACCGGGGCTGTGTGTGTTTCCCAGGTCTGAGGGTGACAGGGACAGCACCAGGACTGCCGCTCCTACTGCTGACCCTAAGATCCCAGATGGTCTCTTGGGTCCCCTCCAGGCTGGTGTCACTCTGTGAGGTCACCACAGCTGTCCCTGCTCCTCTCAGGATGCTCCTTTGCAGACACTCTCGTCAAGGAAGCAGACACTGGGTTTTGATGTGGACTCCCTGACAACTCCCCAAGCCGGCCCCTTCCTGGGTCTCCCTCGCCCTGAGCAGCTCCCAGGGCTCCCCCCAGATGCAGCACAGTGCTGCCTCTTAATTTAATCGACGAGAAGCCAATTAATTGCACATTAATGAGAATGGAGCCCTGGGCTCTGCCCGGGGGGAGGCGGTGGGGATTGTGTGGTGACCATCTGAGCCAGCAGTCTGGGCCACCTGGGTCACCCCTCCCTGGGTCAGGACATGAAGCTTTCCCGAGGGCTTTCTTCGGTGGTGGGACATGATTTTGGGATGCAGTGGCTCCCTCTGCCCCTTTGCAGAGATTTCTGTGCCAGGTCCCCATCTCTGCCCGCTGTCCCCTTCCTGCTGCTGCTGGCCTCCCCAGCAGCCCCAGTGTGCCTCCCAAATGCCCTCTTGGGATGAGGGGGGGTCACTGCCCTCCCAGCCATTGTGGCTTTGACAAGGGCACACGGGCTCAGCACCAGAGAACACCACTGCCAGGACAGCACCCCAACGTCCCTGTCGTGACAAAGAGCGAGCAGCTCCACGCACACACATCCTACACCTCCTGGAGCTCTCCCCCTTCCCCGGGGAGGCAGGATCTGCCCCGGTGACAGCATCCAAACACAGATCCAGTGAAGAGCAAGCAGCGACCAGGCCGCGCCGCAGTGACTAATTAAGCTTTCTCACTAATTGCCTCGAGGCCCGGCGCAGCCAGCAGCGCTCCAGCACGTTCCCTCATCCGCAGGCACGTGCCCAGCTCGCCGGGCAATGCAGTGTGGATCCAGGGGCTGGAGCCGTGGACAGAGCAGGAGACCGGGCTCCCCGAGAAGCCCTGGCTTCAGCCACCACCATCCCCCCTCCCTGCCCGGCTGGAATAACCTGCCAGTGGAGGATGTTAAAATTATGACTGAGCCGCTGCTCGAAGCCAGGGAATGATACCAAGCCTCTAGCGGGCAGCAAGGAGCAGCGACTCCTGGGAAAGCGAGGATTGAGGTTTGAACTGATTAAAGCAATAGCAGAAGCTCCGATGCCACTTTCCTGGCTCTTCATAGGGAAAAAATTTGAATTAAGGTTTTCTGTTCTGTTACCGAGAGGAAACGTGCCTGTTTCCCAAGGACCGAGGTAGCCTGGTTTTGTCTGGAGACGGATACGTCCTGGTCCAGGGAGGGTTCCCTCTGGGCTGGAGCGAGGTGTGATGACCGTGTCAGCACAGGTGCAAAGAAGAGCCCGGGGGGAAGAGCACAAGCAGGGACGGCACCACAGGGACCTCCCATCCCGAGGGGGATGATCGGGGGCTCAGATGCATCTTTGGGAGCAGGAACTCCCCCTACAGGGGCTCCCGGCCCCGAGGGACGAGGGGAGTGGGAGGTGCCTGGGCAGCGGCCGGGCTCACCCCAAAGCAGGACCCGTGATTGTCACTTGATGCTACCCCTGTCCCCATCACACACCTCCCACGGCTGCAACTGGGGAACCGAGACCCCATTCCTCCCTTTAGTGTGATTGGATAGAGCCAATGGGACTCTCAACCACCCTTGGATGCCCCCCCAGGCTGGGGGGGCAGGTTGATGGCTGCCATCTCCCCCTGACCCCGGCACTGCCAGCTGCGTTTGCAAACACAATCCGAGCACAGCTCCCTCATCGTGCCCCCTCCTTGGTCGCACTGCCCCGCTCCACGGTGCCCACAACATTCCCCCAACCTTCCATTAAACTCTCCAACCCGACCAGTTCCACCTCCCACTCTCGCCCCCCGTACCCCCAGCCCTGGTCACACTCCGTGCCCACGTTCCCTGTTCCCTCCTCTGCCTGTGCCGCTGAGACAAACCCTGCAAAGCCGACACCCCACGGAGCCGATCCCTGCCAAACCCTAACCCTCGACCTGAGGCAGCAGGGAAAGTGCTGCCGACCCCCCCGGCATCCACTGCTGGACCCTCTGCCCGACCAGGTCAAACATCTTTGGAAACATTGCCCTGGAGCTGGAAGGCTGGGGCCCACTGGAGGCTGCCAGGCAGGCAGGCAGCTCCCTGCCCCGGCACGCAGCTGCTGGCAGAGGGTCCCCATCCACGGGACCCGCTGCTATTGCACTTCTCTTTCACTCAAGAGTCACCAGTTTGGCGCAGGGGAGGGGAATCACGGGCTGGGGGAGGCAGCGGGGTCCCACCGAGGGGTATGTACAGAGGCAGGGGGTGGAGAACGGTCCAGCTTCCTTGATCCTGTTTGTTTTCCAGTGTGAAACAAGGTCCGTGACTTGTTTAAAGTGGTTAATTGGTATTTTCTGTCTTTTTTTTTTCTTTTTTTCCTTTCTTTTTGTAAAAAGAGGGTGAGAGGAGGGTGGGGGGAAGGGAGGTGGAATGGGAAGGAGAGGACATAAAACCGGGAGAGACCCCCACCCTGTTACCCTGGGCTGTAAACGAATCCTTGGACATGAGTCTCTGAGCTGCTCATTTCTCAGGCATCTTGCTGGCTCCTCCCTTCCGCTGGCCTGGGGGCTTGGGGACATGCTCATCCCCCTCGGGGCTGCCCCGGGAGCCTTCCCAGTGCTCGAGGGTTTTCTTGTGATTAGTCTTTGCTGCCACGCTTTCTTTGCCCTTTGGAGACATTTCTGGAGGCCTCTCCTTGGGTTTCCTCCCTCTTTTCTTCCCGTTTGTGCTTTTCTTTTTCTCCTCTTTGCTGGAAGAAAGCTGTTCCCTGTTTTTCTTTTTCCGGCTGGCCTCTGAGGAGGTTCGGAACCAGTTCTGTGTCCGTGGGGTGACACGGGGTTAGTGACTGTCCAGGGGCCAGGCACTGGCACCAGCACACACAACCCGAGCTGGGGCCGCCCCACACCCCGCTGGCATCACCTCCCCAGGACAAAGTGCTCAGCCTGGGGGTTTTGGGGACACCAAGGGGGATAGGAAGGAACACCCCCCCACCCAGGCTGTCACAGCATCACTGATGCTGCTGGGAGCTGCTGCTGAGCTCTGCTCTTGGCAGACATGGATGGATGGATGGATGGATGGATGGATGGATGGATGGATAGATGGATGGATGGATAGATGGATGGATGGATGGAGAGGGACAGCCCAAGGATGGGCACTTCGGAGCAGGGACCATCCCAGCCCAGCTCCAGCTGCTTCCTTACCTCTGAGTGAGCCTTGATGATGTGGTACTTGACGCCGCTCTCGGAGCTGAACTCCTTCTGGCACAGGAGGCAGCGGTACTTGCCCACCAAGTGGTCTCCCTGCAAGACAGAGCAGCCTCCTGCAGAGCCAAAAGTGGCCCAGAGGGGTGGCCCCACCGGCCCCAGCCCGGCCCTGAGTCCCCTGTGACCTCAAAGTGACACAAAATAAACACTCGTGTCTAAAGCACCAGATCTCTGCTGGCCTCGGTGCCAGGCCAGGAGCTCACAGCCACATCTTCTCTCTGATCTTCAGCCCGTGCTGCAGCCTGTGTGTCCCCAGCAACACCAGCGACATCAGGTGTGTCCTGGGGCTGATGGGGCACTGCCCTGTGTCCTCACTGTCGACAGATCTGTGATCTCCCGGGACTGAACCACCATCAGATTTATGTCCAACACTCACCTAATTTTCCTTTTACGCTGTCAAAGAGCCACAGTGACTGCTGGATTCCTGTCAACAGAGCCCTGGTGGGATGACGGATCTCCCGGCTCTGCTGCAGGTCACGGCATGCGGGAGATAATGTGCTCTCTCTTGACGAGGGGGTTATGGATGGGCCCCTCCAGGCAATATATTTCCTCCCTGGGAATTTCTCTGTAGCCGTAAATCTGGAGTTAGATGGGTCTCTCATTTCAGGAGAGGGCAGGGCTGGCCTCACTACAGACTGGCTTCAGGAATACTCGTGCAAAATCATCTTGGTGCATCAATCCCCACTGAGGATGAGGTGCTGCCTGGGAGCAGCCTCCATTCTCACTAAGGCTTGACATATTGCAACCAGTTCTGCAGGATTTTACAGTAGGAATCACAGGTCAGCTCTGGAAGGGTAGTGATTTATTTATGCCCAATTTGGTGGCACATGTATCCAAACTAAATCCTCAGTAAGGGGAAGAATCCAATTGATGGCAGTGTGGGGGCCACAGAGCAGCAATTCCCCCAGTGCTGACCCCCAGCACCCAGCCCCAGCTGTGCCAGATACCGAGTGTGCAGCTCTGTAGTTCATGGAAATGCTCATGCAGATCCTGGCTGCTTCCTGTGCATGGAACCAGCCAGAAACCAGCTCCATTTTCTCTTGGACAGCAAAGGAGCTGCCCCAGTCTCCTGTGTTTGCTCTTTTATCCTGCATAAATCCAGCTTCTCCTGCTGGATCTCTGCAGCCCATTTTCTAAATGATCTCATTAAGGGCTGCTGTTCCAGCTAGTGCTGGAGGAGAGCAGGAGTTGGTGTTTTTAATAACCATGGGATATGGATTGGAGCTGCCTCCTGGAAGCTCCATTCAATGGAAGCTGCAGCTGGAAATGTTTCGGGGTATAAAGCTTTAGCAGCTCTTACTTGGTTCCAATTTGAAGGACCTACGCTGAGCTCCCAATCCCTCCCCTGTGGCAGCTGCAGGCCACTGGAGCTCAGGGCTGCTCCCTCAGGCAAGAGGGCATTGGTCTCTGCATGGACCGGCCACCTCTTCCAGCCTCAGCTCATCCCAGGAGGCACTGCAACAGCAGTGTTGGGTAGTCAAGGGCTCATGAATGATTTGGGGGCTGCAGGAACCAGCTGGGCAAGGGCTACTGAGGGATGGGGGGACACGAGGCAGGATGGCTTGGTCCCACTGCTGTGTCCCTGAGACACTCCATGTGTTAGAGGCCTGGGTTCTTGAGGGAGATGTTTGTGTTATGGGACCTCTGCTTCACAGTTGGGATGGCAGCTACATCCCCTCCATCCCATCTGCTCTGCTCCAGCCTCTCTGCCTCCATCTGCCTGCTGACAACTCACTGCGAGCAGCACTGCCTGGCCAGCCCTGCCAGTGGCCACCATCCTTTAACCTGTGCATTGTCTCTTGGCCTGTCCCTTCCAAAGCAGCTGGGGGGAAGAGAAAACCAAACCCCAAAGACACCTCTGAGACAAGGGTGTAAAAGGAGGGACCTACCTTGTTGCAGTTGGCCAGGTGAGCTTTCAGCCCCGAGACGCTGGAGTAAATGGCTTCACAGAACTGCAGGAAGAAACAAAGCAGGGTTAGACACGATCCCCCTCATCTGCCTTCCTCTGAGCCAGGGCCAGGAGCCTGCTGAGCCAGCACAGCCACCGGTCCAGGCTGAGCAGTGTGAGGTTAATGCTCTGCGAGGCGCCGAGGGCTCTGGTCACACGTTTCCTATTAGTGCTAATGGGAGTCATGTGGCCACATCCCTCTGCAACAGGCTGAAAAACGTCTCCCCTAAATGTCTCCGTGGAAAACGGTACATTTGTGAGCTGTCGGGAGGTCCTGCTGGGCTACAGGAGTTCTTGGAGCCACAGTGGAGGCTTAACAGAGAGGACAAATCACCCGGGCAGCAGCATGACCAGTTTCTGAGCAACGTCTTTTTCAAGTGCCTGTGTATGACATTAATTAGCCAGCCCGGCTCCCCCGGCCTTGTGGGAACAGCCTCCTTCAGAACTCCCATTAGCAAGGCTTTGTTTGGGATGATAAATCCAGGCCCAGCACCAGGGTGGGGTTCACCTCCCTGCCAGCTCAGGCCAAGACTGTGTTTCACAGAGAGATGAAGTGCCTGCACCATGCCCTGAGGTTGCTGCCTGTCGCAAGGCTTTAAAAAGCTTGGCTTAAATCCAGCCCAGCTCAACTCTGGGAAAAGCAGGTTCTCTGCATTAAAAGGCTCCTGAGCACAGGATGCACAGCCTTTGCTCCGTCTGGAGCCTTGCTTTCCAAAGGCAGCTCCAGAGCCTGAACTGGGCAATGCTGAACCATCAGCCCAAGAGTGGCCCAGTCCCCAAGGGTGAGCACACCAGGAGGATCCCAAAGGTGGGACATGCTTTAATGAGGCACGGCAGCAAGCCCAGGGAAAGGAGGTGAAATGAGTGTCTGAATATCACTGTCATCTGAGGCCCAATGAGAACCTGCTTTGGTGGGTTTCTGCCCCTGAAACTCCCCCTTCCTCCTGCAGACTGAGACCAGCCGGCCTGTGGCAGAACAGAGACAGTCCTTACATTGTTGGGACAGTTGATGCGGCCCTTCTCCTTCACTTCGTTCTTCCAGTTTTCCAGCAGCCTGGGATTGAGCTTTGGAAGCCCTGGTCGGGTGTAATTGAGCTGTGAACAATAGCAGAGGATTAGCAGAGCTGCACACCCCAGCCTGGTCTGTGGTGGAATCCTGCCTCTTCACACGGGTCTTGTCCCCATCCGAAGTGAATCGGAGCTGAAAACTACTTGTGAGGCTTCCCCCGGAGATGCCATTCCCCTCCCCGGGCACTGCAGACCATGGGGGTGGCTCTGCCCTCTGCTGTGCCACCAGCGAGGAGTCCCCAGCAAACAGGAGAGGGGAGGCTCCTGCTCCTGCTCTCAGGTCTATGGCTGGCACCAGGGCCAGGCCCAGACCCGGCGTTTTCGGTGCACGGTGTCGGCACAGCCCTTCTGCCGTGTTTCATAACCAGGGGAATAAACAACCCTGCACACTGGGCAGAGGGGACGATGCCAGGAGCCTCCATGGCTGCCTTCCATGGATGAATGGGCACAACTCGTCAAACAATGAAAGGCTCTTGTGCCTCTGCCTCTCCTTCTGGCAGGGCTCCTCCTTCCAAGTGCTTTTAATTACCACTTTATTAACGACTTTGAGGGTTAGCATAGCGGGTTGGCCTTCCCAACCCCAGTTCTGCATGTTCAGCACAAGTCAAGGCTGCAGCTCCGGGCATCTCTGGGCCTCCTGGCCGCTGTGCCTGGCCCTACCTGTGGGGTTGGTCCCTGCCTGACACTGTGCCACCGTGCCAAGGTCTGCAGGGGACACCAGCCTGCACAGCCATGCCAGCACGACTCCCAGCCCACCCCGGTGAGCGCTGCCAGAGCCAATGGATGTTGTTTGGGTCTCAAGCCCCAAACTTGCCCCAAGTGGGAGAGTGCTGGGTGAGCCCGCAGATGACACGGTGCAGGTGTAGGTACCTGAGCACGTGCCACTCTCCATGGGCACCTCTGAGCATGGGCCATGGCTGCATCCCTGGATGGAGAGGACGCAGAGCCAAACAGTGCTCGCAGAGGTGCAAACCCAGGAGCTGTTTTTAAAAGGTTCCCTGAGGACCCGGGGCTGGTGGTTCAGAGGCAGCGGGAAGCTGGCTGGATTTCTTTTCCAGCTGTGACTTTTCCTGAACATGCTGATAAAGTTGCAAATCTGCCTTTGTCCAGCTCCCCCCAGCTGTTCCCAAACCTCCCTGCAAAGGGAAGCTTGGGATGTGGAGGGCTCAGATGCCAACCGCTCATTTCCGCTCAAATTGGAGTGATCCATGTGCCCCTGCTGCCTTCCCCTTGGCACGTGGCAGGGCACGGCCGGAGCAGGGAGCCCGTGGAGTGCTGGGCTCCATGAGAGGGGCAGGGGCACAGGGCCTTGCGAAACGGCGCCGCGAACGCTGGTACAGACGGATGTGGATGTGGAAAACTCCCCCGAGCCCCAGCGTGCTGCTATTCTGTCGTGCTTCGCGGCTGGGGGAGATGCCAACAGAGCTCTTTGAAGCTCTGGGATGGTGCATCTACCAAGCGCTTGGTCCCCCACCCGGGGGAGGCAATGTCACCTCCAGGGGAGAACACAGGAGTCCCTTTCAGCCATTGATACTGAGAGCCGGGATGCCAAACAGCCTCCATAATTAAAACCCAATCAATCCCATGAATGAGCAAACATTAATGGTAACCGCACACAGCCCCAGCAACAACCTCTCCCTCCGCACGTCCCCGGGGAGGAGGCGAGGGGGGATGTTCAGAGATGTGGACTCTGCTGCTCTGCTTTCCCACTCCAGAGAAAAATCCCTCCCTGCTCTCCTCCAACAGCCCTGCACAATAACATGCAAATCCCATGTCTTCCTGGGGCGCTGCGGTTCTGGGAATGTCAAAGTCATCTTTATGTCTCTATTAAGAGGGAGCCCCAGGCATGGAATATTTTATATTTTTTTTCTTTTCCATTTATTTTCCTCAAACAGCCTGTAAGTGAAAATCTTCATGGCCAAATCATTAAACGACTACAACTGGTTTTGGCTGCAGCCCATCTCTTCTGAACAGTCGAAGGATGCTGGGCTGGGAAGGTTTGTTTTCTTTGACTGACGGTTTTATTTAATTAACTTTCATATTTCAATCCTCTCTGCTCCTTAGACAGCTCTCCCCTTCCCCAAAATATATCACAGTAAATGAGAACCATGTGGGATGTCTCAGCCAAGGAGCGCCCCTGGAAGCCTCACCCAGGTCCCCAGCACGAGGCACGGCTCTCCCAGGGCCCCATGGAAGCTGTGGGTGATGCTGTCTTGGAGGTGAAGCCAAAATGCACCCAAGGGTGTTGGATGGCAGCCAGGTCCCACAGGAGGGTCACACCACGCCAGCGCTGCCGAGCAAGGGGAGGAAGGGCGGACTCGGCCCCGCAGCTGGAGCTGGGATCCGGTTTGGCCCACCAGTGACACGAGTCTGCAGGGCTCAGCCTGGCTCCCGCCCAGATCGCAGGGCCATTGTTTTGGGGGATAAACCCAAGCCAGCCTCTTCTGCTCCGGAATTTATCCTGGTTCCAGTATAAAACCTCAAGCCTTTTCCCCTTTAGTTTTATGACTGGCCCACAGCAGTCCTTCGCTCTGAACCCCTGGCACCCCGCAGCATCCAGGCTCCATGGGGATGTGCAGCATCCACGGCTGCCCTCAGCCCCGTAACAGCACCACATCCTGAGCCCTGGGGAGGTGAATGGGGTGTTCTTGCATCCCACAGAGGAGCTCTGCATCCCTCCCTGTGCAGGATCGTGGCTGCCTGGGCTGCAGGAGCCCAACACCATCTCCAGCACCTCGAAGCAAGTAATGCCACCAGGAAGGCATCACACCATGAAACAGTGGGATTTCCATGGCATTTTCTTCCCTCTTGCCTCCTCTTCCCTCTGCTCGAGGAGGTTGTTTCTTATCTCCCACTAGATCCCCAGAGCCCACCGTTGCCTGCCTATGCCACCAAGCTGGGTGTTCCCTGCAGCCTCTCACTCCTTCTGTGGCAGCCCCAAGGCTGCCCACAGGCAGCAAAGGCCAGAGGAAGGTCAGAGGGTCGGCAGCATCTTCACGGAGATTCTGCAGAGGGGATTTTTCCCAGAAAAGCAGCAGGGGTGTGCCCTTCCCCATCTGACAAGCCCAGCAAGCGGCTGTTGTGAAACACCCCATCTGTTTCAGCTTATCCGGAGGCAAATAAAGATCGGAGCGAGAAAATAAGACTCCAGTGTATATTTAGAAATGCTGGATTTGGTTAGCGCAGACCGAAGGCAGCGCAGGGCCTGGGATCGAGCAGCAATCGTTTATTCTAATGCCATTGCTTTGGTGTGAAGGAATCCATTCTCCCGGGGAAAGGCGAACGCGTCCCACCATGGGCCACCAACGGGATCCAGACCCAGCGTCCCTCTCCCCGGCTGGGACCAGCTGCCACGTGGCCACAGCACAGGGGCTGCAGTGGGGCTGTGCCTGCTGAAGGCTGCAAACCTCTGTATCCCATCGGCTTGCTGAGGAGCTGTGCCTTCCCCTGGGAAAAAGTTTTGCTGCCTGGAGAAGGGATGGAGAGGAGGGGTGGCTTTCTTCATCAGCTTCCTTGGAATCCATGTTGACTGCTGGGACCGCTGGTGTGGAACTCAAAGAGTTCAGGGATGGAGCTGCATCGTTTGGGTGTATCCATCCACCACTGGTTACAGATCAGAGCTGGGACTCATCTGTCCCTCAGGAATCCCGGAAATCCCCAGGGCTTGCTGACAAGAGGCAGGAGCAGCTGAAATCTGCTGCCAATCCCTGACTTTCCACCTCTCCCCAGGTCCACTGAGGGGGTCTGCAGACCCAGCAGCATACTCCCAATGGCTGGGTAAGGCTCAGAGGGAAGAAGAGGTGGTGGTGTGGCGGCTCTTCTGGGAATTCCACCATTTCCCATCAGTCCTGCCACGCTGGTCACGGTGAACTGGTGTTTTTCTTCCTGCTGCTCCCTCGGGGACAGACACCACACACGCTCGGTGGGGCAGTGGCATGGGGACATGGGGACACTGCCTGCTGCTCTAAGCCTCCCACATGGCACAGGGCTGTCCTGCCAGCACAGCTAAAGGCACTTCTGAGGGAAGGGCTGTTCGGGGCTGTAACAGGGTCAGACTGGGCACTTGGTGGCATGTTTGAGGCGCTCACAGCTGGGAGGTTTTCTCCACGCCCTGAACTGAAGCAACTTGTAAACCCAGAGGGGTCCTGAGCAATGCGAGACGGCTCAGCAGAGCAACACAGAGTGTGCTGAAGTCAGCAAGTTCCCACCAGCCTCCCCAGGCAGAACCTGCCTCCCACCTCCTTCCAGCACTGCTCGTCGAGAAAAAATGTCATAGACTGAGCAGATTATGGAGTGTTGTCAAGGGAACGTGACAGCCACTGCAAGATGTACCCACAGGCACACACACAGCTACGTATGCATTCACCCACTGCACTGATTTCCTCCAAAATCCATGGAGGATTTCATGCAGGGCCTGAGATCCCGATCCTTGTTTTGTCACCTGGGAGCTGATCCAACTCCCCCCTTGCCCATCCTCAATGCAAAACTGCTTCTGCCAACCTCACAGCAATTCCTTGCTTTTTAGCACCAAGATGGGGCTCAGTTAAACTCAAACAATTAGACTCTGAACACAAGAGATGTCTCATAAAAAAACCCCACCAGCATTTCATGGAGCAATTACAGCAGTGCTGAGACCTTTACGATGCCTTTGTATGTCAGCCTGAACATGTGTCCCTTGTCCAGGCTTGGGGTCCTGGCTGCTCCTTCAATTCAAACAGAAAATATTCAAAGTCATGAGTAAGGGAAGCAATTCCAAAAGGAAAGAGAGGAACAAAAGAGCTGAGGCTGGAGGGGGGAGAAGAGAGCAGCACACCTCTCCTCATGCAGTATTTGAAATGAAACAGCTACTTTGGGCTTGATTTTTTTATGTTACAAATGCATTGCAGCTGAAGTCATCTGGAAACCAACAATGGCAACACCAAGCAGTGGGGAAATAAAAACTTTGCAACCAGTTCTGGCCCTAGAACCCCCAGCTCTGCTCTGTGGCAGCATTGTGGTTGGATCCCCTTCTGTGCCAGTGCCTCACCAGGATGCCAAGGTGGGTAAAGAAGCTGCTGGTTTGTTTCTGTGCTGGTTTTCCAGCTGCCTGCCACGTGCAGACTGGGATCTGAGCCAGGCTGAGCTCCTCTGGGTCTCTGCAGGACTATGCTCTCCTGATGCCCTCTGATCCTCACTCCCATCTTTGCAATGTGCCCAATATTCTGCCTAGCGCGAATTTTGGAGCTCTGGACAAGAGATACCCAACTGTTCAGAGCAAGGAATAGACCTGGCACCCAACTGCAAAATTGCCTGCTCAGGAAACAGGCTGCAGCTCAAACAGAGACTTGCAAGATGGCTCTGCATCGAGTTCTGGCAGACGAAAATACCCTGGTTCCCTCTCTTTTTTCCTCTTTTACACTGAAAAGGCTTACGATTTGCTGCTGCTTCATTCCTTTTACAGTCCAGAAGGAGTGCACCTGGAGGGAATTTCAGCTTTGGGATGCTCCCAGGAATAATCACTTCTTCCTATAGCCACGAGGGAGGTTTGGTTTAACCAATGCCTACACAAAGCTCAAACCTCCTGGAGCCCCATGCAGACCCCACAGCATCGGGCCACGAGTGCATCGCTGCTGGAGCTCAGCTCAGCCCTGCCTCCACTCTCCACCTTCCTCTGCTCGCAGCAGCACTGCTCTGGGATGCTGCAGGCCCTTCACCTCCAGAAAAGCATCTCCCAGAAGTTAAGGAAGAGATGTGAAGGGAGGGAATTCTGCCTGGAGCATCTTTGCTCTCTGACAGTGCAAGAGAGATCATTTCAGGTTTGATCTCTGCTCTCTTCACATGCTCCTCTTGGCTGCCAGCACGGACCAGAACTGACCCTGCTCCACAAACAACATCCTCTGGGCTGGACTCCGATTTCTCCCCAAAGCACCACCCTTTGCTCCATTCCACCCAGTGGGAAAGGGCAAAGCTGTCTGCAGCTGGGAGCCTCCAGACCACAGGGGCTCAGCCTGTGCTGGGTGGGCTCTTCAGCAATAAATCTGCCATCACAGCTAATTAATTTAAGACACAGCAAGGGAGACACGTGAGCCCTCAGCCATCTGGGGCCAGGCAATCATCCTGGGATCTCTGTGTACAGCTGGGGCCAGGCAATCATCCCAGGATCTCCATGTGCAGCTGGGGCCAGGCTAGCATCCCGGGATCTCTGTGTACAAACAAAAGGAGAACTAAAGGCTGCTCACCCGCTTCGTTTCAGGCACCAGGTCATCCTTCATCCTCCGCTTGGTCCAATCCCTGGCGAGCTCATCCTCTGCTATCTCCTGGAGGTGAAAGACGGCTACTTGGGCCGACGTCCGACGGATGCGGCCGCTCGGGGTCCTCTCGAAATCTTCTATGGGAGCAGGCTCCTGCTTCACCTCTGGCTCCTCCGGAGGCTGCAAGAGAGACAGAGTCAGGAAGGGCATGACAAGAGAACAGGCGAGCTCTCCGGCCCCAGGATGGGGATGCTGGGATTTGGGCTGTGTGTTTCCAGACCCGCTTTGTGTCTCTGTGCCAGAGCACTGGAATGAAGGGAGCACCCACCCCCTCAGCCCAGCAGCCAGCCAGGAGACAGACCGACTGTGTCCCGCGTGTGTAAATGTCTCCAGTTATTAGAGTTAGGAAGTGATTAGCGTTGGATGCACTGTCAGGAGGGATCAACAGAACAGAAAGAGATGCTCCCCAGGGACAGATCCTGCCACCCCAGCGCTGGCAAGCAGCTGGTGCTTGTGAGGGAGTGGCCTGAGCTCTGTTTTTTTTCCCTGCAGAGCACGGATGCAGGGTGGGCTGGAGCACAGCCCAGTGGGCACTGGGGAAAGAGAACACTGACGATTGCTCCGCTCCTGTAAACACAGCATCCTGCCTTTCTGGAGGGGCAGAGGGGCCTCCAGCCTGTTCCCCCCAACATCGCAGGGTACAACACGTGTGTGGTGATGTGAGGGACAAAACAACATCAGCCCGACGTCTGCACCTGCCTTGCCCGGCCCGGCCCTGCCCGGCTCTGTCCTGCCCACGGGCTCCACAGCAGCTCTGCAGTCCCCCCCAGGGGGAGGTGGCCCGGCTCCTCGGGCTGCGGAAGCATCCGGGGGGCTCACCGAGGCCGTGTGTTCTGACCGCACATGGTAGTCGTGGCCAGCCTTGGATTTGTACTTCTTGCTGCAGTGTGGACAGCTGAAAACAGGCTTGTCGGCCTCAGTGAGCTGCTTCCCACACCGCTTCTGGTGGTACTGGTAACCCATCAGGCTGGAGAAGTTGGCCACGCAGCCCTATGGAGATGGGGAGAAGGGAAAGGTTAAGGAGGGCTGGGGCTTCATGTGCCCATTTCCAAAAGGTTGGGATGCTGTTGCTCCAGGAAGGAATATTCCTGAGGAGCCCACTCCACAGAGTGGACTCACCAACCCATCCCATCCGAGTGATGGGGGATTTGACAATCCCAAAGACACACAACAGTGTCCTGGAGGGACGGGGGAAGCAGCCTCTGCCCCTGGCACTCCCTGCCCCCACCACATGGACAGAGCTCTCCAGACAGACACATGGTGGGCAGTGGGAGGGGAAGGCATTGAGGAGGCACTGCCTGCACGGAGAGCAAAGCATCCATGGGACAAACCTCTGCCACACCCCCCCCCTTACCTGTTCGTGACTTGTCTGCAACCAGCTCGGCACTGTTTTCGGAGTGGTTTGCTTTGGTTTTATGCTGTGCCCGGGACAGTGCTGGCTGTGCCCCTTCCTGACTTCAGGAGGCAGAGCCTGCTCTCCAGTGCTCCTCAGCCTGCCCTGTGCCCACCCTCCTGCCAGGCTGGCCTGTCGCCAGAGCACCCAGAGCCAGGGGGATGGGGACTGGGATGGCTGAGCTAAGGTGGAAATGTCGAGCGCGTGCCAAGGGATGCCTGGAGAGCGCACGTCCCTCTGGAGAATGCCATGTCCCCCTCTGCACGGGACTCACTCCTTCCACCTTCTCATAGAACGAGAAACAGGAATCTTTCTCGTACCTCATTGGGGCATTTCAGTTTTCCCATCTGCTTTAGCACTTTCCTCAGCCTTTCCCGCTCTTCCTGTTCACCAAGTCCAGTGGTTTCCACAGGAACAGGCTGGAAACAAGGAAGTAACAGAAGCAACAGAGTCAACCATTTATTCATGTCCTCTGTGCCAGGAGTGGGTGGTAAACCCCTGCCTCTCAGGAGCTGCCCTGGGCCGGAGGGAACCTCTCCTGAGGAGAGCTGGATCTTCCACTGCTTTGCTGTTATGTGGTGGATCTGCTCCTGCTTTTCCTGTGTTTACACCCAAAGGGTCAGCTGAGAAACCCAGGAGCAGTTCCTGCACGGAGGATTCACCAGCCAAACTGAAGAGCAGGAGATTAAGGCACAGGTAAAAGACAAGTCACAACTGGTAAGCATGGGACTTGTAAATATGTGGTTATGCCTTGCCCTGGTATCCCGGAGATGCACATGACCAGATTTTTAGAATAGCATCTAAACTGATGCCTGAAAAATTTTATTAATGATAAATTTTGTGGCTGCTTCTCCCATGCACGGTGGAGAGCTAAAGACCAGATTTTGAGATTCGTGCAAGGCAGAACCCATCAGTCCCAGATTTGTGGGCACGGTTTTGGAGGCAGAGCTTTGCCACTCAAAATCCACCTCACCGTACTCACCGAATCTTCCCCCATGCTGGGATCTGAAATCCTGTTTTATTTTTTCAGTCTTCTGCTCTACTTATCAAAATCAACATGAGCCTAACTCACTACCAGGGAAGGGAAAGCTTTGCTTGGCAGGGAAGGGGGAAGGCCGCTGTCTGGGCTGAGCAGTGTGTGAAATGCTGTAAAGATGGTGCTGTGATGCCTCCTTTACAAGGATCATGTAAATAGGACTGCCAATGGCTTCATCTTCTGCATCTGCATGGAGAAACAAGGCACAAGACAAGCACAGCCCACCTCCCCTACCTTGCTGACGTGTTCAGCCATGGTGTGGTAATTCAGCCCAGCTTTAGACTTGAACTGCTTTTTGCAGTGCTGACACTTCAAGGCATCCTGCAGCTGAAGGAATTAAAGACATGTCACCAGGGAGGCCACAGCCCACCCTTCATCCTCCCAAGGGCTGCTGCTGCCTGTGAACAACCCTGTGGGTGGCTGTTGCTGCAGCAATACCCAGTGGTGGGACCCAGCAGCCAACACAGCCTCCCCATCCCTTCCTGCAGGTCCAAGCTTTCTCTCTGTTGTCCTGCATATTGTTATCAAACCCATATGTCCCAATTTTTGGAAAACATTCCACTTTGGATGTAGATTTAAAGCCTCACTGGCTGGAAACATCTGGACCTGGTGTCTTGGTCTTCCTGTTAAAGGGTTAGGAAAGAGAAGAAGCTTTGATCTACCAATATGTCAGCGGACTGTGCTCTGCAGCCCTGTTAACTAAGACAGATGCTGGTGTGCAGTGCACTTTCTGGGTGCCTGGGCTGCATGAAATGATGGACATAATCTGAGCAGAATCCTTCCTACCTCATACTGCTCTGCTGTTTGACCCAACTCGGCCTCCTGAGTGCCTGGGGAGATGCATTATCTGCACACCCTGAGCTACAAGGGGCACTTGCAGACTGCATGAACAGATTTTGACTTTTGCTGGGGCAGGGACCAGAATTTACTGACTGAGGAGGCGAATGACAAGGAGCCAGTGTCTGGATGGCATTCCTGCTTCTCCCACCTGGTGCTTCACCTTCACCACTTCCCCTTCAAAGAAGCCTGGACTGAAAGCTGAAGAGAGAATGAAGACAGAGCTGCAAATCCCTCCTAATCCTGGAGCTCTGGGGAAATGAAGAATAAACTCACTGCAGCCAGCTGGGAGTGACTCACTGGTACCTGTGCTCCCAGCAGTCAATCTTGTTCCAGACCCAAGCACTTGATCCTAACAAGGTGGACACTAACAGCTCCCTGACCCATCAGATGCCAATGACAGTCAATTTGGGGTTTACTCTTCTGGTCAGCAATTTAGCACATGCTATGTCCACATTCCAACAAGCCCTCCCACCTAGGACACCAGGAGAATATACCTGCCCTTGTCTCTTTCAGGCCCAAGCATGTTGCAACCCTCCCCATCCTTTATTTCCTTTCCAAAACCAAAGGAAACAGGTGGACACTGCTTGGTGACAAGCAACAAACAGATAAACCAATTTTCATTTTTTATAAGAGTTTTGGGATCCTGCACATCCTTTCCCCATTACCAGTCATTAAAGCAGAGAGCAAGCCCAGAGGATGCCTGCACTCCAGGGTGGCTTCTGATGGGGATCACATGTGCCTGTAGCAGTGTGGCCTCACTAAGGACATGCCACAGGTTCATTTCAGGGATGGAATGCTTCAAGCTGGACCTGTGGTTACACACCTGAAGCTTGGGGACTGTCCTGCCTGGGCTGGGATTCTGAGAGCATCCCAGCTGCCTGAGCAGCACAGCCAGCCCCGGCAAGGACTGTCCCTCCCAGGAGGATGACAGAACACTCCCTCCAAGGGCTGGAGCCCTGATTCCTTGGCTGAACACCTGCTGGTCTATTTGCAGGGAAGACACCACTGACTGCTCCAGCAGAGCCATGCTCGGCAGGTCATCCAGCCATGCATCCCACATGGAGCCAACTTGGCTTGGGAGATGCTCCACAGGGCAGGTGTGACCAGCGACAGTCCAGATCCCCACTCTGCTGAGGCCAGGAGCACATCAGAACAGGCAGGATTCTGCCCAGCATCACTCTAGTGCAGGGTTTGAAAGGGAGAGCAGCCTCCCACTGCTATATAAATAGTGAAGCAAAGGCTGGGGAAGCATTTACAGAAAATGAATGTGGAATCAAAGCCCAGCCATATATTTTCAAAGCAGGAGGCATCGATCCCACGTTGGCTTTCTGTGGCGACGGCTCTGCACCGCACCAGGTGACGGATGAAGACGTAATCCTGCGCTCTGATGGATGGTGGTGTGGCAGAGAGACAATTTTTCACTGTATCATTACTGAACTCCTGCATCCTGACAGCCTGCCTGAGCACATCCAGGCTCGAAGTCTCCCCAAGACGTGCTCTCATGCAACCACAATTTATCTGGCCTGCACAGCACACAGTGAAACCCCACAGCCAGAGCTCTGGAGGAGGCCAGATTAGAGACAATCCCAACAATCCCTCCAGCCTTAAAACTATTTGTTTAGCTACTAGAAATACCTAACTCTGCTAGAGACACTGGGGCCAGGGGCCCAGACCACAGAAGGATTCAGGATTGCTGAGAATCAGTGTCCAAATCCCTCTGAATTGATGCAAGGCAGCCAGCAATCTGAACTTGACCAGCAAGTGTTCTACCAAACACAGCCCTGAACTGGTTTTAGGAGCAGCAATGCACATGAATGGCACATGTACACATCCGTTCCTCTCCAAAATCCGTGTGTTTGATTGAATAAAGCAAGGCCTTACTTTCTGGCAGACATCCATGTGCTTTTTGAGCCCCACAATAGTTTTCCTGGTTATAACACTGCAGGTTGGACAGGAGACTTCCCCCTTCTCGCTGATCTCCCGCTGCCACTGGTCCTCCGGGTTTGCTGGAAAGGGAGAGGAGAGAGGTGTAACACTGGCTGGGCAGAGGACTGCCCTGTCTAAGCCTTGATTTGGTAAGCTGAAAAGCTCTCCCTGCCCCACACTCCTGCAGCTGCCTGAGCAAACTGGGTCACTGGGTGACTTCACATGGAGTTACCAGACCTGCTGACCTGGGAAAAAGAGGTTCACCTTTCCAACCCTGCTGGTATCCTGCACACCGGGAGTTAAAAAAGGATAATGCCCCTGGCCACCTGATCTTGCCCTGCTTGCAATAACTTCCCCCTGCCAAATGAAACAATTAGCGGGAGCGAAACAAAGGTGAGCGTCTTGGCTCCATCCGGACGTGTGCCTGGAAAACTTCCCTGGCAATCCTCTTCCCGGCAGACATGGAGGTAGCTAGGGGACTGCTGGCTTCCAGGCATCTGTTTATTTTAATGACTGTGGCCAGCTTAAAAAAAGCTTAAAATAAGAGATTCATGAGGCCAAAACCTGCTCCCAGGTCCAGAGTTCACGTCGCGTTCTCAGCAAAACAGCGCTGGGCTTCCAGCAAGGGAAGCCTGGGCTGAATAAAATCCACCAAGTCTGTTTATTTGGATGCTCTTGCACGGCTGTGAGATCAGAGAGTCGTTTATTTGAATTTGAAAGCAGTGTAAGGCACTGCAGCTGTGTTTATCTTGCACGTCCTGCGTTCCTCCTGCTGTCAGAGCTCCCAGGGAAAGCAAGCAACCTGTGCCTGGGATGTAGGCTGCATCTCAGAGAAGGAGCAATCATTCCTAGAGCTATGCACTGGTGTCATTCATGGGGATGATGTTAGAAAAATGCCATCATCCCACATGCTGACCCAAACTGTGGTCACAGTGCAACCAGCTGGAACTTGGCTCTCAACTCCCAGCACTTCCATCGCGCTGACCTGGCAGTGAAGCGAAGGTAAGGTGCCCCTCAGGATGTAAACTGTGCCTGCATTAATGTTTTAGGAGCAGTGGCCGTTCCCACATCTGTGCTGCGCTTCAAAAGTGTGCTCCTACTTCTGATTTTGTGCTGCTTCTCCTGGCAAACCTGCTAGAAAACTGGCCTAGCAAACAACCCGCTGGGCCAGGAGGGGTGCAGGGACCATGAGCTGCAGGTGAAGGTGGGGACTGAGCAGAGCACGTGAAAGCAGCTAAGCTGCACACAAAGCTGCTGCCTGTGCTTTGTACCCTCCAGCCTCACCTGCTGGTAGGTGCACAGCAGTTTCCTTCTTCACAGCAACTCCTGGAGATTTCTTTTTCAGCTCCTCCATACTGGTGTTTCCCTCCAACTTCTTGGCTCGGTGGGCTTTTGCCTTGTCCTCTGCTTTGACAAGACCTGTAGAGAAAGAGGATGCTTCTTCAGTACTTGCTTTAATACCTTCAGAGCAACTTGCATTTAGCAGGTAAAAAATCTCTAACCCAGGGACACTGAGCTGGCTGTAGGTCTGCCAAGGCTGCACGGTCAGGTCCATGATTATGACAAGCAATATCCTAACAGATCGTGGTGTTTTATAAATAGCATCATTTCCCCCAACCCAGTCAGTTTAGGAATTATGGAAACACCATGGCAAAGTGAGGTAGGAGGCCTTTAGCCAGGCAGACAGGCCAGGGAGGAGGGAATAGGGTGTTTTGCAAGAAACTGGAGGGGGGAACTAGAACAGCAAATTCAGGATATAAAAGTGATGTTCCTGCTGATGCTCCTGCACTGGAAAAGCTGTTTAACTCCCCTGGGTCCACCCCCCCCAAATCCATGTGCAGTTCAGCCCTGTGCCTGCGCTTCCACAGAAGGTGCTGGAGGCAACGTGGTTAGTGACAGGGTCAGATCCACACTTGCCCCACGAGGGTCCACATCCTCCTGAAAACCCAGGGTCTGAATGGAGACAGCACCCCATGATGGGCTGGGGCACCCTTGTCTTTGGGAAGTGACTGTCACATCTAACATGGGGGGCACAGGGGAACACGTGCCCCTTCTTCACTCTCCACCTGAGGCAGCAGGTCATGGAGGCACCTTGTTCTCCAGGAACCTACCGCAGACATTTCAATCTATGGCAGTGCCTCTGCGGGGAAGTTAAGGGAAACAAGCCCAGACTTCCCAGGAGCCAGGGGAAAGGAAATCACAGAGACCACATCCAGCCTGCTCGTTGATGTTTAATTCCTTCAAAGCCATTAGTGCCTCTCCCCCGAGTGCCTCGTACTGGAAGGTGCTGCCTCCCACAGTGCCTGGAAATCCGCTTTTTATTTCCCCGACTGAACGTATTTCATAGCCAGACTAAATCCAGTTGCTCTCGTACCAGGGATGCTCCAGGATTTCCCCCTCCTTCCCAGCCCTGCTGGAGCATGACCACAGTCCCACTTGCTCTTGCTTTGTCAGGCTGCAGCAGCAAATTCCTGAGCTCCCTCTCAGAAAACATCCCAGCAACACACGTCTCTTCTCCCTTGGATTCATTCCCTTCAATGTGGGCGACCAGCAGTGGGGATGGTGTCTGAGGGGTGGGTGCGTCACCAGCCTTTCTACGCAGCAGAAATCCTTCCCGATGCCACTGGAAACACTGCGACATCCCAGGATGGTGGGACGATGATGAAACGATGTTTCTCATATCTCGCTTGTGTCAGCAGCTCGTTACTCTTGCGTTACAGCTGAACATTCCTGGATCCTTTCCTCTCTCTTGCCTCATTTCCTAGCGCCAGGCTCCAGAACAGAGCAGACAGGGTTGTTATCAGTCCCAGCTCTGCTGCTGCCTTCCACTCTCTTTATGATACTCTTATGGTAGAAAGCACCAGCTTTCCCAGTGTGATATCCTCAGGCTCCATCTGGCTCCACCACAGGGAGGGTTCTTGGAGAAGGGGCTTCCCTGCAATGCCCCAGGGAGAAGGTACAACCCTACAGCTGACCAGAGTTGTCCCTGTATTACCTTTCAGTCCAAATGTCCCCGAGATGGATGGCTGCTCCCCCGTAAACTTCTTAGGAGTTTTCTGTTTCCTTCCTGACTCAAAAGAGAGAAGCAGAGAGAGAGATTTGGTCAAATAACTGTACTGCCAGGGGGATTCATCAGTTCTGGGGCATGGAGTGAGCACACACTCTGTGTCAGGAGTGGATCAGGATGAAGCACCCACCTACCAAACACCAACAGGTTGCTGCTTCCCACCCCCTAAAACCAGGATAACTGTGTTATTTAGGGTTAGTTCAATGAGTGGAAGTGGTGGCTCTGTCTAGTGCTGAAAGCCACGCAGTTTCCACACCTCAGCAGCCACAGTGGCTGTGGTGGTTTGCTTTGGTGCTGCAAGCACTGGAACCCCATGCAGTGATGGGGACAACCATGGCCCTGTCTGCCAGCTCTGCAGTGGCCCTGGACAGAGTGAGCTTCCTCACGCTGTTCCAATCCTTCAAGGAAAATGAGTTTATCCGAACCATCCTGCTTTAACCTGCCACACTCAGTGAAGATAGACAGGCTGACATGGCAGCTTGCTACGTGGCCAGGAATCCAATCCATTTCCAGTCTCACAGGTCCTATAGGAATAATCTCTACCACAGCTACAACCAGGTTTCAACTCCCAGTAAAACTGCAGGAAACTGGGGCTGAGGTGAGGGGAAACTATCAGGATGTTAAATCAAGACTTGGATCTCTCTTGGATTCAGAGAGGTACTTGCAGCAGTGTTGGCAGGAGCAGAGCCCCTTCCTGTGGGACACTTCTTTGGGCTCCCGAGCCAGCGTAGCCCCGGGCTCTAATCTTACTGTGCTTCATCCTCTCGGGGTCTTCCTCCTGCAGCGAGGCCTGGCTGCCCCGCTGCTGCCCGGCGTCCTTCCCGCTCGAGGACTTGGCCGTGGGGGTGGCGGCCGCCATCGCCTCGGCCGCTGCGATCTGGAACTCCTTGCTCTCCCGGCTCTCCGCCGGGCACTCGCCATTCTCCGTGTGCTCCTGGGCCACAGCTTTTTCCGTCTTTGGCTGTTTGGGATGGATGGTGGGGCAAGCTGAACTCTCAGCAGCTCTAGGGCAAAGCACAGAAGACTTGTTTAAAGAGGGGTCGTTAGACAAGTGTCCTGAGACCTCTCCCCCCTCTCCAGCCCAGGTCATAGGAACGGAGGCAGGCACGTTCCCCTTCTCCCAGCCATCCCTATGCCACTGCCATGCAGCCCAGCCACAGCCTGGCACCTTTTCTTTCCACTGCTCTTCCCAATGGCCTTGGGAACTTTGTTTTCTGCTTTGCTGGTTGGCACTGGCCGGTCCAAGTGATTCCAGAGCCGATGCTTTTCCAGCTGGGTTTTGGAGGTGAAGGCAGCTTCACAGTACGAGCACGAGTAGGTCAGCTTCTCCGAGATCGCACCCTGTGCAGAGCAGGGAGAGGTAGGTGAGCACGGATGCTAGATCATAAAAGAGACAGGCTTTTTCTGGCATGGACACGAACACAAACCCTGTGCAATACCCTTCTGCCCCTCCAAACAGTTATCAAGGGTCCACAGTCCCCCTGGGCCAGACCTCACGCTGAGCCGCAGGGACCCCAGTCCTTCTTGTACATACCTCATGAACTGCTCCTGGCCCATCTCTGCCCTCCCCATTTCCCCATTTTAACCTCACGTTTCTCCTGGGTTTTAAGGTCTGAGAGTGGCTTTGGCCTGCAGATGGTAATGGAAGAGCTGGCCACTGGAAAGGACAGGCAGTTCTCTGGTCTGCTTACCCCTTGGCAGCGCTGATAGTGGTACTTCAAGCCATAAATGCTGGGGAACTCCAGCCAGCAGCCTGAATTGGGACATTTCACCCTGGAGTGGGCTTTGAATTCATCCTTCCACTGATTCATCAGGGGGAGCTGGGAACAGGAGAGACAAGAGACAGCTGAGTTCAGAGCACCGTGTGCCCAGCTGTGTACCAGTGTATCCCAAGGGGGCCTGGAGGGCACATGGGACCTCTGACCATTCACATCCAATCCCTTCCCACAACATAGCCACAAAGTGGACCCAGGGGTGTGTTTCAGTGCAGTGATGCTCCCAGTGAGAGGTGCTGGGATAGATGCTGCAGGCTCTACAGGCTAATGATTCCTCCCAGGGATTTACCTTGCTGTGCCTCCCAGAGCACACACACACTCCCTGCCAGGCTGGGGAATAAATCAGGCCTGAAGTTGCCCGGGTGATTTAATCACCCCACATTTCATCTAGTCTGTAAATCACCCCATGCCCGTGCTCTCATGACAAACTGCTCTGTGTGTTGTCCATGCTAACGGGCAGGAATTAAACTGCACAACCCTGCAGGGAATAAATCACCCCTTTGCCATTGCTGTTGGATCATTAGCCAAATCTGACACGGTTGTGACAGGATGTGGCTCACCTGGGCATGGCCCTGGGAAGGTGAGGCTGGAGGGAAGTACCATTCTCTAACCATTGTTTTGGAGGATGCCTGCATGGAGGGGTTGAGGGGACAAGATCTTGCTCAGCCCAAGACAAGGCTGCTCTGAAGATTAAACCACCAGGAAGGCAGGTTTAACCCCAGAGTGGGGCTGGCTGGAGCATGCGGTGCAGGGTAAGTCAGAGGGAGCAAAGCAGGGAGGGGCACTGGGGTGGGGAGGGGTCTTACAGGGATGTCTTTCAGTGCCTGATTCTCGGCCTTGGGTCGTCCTTTCTTCCTGCCTTCAGTTTTGTCACTGGTCGCATTTTCTGCAAACAGATGGAGCACACATCACCAGCCGTGCTGGAGGAGCTGCTGTCCTGGCAATCCTGGTGCCCAGCCCTCAGCTCTGGGCTGCCACTCCCTGCCCTGGCAAGGATGGAGATTCCCCTTTGGAAGGCAAGGCCAGCTCCTCTGCAACTGAAGTGCTGATAAGATGTGGCACAGGGAAAAACGCTCTCCTGAACACAGGCGCGTTCACGCTGTGGACAGCTGGAGTTCATTCCCCTTAGCAATAAATTATCCTCCTCTGCTAGTAATTATGGCTTCAATCCCCTCAAGGTAAGAGTGGCATCTGGGAAACATTTAGGGCACATGCATTTCCCCACAAGGCCACTGATTCTGGGAGCCTGGTCTGAGATACATCGCTGGGGTCCAACCCTCTCCTGCGGTGCAGGCACCCCTCGGTGTCTGGGGCTGCTGTTAGCAAGGTAAAGGCAGTGAGAGCCTCTTGCAGAGGGGATCTGCCCAGAATAAACAGACAGAAGAAAAAAAAATCTCCTTGAGCCTGGAGATTCCTGGATAGAGAAATCAGCCATCCATCAGCGTGACAGCCCTTAGCGTGAGGGTCCCCCGGGGCTCATACGCTCGCAAGCCTCCATCCCGGGGGCCGCGACACGGGAGGCAGCAGATGGTCTGAACTCATTTAAGCCTTTCCATCCTTTGATGTAACACTTAGCTACCAACACGATAAATAGGCGGCGAGACACCCATCTCGTTAAGCCAGACACACGCCTCTCCGAAGGGAGAGACCACCTCCATCCCTCCTCTCCCGCTCCCAAGGACCAGCTCCCTACAGATCCCAGGACCTGGGGCTTTTTTGGCCAGCACAGCTCTTGCTGGTGGGTCAAAGTGAGAAAGAGACACCCCAAGACCCAGTGCATCCACACCCCCTTGTTTTGGCAGCCACTTCCCAACCCCTGCCACTGGGTTCATCCCCTCCGCCCCATCTGCCTCCATAGAAAGCACAAACCAGTTCCTTACCCAGCTTGGGCAGCTCTGCTGGTGGGTTTATCCTTGTCTCTGTCCTGCTTTCTTTGCTGGCAGCAGGTTTGTTAGAGCCTGCAGCTTTCTTTCCACCTTTGCAGGTATAGGAATCCGCCATCTCTGAAAGAAGCAGGGGAGGCGTTAAAATTCATTCCTCGGAGCCGGGAACAACACATGGTGAAAGCAAGGAGAGCTGCTGGGGAGGGAGGGAAACAAGCAAACTATCACGCAGCTTGAAGATTCCCACAAAGAGAAGAAATGAGACGTGCTTCTGAGTATTTGTTCTACGGTCAAGGAACGCCACAGACATGGCTGGAAAGCCGCTTTCATTACAGCCTGGCTTCCCCTCCACGTACAACAGCAAAGACTTTATTAAAAATTATGGGCTGACTTTGCCCAGAGAAGTAGTGAATAAATGGCCTTCCCTCTTCGTTTATTTCTCTGCTTTCATTTAAGACACCAAAAGCACAAAAAAAAAAAAAATAGTGAGTTTTAATGAACAGATGTAGTGATAAATTTCCAATTTTCCTTATTAATGGGAAACCGTTATAAACTGAGAATTGTTAATGTTATCTGAATTTTCTGTATTAATAATTCAATTTGGCTTCTCTATAAATAATGAACATCAGGAATTATCGCAGAAGGCCCACTCTCGCTCCTGAAGGAAGTGGCAGCAAGACACCCCTCCGTTTGGTGGTGCCAGGAAGAAGCCCACGGAATGACTGCCTTTGTCTCTGGCTTCAGGTTCTTTCTTCCCTTCCCGACAGCACAAGCAAAGACATGTCAGAGGATGGGGGCTGCACCGGGAGATGCCACATAAGGATTTGGGGGAAAGAAGTTCTCCACACCTTCACAATGAGAGCATCAGCTCCTTGGGAAGTGATTGCCCAGACCACTACAGCCTTGATACCCTGGCTGGGACGTGATGCTGATGCTCACCCACAGGCTTTTTCAAAACATGGATTTGAGTTGTCACTCCCAGTTCCTCCCACAAGATCATGTTCAGCGTCATTTAACTCAACAGAGTCGATTCCCAGAGCATCCAGACTCATTCCACCTGTTCCCATGCCCAGAGGAATAGGGGAGCATCTCCTGCATAGCCAGATTGCCAGCCATGCCACCAACAAGTGGGACATGAGGGTCCAGCAGCTCTTTCTGAGGTGCCCCCAGGGACTTTCTGTGTGGGATCAGGGACTGCACATCGCATGCATCCCACATGCTCTGAGAACTGGCAAAAGCTCAGCTGGTGACACGTATGTGGTTGGTTGCATGGACACAAAGGTTAATCCGATCAAGTGAGAAATTCCAGCCTTGGCAACAGGTTCTGTGGCATTTGGTGCTGAACATGGGCATCGTTGATTCAGCTAATTTGGGCTCTTTCAGTGGGAGAGCTGGGAAGGAGCTGCAGCCTGACTGCCAGCGGCTCCTTCCTGGAGCAGGCAAAGAGAGGGTTCCCTGCAGCCCCTTCCCAAATCGTTGCTCCACTCCTACTAATGTGGGCACTGCTACTGTCCCCAGTTCTCCAGGGATAAACATGCCAGTCCCCTTCCTTCCCGTGCTGCCTCCTGGCACCTCTAAGCAATCCTTAATCAAGTTGCTCAAAGAAAACAGGGGGGAAAAAGAGACTCACAAAAGACCAGAGAACTGAAAGCTGAAGACAAGATCTCTGTGCTCAAAACAGGTGAAAACCAAGGGGAAACCCGCACAGCTGAAACTTTATGCATCCAGGGACACCTTTATCCTAGTGCCAAAATGCAGTGGGTGACGGAGCACAAAACCTCTGTGCCCACCTTGCTGGGCAGCTCAAGGTGACATGCAAGATGTGACAGGCAGGGCAGACCCTGCTGATGGCCCACCTCCTGCACCCCAAACACCCTGTGGCACCACACACCACTGAGCATCACACCAACACTCCCTTCCCAAAATGTCCAAAGTGCCCAGCTCAGCCCAGCTCCAGCAGCTGGACGCTTCTCATTCCCCTTAAAACATCCATCCCCTCAAAGAGACCCTCTCTGCCCAGCTTAAGGGGTTCTGAATATTTTGTTTTTCCACACCAAATACTTCTTTGAATTTTTCCCCCTCTTGGTTTTTGATTAAATGAAAGATAAAAATCCTATAAACCATTTAGGAAGAGTCAAACTCTGCTCCTCGGCCACTGATACAACCCCAGGGATCACAGAGGAATTGTCCCAGAGCAAGAGAGCAAAAATCAGCAAAAGCCATTGTGGGGTTTTTTTGTAATATCCAAACTTCTCACTCATTTTTGAGTAACACACACCAAAATGGGCAACAGCCCGTGCCCTTCCACGCTTTCCTTAAGGTTTTTCTCACCAAAAGTGAGAACCCTTTTGCTGGTAACGGAAAGAGAAGGTATTGGCACATCCTAGCCATTAGCAGGGCTGGGATATGGTGCGGGAAGGTTGGGACTGGTAGCATCTTACGAAGCCTCCAGCTCTTTTTAGGTAACTTTTTAGAAGTTTGTGGCAATATTTTTGAAGCATCCCAATCCAGCTCCACATAAAAAAAACCTCTATCAACACAGAAGCCAGTGCAGGATGAGTAGAGGTCAAATTGGCACTGCTAGGAGCAAGGGTGAGGAGGAAACCTATGGCTGTGGGAAGGGGAGTGGAGTCTGGGAACCAAAGGCACTGTTCCAAAGCCACCAGCAGCCCAGCCTGGCCGGCACGGCCATGAGCTTCTCTGTGGGATGTGACAAGGGACAGCCACATCCCAGCCAGTGGCAGTCCCAACAGGCTTTTTCCCACTGTGACAAATCCCTCCTGCAGAGCTGTCAGGCTTTGAGGGCTGGGCACAGCCTGAAAATTGGGCATAAAGCAGGAAAGCGGAAATAATTCCATGGAGAAATGTCTGCCTTTGGATCAGGCCCACAGGAGCATGCACGCAGCCAGGGACGGCTGTGATCCTCTTACAGTCCCACGACATCCTTATGGCTGCCAGGGGGAACATCACCCACGAGTCCTGACCGCAAGTTCTCCTGCCGGGACTCCCGCCCCAGTCCCATCCCCAC
>NW_021939960.1:7965855-7975802 GCF_001715985.3 Manacus vitellinus | reverse complement strand
TGCGCAGGTGCGGGCGGACCCCGGTGCGGGCAGGGCAGCGCTGCGCTGCCCGTGCGGGATGCGGGCAGGGTGCCGGCCTGCCATCCCCTGCTCCGGGGTGTCGCACCCTCCGGGGTGCAGGCAGTGAGTGTCCTGGATGTCATCTTCCCATCCGGGGTGTCCTGCCTGATGTCCTGCCCTCCAGGTTGTAGGCGGGATACCCTGCCCGTTATCCTGTTCTTCAGGGTGCAGGCAGGGTGACCTGCCTGTTGTGCTGCTCAGCAAGCTGCCCTGCCCGTTATCCTCTCCTCCAGGACATCCTGCCCATCATCTTGCCTTCCAGAGTGCTGGCAATGCCCTGCCTGTCGCCTTCCCCTCCAGGGTGTCCTGCCCATATTCCTGCCCTCCGAGGTGCAAGGGAGAGTGTTCTCACCACCCATCATCCATCTAACCCTGCGGTGCTCCAGGTCCCTTGCAAAGCCAACCCAGCCCTTGGGAATGATGCTGGGTGCGAGGCTGTCTTGATGCCCATGGGACACTCTGCCTTTCCCAGCTCCCAGGCTTGGGGTGTCGCCCCTGCAGAGCCAATGGCACACAGGTAGGTACCACAGGGCAGAGCCAGCTTCGGTTACTAGCACTGGGAATAAACAGCCACACCAGGACCCAGCAATAGCCCAGAATGTGGGAAAAACCCACAAATTTTGCCAGGTGAGAGCAAAACCCAGAGCAACCACTGCTTCCAGGGCCACCCTGCTTGACATCGCCAGCTCATGGCTTCTGTGGTGCTGCCAGGAACTGGGAGGCCCTGTGGCACCATCGTGCAAACAAAAAAGCCCAACCCAAGTCGGGAGTTTCCCCGCGGTTTTCCCCTCTTTGTCTCCATTGCGGGGAAAGAGCTTAATTAATGTCTGCAGAGAGCAGGGAAAGCTTGCTGTAATTGCTAGGTATGATTATCGGTGGAGCGGAGGGTGCTCAGCGGGGTGGGAGGGACAGGCACAACCCACCTTCTTTGTATAAAATGAGGCATATCCGAGGCAGCTTCGCTTCCCAGCCAGGGAGCTGCCTGCCCAGAAAGCTTAGCTGACTGGGGGGGGCTGTTCCCCAGCTCCATATGCCCACTGGGACCAGGCAGCACCTTCGAGGTCTTCTCCTCGCTGTGGACAGTGCCTATCACCCATCGCTTATCTCTGCAGCCTCCTGACAGCTGCTCCAGACACATGAGTGCAGAAGTGCCACCATGTTCATTTTCTGCATCCATAAAGCACAATTTTGCATCTCCAGGAATGGGATGAGGGTGAGGGGAGATGGGGGAGCCTGGCCACCCTGGGATTATGCAGGGGCAGGGAGGGTGGCTGGCCATGGGTAAGAAACTCTGAAATAATGCAATATGAAGGCACCCACTGATGCTATTTTCAGGCTCTACTGAGCAAAGGGGGCCAAAGAATGGACTTGAAAAGAACAGCAAATGTTGAGCAGATGCTGAGGAGCGCTTTGTTTCACATGCAGAGCTGTGCTGGGACGGGCAGGAGGAGGAGGAGGAGGAAGAGCAGCAGAGGCAGCAGTGCTGCTTTCCTCCACGTGCTAACAGGAAACCATCACATCTCCTCTTGCATCGTGGCTTTGTTGCAGAGGCGGGTTGTGGATGAGAGCTCACCTTCACAGGCCAGGACGGTGCTGAGGAGGGAGCCACACAGTGATTCCCCAGTGCTTTGGCCCCTGGGCCACCATTCCCACTGTTCCCACCACTCGAGGCAGGAGGAGGCCAAGGAGCAGCAGCCTCTCAGAGACTGTGGCTGTAAATGCTGTAGAAGGTGGTTGTCAGCAGGGATGAAGCAGTCCAAGCCATTAAGCATGTAAATTAAATTGATACAGACCCCAGGAAGAGGAGATAGGGGAAAAAACAATTACACAGCCAGGATCAGCGAGGTGCTGCCATCCTACACACACTGCTGACATTGCTTCTCCAGCCTCTTGTGGTGGTGTTGAACAGAAGGTCTCCCTGGAGCTGCCCCATGCCTGCTGGGATGCAGCCAGCACAATGACTCCCACGCTGACCCAGCAGTGATCTCAGGTACCCCTGACAAGGGTCAATTCTGACTGGTAAAGACACCTGGCCAAAAATGAGAAAAAAACACCCTCTTACAGGAAAGGCAGGAAAAAATCTGGTTTTCTGGATGCAGATCCTCACAGGATGTTGGGACCTGGAGGCAGAAATGTACCCCTTGCCCAGAGTGGGACAGGCTGATAGGGCATTTACACTTCAAAAAGTAACTTTAAAGCACATATTAGAGACATAGAATCATGAAATGGTTAAGGTTGGAAGGGGCCTTAAAGACCATCTAGTTCCACTCCCCCTGCCTTTGGCAGGGACACCCTCCACTATCCCAGGTTGCTCCAAGTTCCCTCCAACCCGGCCTTGAACACTTTCAGGGATGGTGCAACCGCAGCTTCTCTGGGCAACCTGTGCCAGTGTGTGACCCACAGGCTGCAGCAGCACCTTTCAGACCCTTAACATTGTTACAATAATACAGATGCTGGGTCTGCAGAGCCTCTTCCACATTTCCCTGCTTTGGAGACCTCCCAAAAACTCCCACTAGCTGTTGTGCACGTGGGACTGTGCAGAGCCAGCAGCAGCATCTCCGCTGTCCGGGTGGTGGGATGCTCAGTGCATGGGACTGGGAGCACTGGGAGCCCAGACTTCAGCCCATGTCTGCTGAGCCTCGTGCACCAGACACAGAGACAGGTGAGGGAAAGGGAACAACCACAATGCCCAGATCTGGATGGAAGACTCGTCCAGCCTCCCCTCCAGCATTCCCTGTCTCCCAGGGCTTTATCCTGGGATAAAGGATCGCAGCCATCTGCTCCATCCCCCTTTATCCTTGGAGTGGCGCGGGGGGGGGACAAAGCCCCTTGGAGCAGCCACATGCTCACACGTCCTCAGGATGGGCTGTGCAGGGGCTGGTCCGGCTGAAGCAGAGCTATTCCTGAACAAAGAGGGAATCACAGCTGGTTTGTGCGGCAGCATCCGGGCCAGCCCCAGCCTCCTCCCGCACGCTGCTCCGCAGCCCGGGCCGCTGATTGGAAACCGGAGCCCGCCATCACTCCGACAGCCGGGAATTATGCTGATGGCTTTTTTTATTATTTTTTTTCCACCCCTCCCTGTGCTTGAATGCACTCAGCAAATACAAGCGAAAGAGGAGAAAAAAAAGGCGAGAGAAAACCCGAACAGGTTTAATTTTGGACACGGTGAGAAAGGAAATTGTTGCAGTGCGAAGAGGGAAGGTTCAGGGGGGAAACGTTCCTGTCTCAAGGAGGAATGAAGCTCCCAGGGGTCCTGAGGCTGCAGTTTATGATTTACAAGGTCGTATTGACATGGGGGGTAACTGGTCATATTGACCCACAGGGTCCCACTGGGACCCCTCCCAATCCAGGAGGGCAGGTCTCTGGGGCAGCCACAGCACCATGGAGGGCAGGAGGGAATGCAGGGATGAGGGACAGGACTGGTGATGAAGCTCTGTGGCTTCACCAAATCCTCCCTAGTTTTAGAAAATGCACCCTCTGATGGGAAGCGAAGTGGCTCAGTTTGGGTGAGGGGTGTGAAGGTTTTTCCTGGAGCCCCCCACTAACAGCCTGGGCAAACACGTTGCCTGGGAATGTTTTATCAAAACCAAACCCCAAATCTGGCCTTCCAAAAAAGACACAAGTGAAACACTGTGAGTGTTCAACTTTGTTTTGCAGCAAAGCTACTGGTGCATCCGGGCTGGGGCACAGCTCTAGTCGACCCAAATGATACCAATTTTGGAATTAATAATTTATCTCAGAGCTGTTACTTGCTGCTTGCTGCCTGCTCTCTGGTGGGTCATCCTTGGGAACTCCTCCAGAAGCTCTCTCCTGTTTACTCCAGCCTTTCCAGCCCCATGTCCTGTGCTGGGCTGTCCCATGTGCCACCGACCCCAGTGTGAACAGCCAAGGACCTGTTCTGACCCTGCCCAGGTGCTGCCAGCACCTGGCGCTGCCACAAACCTGGCTCTGTCCCTGTGAAAGTGGCAGCACCACATCTGGATCTGCACCTGCCCCCTCCATCTTTGTCCCAGTGAAGCCACAGCACCACAGCCATACCCACACCCACCTCTCTCCATCCTTCCCTTCTCCATGTCATGTCCATTGACCCTGGGAGTGTTTCTGGCTCTGGGAAGGAAGAGCTCCCAGAGGGCAGCCAGCAGCTGAGAATGAGGACCAAAAATGAAGGAAGTAATATAGGGGAACTAAATGAAATAAAGCAATTATCCCTGCTCTGATACTTTCTAATTAAGGGAACTGTCACCCTTATTAAGAGGCCATTAATTCATTGTCATAAGTCACCACCAGAGTGCAAGTACCAAAAACATGCCTGGGCCGTGGGGAGTGGAGCAGCATTCCCTCCTTCCCATGCCGTTGGCTCCAGCAGCAGTGAGAGACGCTCCTTGAGGCCATGGGGCTGCTCGTGGCTTTCTGCAGGCAGTGGCTGTGCCCACACCCTGGGCTGTGCTTTGGGAAGTTGTAATTTGCCCTGTGGTGCTCAGCCTGTCCTGGGTGTGGATGAGCCCATCCATCTCCACCTGCATCCCTGTGACTGCACGATCCGCCCTGTGCAGTTCAAGTGCATTTGTCTAAAGGGTGTAGTGACTTCTCAGTAGAGATCAGCTCTTGGCCACTCTGGGAAGACCAAACTCCCAAAGAATTCCTAAACTATCCCCAACCATGTGGTCAAGGCCGGTGTTTTCCCCAGCACCACCTCCTGCTAACAGCCAGCTCTGTCTTGGCAGCCTCTCATTACGTATTCTGCATGGAGGGCCCCACGTCAGCTTAATTAACAAGGTAAGAAAAACGGGACCGTTGAGGAAATCTTAATTATATTATCCATCTCACCCTGAGTGGCACCTGATCCATCCCAACACTGTTCTCAAGTTCATTAGCAATGAATCAAGATTGATTAGTCCTGGATGTGCAGTAAGGACATGCTGGGGCAGAAGACTTCTGCTGCTGTCGCTGTGAGACCCTGCACGCCCACAAGCCCTGTCTTGTCCTCCAGCACCAGGCAGAGGGATGGGGATCAGGGCTATGGGATGAGGCAGACAGAGGTTTGCCAGTACTGGGATGAGGCTGCTGGAGCAGCCCAGGAGCAGCTGTTTCACTGTCCCCCTTGCAGGAGCTGGCATCTCACACCTCCCAGGGTTACTCTGATTTAGACCAGCACTCAGGCAGCCCTGCCAGTCTGCTGCTCACTTCCAGGGATGGGGCATCTGCAGATTCTCTGGGCAATCTGTGCCAGGGCCTCACCAGTTTCACAGGCAAGAATTTCTTTCTAATATCCAATCTAACTGTGCCCTCAGCCAATCTGAAGCCATTCCCCCTTGTCCTGTCACTCCATGCTCCTGTCCAAAGTCCCTCTCCAGCTCTCTTGGAGCCTCTTTAGGCACTGGAAGGTGCTCATAGGTCACACCGGAGCCTTTTCTTCTCCAGGCTGAACAACCCTCTCTCTCTCAGCCTGCATCCATAGCAAAGGTGCTCCAGCCCTTGAGAGGGCCCCAGAGCTGCAGGCAGCACTGCATGTGGGGCCCCCCCAGAGCAGAGCAGAGGAGGAGAAACCTCTCTCACCCTGCTGCCCACACTGCTGGAGATGCACCCCAGAGTTGACTTTCTGGGCTGCCAGCACATGTTTCATGCTCACATCAAGCTTCCCATCCAACAATTTGGGTGGTTTGTAATCCTCCCTGGGCACCTGATGGGATGACAGGGTCCTAATTAGATTGAGCAAGCAATCCACTGGGGATAGGATTCTGATTTAAACTGGCTCCAGCTCAGCAGAGCCGGTGGCAGGAGCTGACACCTCCCTGCTCAGCACACTGTGTCCTCTCACCCCGTGCAGCCAGGGACAGCGCAGGCTCCTTCAGCACCGGGCGTGAATTTCAGTGTCAGAGGAATGGGGATCGTTTCCTGCATCAGAGCTGCAATCAGCAGCGTTTCAGAGCTGGAGGTGTCTGCATCATCAAGCCGGGCTCAGTAATTACTCAGACAAATTTGCATACATTTTCTATGGGCATCTCTGCTGGCTTTTTTATTTTCTGCTTGAAAACCTTGCTGGAATCTGTGAACCGCCTCTACCACTGGGAATGGATTGCTGGATTGTTCTTTTGTAAGACAGGAAGATGCTGAACATTATCCTTGATGCCAGCAATGCATTGTCCTGATTATTGCAAAAAATGTCCACCAAAAAAAAGTGGCAAAAAAGTTTATCAGAGACAGGAGTCACATGCTCTGTGAGTGGCTATTGCCTGACCCTGTGCCCCAGTGCTGCTGCCTGTATCCTCCTGTCTGCTGCAGGGGGCTGACTGATACTTGCTAGTGTTTTCTGTTTGCTTTAATTGTTGTCTGGTTTTAATATTGCATGAATCCACGCCCAATTCATCTGTGTTTCATTGTCTGGTGGTGTTTGTTTTGGGGCAGTGCCTGGAATACCACTGGCAGATAAGAGCTGGACAAGTAGAAGGTATTTTTCTTGCTCAGCAGAAGCTGAGAAGTGACCGAGCTGTGCCTCGGTCTGAGAACCTGAGCATCCATCTCCCTCCAGTTTCCAGGGTTCTGGTGCAGCACCCCCCCAGGTTCTTGCCCATGGGGAGGACTGTGCTGCCTTGGATCCACCACGCAGATGGATTTGTGCTGTGCGCCCAGAGCTACCAAAGGCAAAGCTGTGTCAGGGCTGCTCCACATGAATCCTACTTCCCTGGGCAGAGTCCTGGGTGCCCCTTGGGCAAGCCAAGGGGATTAGATGGCACCAGACACTGGCCCAGAATGAGAGCAGTGCTCCAGAGCCAGCCTGGAAGGATGTTCTACTCTCACCACCGCCATCCTCGCAGAGCAGGGGACTGGGGGCAGGACAGCATCCTCTGCCTGTCTTGTGAGTATTGTTTCACCTGGCTCCTCCAGCCCCTTCCTTCCCTGGTGGGTCTCAGAGGGACACCCCAGCAGGGCTGTACTTGGAGTTCCATCCAAGTGTACCGGTGGTGTTTCTGCTTTCTTCTGTGTCTCCTTTCTTCCATGTGGAGAAGGAGCTGGAGGGAGCCAGAGCACAGCCCGGCAGAGGTGAACATGACACATGGGGGCACCACAGCAAAGGGCAGCTGGGCTTTGGGGCAGGACCTGGACAGGGACTCTGCCTTTCCCAGAGGGTCCGGGGCAGCCCCAGCACTGCTCTGTGTGCCACAGCTGCATTAAGAGCCAAATCTCCACCAGCTTACCGCATGAGCCCAGCTGGAGCCTGGAGAAGCCATTTCTCCCTGTGCAGCTCCGAAGCTCTGGAGAGAAGCTCAGTATCTCCCTCTAACGATGCGCAGACACCCGGCAGCCGTCCTTTGCTCTCTGGGGTGCTCGACATTCCAGCCACACCGCAGTCCCCTGTGCCCCCCCACCACTCCCACTGCCCCCCCAGCACTCACCGCCAGGGCAAAAACAAACCCTGCAGGGGGGAGATAGGCTTTTTCCTGTCTTTTCTTTCCTATTCGTAAAATTCAATAAATTCTCCCAGCTCTGTTGATCATGAGTCTCTAGTGAGGTGAGAAGAGCCAATTTTGCTGCATATTTGAAAAGGTCAGTACGGGCAGAGTAAAAAATTCCAATTTCCGTGTCCTGGGGTGCTGGGGGCTGCACACAGGAAAGCCCTGGAGCTGGTTCCCTGCAGATGGAGCCAGGGGGTCACAGACCCCCAACCCCCAGAGAAGAGACATATCAGTCATGTGGTCTGGGTTACTGTGCTGTGAGCACCAACCAGATTATGCCTTCCAGGAGAAAATTCGGATTTTGGATATCTGCAGGCTTTGCCTTCAGACCAGCACCAAACCTCTGCTCTGAGGGTGACAGATGTGTGTGGAAAATTTCACCAGCAGTGCTGGTGCTGTTGGGATCACTCAGCTGCAGGAGAGAGAACCCCCATGCTTGGATCTAAGTACCATTTGGTGAATCTGTTATCCAAAGCAAAATGGTTTGAGAACCAGATTTTTTTTTCTGAGATATTTCCATCACCTGAACCTTGTACAATTCCTCTGGGGTTTCAGTGCAGTCACCGCAGCCAGAGCCCAGAGATGCTCCATGCATCCTGCATCCTGCACTGCCCCACCATATCCCTCCCTCACAGCAGAACCTATGATCCCAAATTCCCCCACTGTCCCCATTTAGCCACATGCCAGCAAAGATGAGAAGCTTCTTACTTCTCAATGGTTCTGGAGCTGCGGAGGAAATAAATGCTGGCAAACCCCCAGGCTGAGGCTCTTTCCCACAGGACTGTCATCAGGACCCCTGTCCCACATGGAGGTGCTTGTCCCAGGGGATTTAGGGCTGTAGACATTTCCTGAGCATACCCAGGAAGGGCTGAAGGGACCAAACTCACGGCGCAAGTTCAGACGTGGGAAGAGTTGGAAAAGCAGTGAGTTAAAATAACAGTCTCTAATTTATTACCAGCAGAGGAGCAGGTGCGTGGGTGCCTGGCTGGGGGGCACTGTGACCTGCCTCCACATCCCAGTGCCCCAGGGACTCTGGGGTGCTGCTCTTTTTGGACCCCCATGATCCACAGCCCTGCCCTCATCACTGGAGGAGGACCGTGGGGAGGTGACAGCATCCACCCCACCCCCAGATCCTATTTTACACATGGGTGTTCCTTACCTGCCCACATGAGCAGCCTGTGGCTCTGGACAGGGCGGTTTAGTGGGTGGAGGGGTATAACAGCAAACACCTTCACCTTCTTGATGGTGAAGGTCATCAGGAAGGCGCCCGGGTTTGGTGGCACCATCGCCAGCCCCTGGGCAGGAGGTCAAGATGAGCACCTGCCAATGCCTGGTGGAGCAGAGCTCTTCAGAGCTGGTGGGAGCATGGAGAGGAGCAGGGCTGGGCATCGGTGTTGGGGGTACCTGGCACCCAGTAATCCCCCATCCTCACCTGGGGCAGCACCCACACAACCCGGCAGCATCCACGTCTGCTCCCACTGGCCCCTGCATGGGCTCCCCCCTCTGCCCACTGATGAAGGACGATCTCCTGGTGCAGCTCCCTCCAGGCCACAGCACCCTCCCAGCGCATCCATCCTGCCTTTACTTTCAGATTTTCCAGCTCTGATGACTCAGCTCCATTTTTAACTCACCAAGTAGAGCTGGGTGCTGGGGTCTTGGCCCTGCTTTGAATTTTTTTGGCTGGTTGGATCATCTTATTTGCTGCTGATAACGTCACCTCCTCGGACGCTAGAAGACAGCCCAGTCTGATGAGAACACTAAAACTCTCTAAATAAGCTCCGAGGCACGGATACAAGTTGCCGAGTGCTGGGATATTGCCCACGTGCACAATGCTTCAGTGTCCTGCACATGGCTCTGAGCTGCCCCAGGAATCACCATGTTCCCTTTCCCCACAGCACTGAGCCATGCCTGTTGCCATCTCCTTTTTTCCATCTCTTTCCCTATGAACCATCAGGCTCAGGTGGGTGAAAGTTCATCATCTGTCCCAGCAGCCGCTTGGCTAATTTTCCTCCAGCCAAGAGCCATGTCTGCTGGAAGAAACATTCCATCCCTGCACAGGAATGTATTCCTTTAAAAGAAAAAGAAGGAAGAAGCAGGAGAGGAGCCCCAGAGTGTCTGGGAAGCTGTCTCTTCGTATTCCAAGCGTGTGGCTCAGGTCTCGTTTCGGCGGTGCACAGCCCATCCCAGCGGAGCTCGGTTCACAGTGTTGGTGCAATCTGCCAAACAGACGGATCAGCTAGGAGACATTTCCAAAAGAAGCTGGAACAAGGTGGGAGAGGAAGGAATAAACAGCCTGCAGGGTGGCACATCCCAGCTCACCCACTGCCAGCCCCGGAGAACCTCGTCCCTTCCACGCAAAACGGCACCGACGGATTTTGGGCTGTGTGTGGCAGCCTGGCCCTGCGCACCACGACTCATCCCTTCTCACCACAG
>NW_021939960.1:7955364-7965195 GCF_001715985.3 Manacus vitellinus | reverse complement strand
CCCCAGTCTCCGACAGGTACTGCCACCACAATCGTGTAACCCACCCCTGCAGGCAGCAGCTTTCCATTTCTCCGCTCCACCTCCCACATGAGGAGATGTTTTTCGAGCTCAGGGTCCCCACAAGGGCTGGTCATCCCGGGGGAATGGGGGTGCCCATCACAACGCATTAGCACTCCAGTCCCCGCCGAGCCACTCTCCTCCAGTCTGGGGGCTATTAGACAAGGGATTTAAAACCAGCTTTTGTCCTTGCTTCCCGGCGTACACTCACTAATGCTGCCTTTGTTACCCAGGCAAGGGCTGGCTGAGCTCTTGCATTAGGGCTGTGCATCCCTCCCGGGCAGCTCCGGTGCTCCTCTCCCTGCCGCTGTCCCCTGGACCTGGCAGAGCTCTGCCCTCTAACACAGAGGTCAAAGCCACTGTCCTCAGGGAGCAAAGAGGAGGGAGCAGGTCTGAGAAGTGGGTCATCTCCAAGGACTTGATTGGGAGTTGGATTCAGACCTGGACAAAGGCATCTGCAACTTGTACTCTTACTAGGCAGAGCTTTTCCTCTTCTGCAGAAATTTTCAGTATTTAAAAAACTATAAAAATATTATTATATTAATGTAGGTGAGGAGAAGAGACTTCTCCGTCTTATAAACCAATTTATCCTCCTTTTAAACAACTTCCAGCCCATCCTGGAGCTCACACCAGGGGCAGATGCCTCCTGCCCAGCCCGGATCAGTGTCCCTGTATCCCCTGCTCTCACGCTGACTGCATCTCGTGGGGAGAAATGGGCAGAATATCCATTTTCTGAACCATGAACCTCCAAACAGCCATTTCCCAGGAGCATGTTCTAATGGAAATTAGTCCAGCTGAGAAATGAAGGACACACCGTACCTGTGATGGCGTGGTGGGAGAAAGCCTCGACGTAGATGAGATAGTTGTGTGGGCAGTGTTTCTTCAGCCATTTGCA
The DNA here is from genome assembly GCF_001715985.3 of Manacus vitellinus. Classification (NCBI taxonomy): domain Eukaryota; kingdom Metazoa; phylum Chordata; class Aves; order Passeriformes; family Pipridae; genus Manacus; species Manacus vitellinus. The sequence goes on along the minus strand of NW_021939960.1, from coordinate 7,964,243 downwards.
CACATCCTGCTGGGTCCAGAGCACCACCGGCTTGACCAGGCTGCCCAGCGTGGGGCTGGTGTGGTAGATGCCATAGTGGTCACAGCCACGGCCCTGAGGGGAGTGTGAGGGAAGGGGGTTAGTGGGATTCAACACTGCGAGGAGGAAAATGGCTGTCAGTCCATGGGGATGGGGAAAGGCTGGTTGGCTGTGCAGGATTGTGGTGATGCTGGCAGACTTCAGTTCTGCACCCTCTGGAGTCTCTGGGATCACCCTGACATTGCAGTGTTGGAGGAACCAGTGAGGGAGGTGATGGGAGGGAGGATGGGAGGTTGAGTTGGGGTCCTACCCTATATAGACCCCACATCTGAAATTCCCCATCCCTCCTGCTGCAGACAAGAGACTCAGTCCAGCTCCCCTACACATCTCCCAGCCCAAGAGATCATTGTACAGGGTCAGGAGATGTCCTGGGGGGCCCCCAGGGTCCCCTCCTCACCAGGTAGAGAAAGGCACTTGCTGGCAGCTCTCAGTGGGGATGGAGCCAGTGAGGTTCTGGGGGACAGCAGGAACTGGTGCAAAGCCATCCCCAGCAGATGTTGGTACTGGTGCAAATTCATGCCCACCAGAAATCCCCGGGAAAGCAGCCAGCAGCCAGCTGGTACCCTGGAACAGGAGGGACTCTCCCTTTCTCTCCATCTCAACCCCCTCCAGTCCTGAACTGATCAGCCACAATGAGGTCCTGCAGCCTCTCAGGTGTCTAAAGCCGCTTCTGAACCCCACAGCCCATTCTTGAGGTGCCGCCCTGCCCGGAGACACCCGGGATAAAGCAGGGTCACAGTCCTCAGCACACCATCATGGCCACTCTCCCCCTCCTGCAGAGCTCTGCCACGCACAGTAACGAGTGATACCCACAGGGAGACAAGGCTCGTCTGACAGCATCCCTAAATCCCACCTTCCCTGCCTTCCTCCAGCTGCCTGCTGCAGTGGCCACTCTCATTGTGAGCCACTCAGTCTCACCCTGAGCCACAAAGTAGCTCTGTTTCCTCTCCCACATCACAGCTACTCTGGCCTCGTGATTTGTCTTGTACAAAGCAATCCAATTGTCTTGAGCTGTAACTGCACAGGGAAACAAGCCTGCTTCTCCCAGGGAATCCTCAAGGTTGTTTGGAAAATGGGTCTGGAGGATGCAGGAATCTCCTCTTCCCTGGTTTTAGCACCCAGGAAAGATTGGTGAGCTCTCTGCTGCTGGTGATGCTGAGACTTCATCCTGGAGCAGCACCAGCAAACATCGCTGCTCCAAAGCATCTCCTTGTGCCCAACTGCAGGGACTGTCCTGGGCTGGATCATGGGCAAGTGAGTGTAGAAAAGGGGTCCCTGCTGCCCACATCACAAAGGGACTGGATTAGGAGGGCTCACTCATGCCCAGGACACGGCAGGGGCAGGGCGGGAGCAGCAGTTGATGCAGGGACACACCGACACGGGAAAGGTTGTCAGTGCGTATGCCAACATCGACCTCTGTGTGAGAACACTGGCTAATTAAGCATGTCTAATAAAGGAGCAGGGATAATTAGTGCAACAGGGACTCCAGACATCCCGCGGTTACTGAAACTAATGACACGTGCCTGAGAGATGCCGGAGAGGAGGCAGTGGAGGGCAGTGGAGGGGCTGGGATGTGTTCCCTGCCCCCTGCCAGGCATTGCTCCCACTGAGGAGCCCGGCCAGCCTGGTCGAGCTGCTACTTGTGCCCAGGGATGCGTTTGGGCTTGGAAAGGCGCTTTTCCTCAAGCAGAGCTCGCTGGGAACATTCAAGCAAGAGGGAAGAAGGCAAAGTTCGGAGGCTGTACATTAATAACCAAGGAGTCCATCTCCAAAGCAGATGGAAAAATGCGATAGACAGTGCACACAATTCGGTTTCCTAACCAAACCCTCACCTTTGAGGGAGACCCCGGCAGCTGCCCGGCTCTCCCAGACGCATCCCGGGAGTCGCCTGCCTGCGGGAGCAGCCCCAGCCCGCGCCGGCTGCGCGGCTCCTTCACACTCGGCTGAGCGCGCCGGAGAGCGTGCCGTGGGGAGGAGGAGGAGGCGGCGATTCGCTCTGGATTCACTAACGAGTAATGATGAGAAGCGGAGGGGCTGGGGGGAATAACAACAAGCTTCCCGGGAGCTTACTGCGAGCTTCCCACAGCCATTATCCAACTAACCCTCTGAGGCATGGGGGAAGAGGTGACAAACAACTGGCAATTTCCCTGGGCACGCACACGGCCGCACGCGCTTCGCTCATCAGACACAGCCCTGCGCCGGGGACCATCCCGGCATCCCTAAATCCTGCGCTGCCTGCTTGGGGCTCATCCTCCCCTCCCCATGGAGGGTCCCCAAGGGAGTCCTGCACTCCCCAGAGAGGCAGGGAAGGTGTAAAGGATCGTGGGTTCGTTTTCCAGCCGGCTGAGCTGCGCTGTCTCTCTGATAAACTCTCAGCCATGAATATCGAGCACCGGTGTGGAGGAGAGCAGCCAGGAGGGCTGGGAGGCTGCTCTGGTGGGGAGGCAGGAGGTGGCTGAGGAAGCCGGAGGGGGGTTGGAAGCCATTCCTGGGATCTGCAAGGAACAATTTGCATCACCTCCTTTTGCTCGGGAATGTTTCCTTCCTTACAGCAAATTAAAAACCTTTCTCTCCCTAAATCCATCTGGTCGGCACACAGAAGTGGAGGAGGGAGAGCCATGATGAGCACAGCTGGCAGCTGGAGGGCAGCTGGAGAACAGCTGGAGTGTCCCCCTGCAGGAGCCACCTGGGCATCTGGAGGTGATGGGGACAGTGCCACCAGCACGTGGGACATTGTATCCATTGCAGGGTCCCTGCTCCCCTCTGATCCCAAACCAGCTGGGCCCACGCAATGAAAAAGCATTTCCATGTTGGGGGCTGGAAGCCTGGCAGTTGGATTTTCCCCATTTTCTTTTTAGCAGTCACTGGCTGGATGTGCTGCCTCTAAACACCACTCCAGGGTGTTATGGGGGTGCTGGAAAGCACCAGGAGCCACATGCAGGGAAGATGCTCCTTCCTGTGGCTGTACAGCAGTGAATGGATGGAAGCCTTTGGCTCACAGCCTCCTTAATACAATGAAGTTCCAAAGTTTAGGAGGACAATGGCCCAAACATGGCTAGGAGACATACACAAACGCTCAGGCATTTTAAGGCATTATAAAGAATTTGGTTCTGGCACATTTACTGCAAAATTAAGTCCCAGCTACAGCTGTGGGGGGGAGGTGATGCACAGAGGGGAGGTGACACACAGAGGGGAGGTGACACACAGAGCTCACCCCAGCACAGCCCTCAGCCTGATGACCATACTTAAATTATTATATTTATGTATATTACTATAATCAAATGCCCGATAATCACAAGGGCTTTCAGCAAAGTGGGATCTGAAGGCCTGATCCCGCAGGGAAAGAGGAGATGCTCCCGCGGGCAGTCTCTGGGCCGGTGGACGTGAGGAGCTGAGTTCCCCTTGGCACGCCCGGGGTGGGATCCCGGCGGTACCTGCGAGCCCTCGGTGCCCGGCTGGCGCAGGAGTTTGACGGTGCGGCCGCCGTCGGGGCGCTGGCTCCGGCCGTCGTGCCAGGTGAGGCTGCTGCCCGGGTTCCGCTGCAGGCGGTAGCTGAGGTTTTCGGCCGACACCGTGTGCTCCAGGAGGCTGCGGCAGAAGCTGAAGTGGGCGGTGGCGGCGGCAGCGGCTGCGGAGGGAAGGGGGATGAGAGATGGCCACGGTGACCGTCCACCCAGTGCTTGGGCACCCAAAAATGCCTCTTCTGCCCCACAGGACCTGCTAAACTCAGGCTGTGGCCTCCTCCTCCAAATTCCCCCCATTCCTGCCTTCCTTTCCCATTGCCAGGGAGAAAACCCACCAGCCTAGGAACCCGCCAGCTGGCACCAGGATCCAGCAGGCACCCGACAAGATGTTTGCCCACACAAACCCCTCACAAGCGACACTTGTTTTGACACCCGCCAGCTGAGCAGACATGGGGCCTGCAGCTGATCCCAACACGTGGTTAGAACCTCCTGCTCGTCACTGCCATGCTGCTGGGACAGGAACTGGGAGGGGGCCACTTTCCATGGACCAGGCTGAGAGCAAACTGCCACCACTGAGGGAAGGGGAGCAGTGAAACCCACCCTGGGCAGCACGATGGGAAAGGGGATGGCTACTGGGCACTCCAGGGATGGTCAAATGTGCCAGCACATCAGTGATGACCACAAAGAGCCATTTACACACGAGTACTTTTTGTCCCTTATTCACAAAATATCCTGATTTGGAAGGGACCCACAAGGATCCTCGAAGTCCAATTCCTTCTGTTATAACAAGCTGGAGGTATTGGGGTTACAATGAGGATGCAAACCTTTCCTTTGGAGGGGGGTGAAGGGATCTGGCTGCTGTGGGAGGAGGGGTGAGTGGGTATTAGGGGCTCACGCTCTGTCTGCTCCAGATAAAAGCCAGACGGCTTGACATAAGCAGCTCTGATCCGCAGAAGCAAAGACCAGAGCATCCCCCAGCTCACCTGCTCCCACCACGGGGAGCTGGACAAGTCACAAACCACCTCCAAGAGCAGAGCAGCATCTGAAGGAGATCCACCTTTGGGATAACCCACCCTGGGAGAGCAAAAATGCTGGAGAAACGCTGATGCAGCTCATTTTCCTAATTAGTGGGTTTTAAGAGGGAAGAGGTTTCAAAAGGACAGCTCGAGCATACTTTCATGTAAGAGAACAGCTGGCAAAAAAAAGTCAAAATAAAAAAAAAAGAGTTGCCCATGTGTCCCAGGATACCCAGATCATATCACACAATGTTGCTTCTCAAACACACCGAGTGACAAGCATTGCCATGGGGAAACTGAGGCAGGGAACCTGTCCGATGGCTGGGGAAGCAATTGCATGGAAACCATGCTGAAGCAAGATCCACAGAGAGGCTCGGTGGGGAGCAGAGGCAGGACTGGCAGGGGTGGTCTCTGTGTCTGTCTCAAAGCATGGGGATGTCTCTGATGGCTTCCGAAAGCCCCAGACACCCTGAACCTGGTGGGCAAAGTCTACACCAGGCTGTGCTCCCTCCAGCCAAGGGTGCCCGATGCTCTCTCCATGCCACTGGCTGTCCTGTCCCCAGCATCCCGAGCACCCAGACCTGACACAGCCACTCTGGGATACCCCCAAGCTGGAAACTGTCCATCCCACCGGCTGTTGCGGCAGATATGGACACAGCCGGTCTGGAGGGGCTGGTGCCAGAGCTTCTTTTGGCTGTGCCAGAGCTTCCCCAGGACTCGCTGTAGGGAGCAGAGGAAAGGGGGCTCTGGCCATCAGCAGGACCCATATCCATAGGGATCTGTGGAGCATCTGCCTCTAGCAGCAGGACATGGGCATCTCCGCTCCTCCAGCAAACACAGCTAGAGGTGAGAGAGGAGGAGTGAGGAGATGAGGGAGCAGATGAGAAAGAGGGGTGAAAGACAAAGGGAACAACAAGCCAAGAAGAAAGGCAGGGCAGGGAGCATCGTCGGCAGAGCTCCCCATTGGGGCGGGCAGTGACTGCCCTGGAGCCAGAGGCTCTGGCAGCTCCTCTGGCAGCTCCTCCACAGCTTTGTCTCCCCCAGTCCAGCCCTCGGGTCCCAACTTTCCCATCACCTGGCAGCATTTGACATGGGTGAGGGTAAGGTGGTGCTGAGCAGGGAATGTTTTGGAGCAAGGGAAGGATGGGGACAGAGGAGCCCCATGGCAGGGCAGCCCTGGGCTGGGGACATGCGGGGTGACATCCAACACAGGTTACTCCCATGCCCTGCACAGGGAGTAACCACAGCATTCCCAAGAGCACTCAGCCACCCGCCATCCCCTCTGCTCCTCTGCCAAGCCGGAGGCTGTGCCCGCCGGCCAGGGATGTACATGCAGCATCTCCCACCAGACTCGCTGACCCTGCCGCTCCCCAGCCATGCCCTGCACCCCCCAGCCGCTCCCTGGAGACCCCTCACCTGGCTCGGGTGGTCCCTGCGAGCTGCGGATGGTGGAGACGCAGCAGAGGGATGGCCGGCCCTGCTGCATCTCGGCGGGAGGAGGGATGCGCGTGAGCGCTCGGCACCGCTGTCACGAGTGCGGCTCCATCCCTGCCTCCCCTCATACCTCGTCCACACCTGACTGACTTCCCCGATCGCCTCCCTCCCACTGCCACTGAGCGCTGGCTGCAGGCTCATCCCAGCTCCGGGCAGCCCCGAGCTGGTTTTGAATGGAGGGGGGGGGTGAATTATTCCCCCTCCCCACTGCCCCGTGGGCGTTTGATCCGGAGAGATGTTCGGTGCTTTCCTCGCATGCTCCCGCCTAATCCCGCGGCAGGGCCAGCTGGCACTGGGATGGACGGGAAGCCTGAGGGGCTGCTGCAAGAAACACTTGACCCACCGGGCATCAAAGTGCCCTGGGGCTGAGTGGAGCCGTGGCATGAGTATGGCAGCACTGGGGTCACCGGTGGCTTGAGGCATTTGGGATGCAGGAGGAAAAGAAAAGAGGCACTAAGATGAAAAGCAGCCTTCCCGGGAAGGGGCTACAGGGCTCAGTGTGGGCTGCACCTGCTCCCAGCCAAAGCCATCGTGGTTATGGCCATGTTGGGGTCTGGGTAGAAGGGGGGTGCCCGCAGAGGCAGTGTGGGTCAGAGAGCAAAGGCTGTGCTGAACTCTGAAATGGAGCTGCAGGAGTCTCCAGGCTGGATGGGTACGAGCCAGAGTGGGGAAGGGAGTGCTCAGCTCTGGTTCCCAAACAGCCACTGTGACCCCACTGTTCCAAGTCCCCACGAGCTGGTCCATGGTCCCTGCACCACGTTTGCCAGCCCCCTGCGATGGACACCCCACTGCCTGTTTGCCGCCAGGGAATCACTGCTGGCTCGTTTCCATGGCTCTTTGATCCATTTCGGGCATGTCTCCAGCCTCTCAGGGCAGGATGGGGGGAGGCCAGGTCCGGATCACCACAAGGGGACCAGCAGCGGTGGGACAGGGTCAGCAGCAGTGGCAGGGACAGACGCCGCTCCCTCCCCTCGCCAGGCTGCTCCCGCTCCCGCTCCCTCTCCAGACACTTTTATGGCTAGTGAAACGTGAGCGCTGGAGAGGCTCAGAGCAGCAGCAGCCGCTGCTGGGGAGAGGGAAGGGAAACCTCCTGGGGATGGAGACACCTCGGGGCGGGATGTGGCAGCATGCACCGACAAAAGCATCTCCTGGTGACTTTCACGGATGCTTCCTGCTCGCAGGTGACCAGGACCTGCCCGGGGGACACGGCAGCAGGCAGCCAGGCTGCAGGAGGAGCAGGCAGGGCACAGCGAGGGGAGTTCAGTGCCTGGACAGGCAAAGACTGCCTGAAGCCTGCTCCCAGCGTCTTTGATACCATCACACGCGTGGGTGTCCCAGAGACCTGCCCTCCAGCTGGGGACATGTATGCAGGCAGCTGTGGCGGGGGCAGCCGGGCTTCCTGGGGTCAGACAGGCTTCCCGGGATTAAATGGGAGAAGCTTGAAACAAGCTTCATAAGGAATGAAATCCCTTCGTTGGTTTTCCTAGTTCCCTGTGTGTGTCGAACCTTAAGGGCGGGTCATCACACCATGTTTGCCAGGAGGAGGATTCAGAGAGCTGGTCATTCACTCTTGTGTTCCTCCAGGCAGGTGAGGGGTGAATGGGACCAGAAATCCCTGAAAACTCCTAGGAAGGGGAATCCACTCTGCTCCTGGGGCAGCTTTGTGGAGGACTCATCTCGCTTTTAGAGGCATCTGCCTGAGCCATGAGCCCGGCTGGCATTGCCATTGCCATTGCCCTGGTCCTCTCCATCCTTTCCATGTGGCTTCACCCTGGTGCAGGGTAGAGGTGCTGCTTGCACTGGCAGAGTCCCTAGGGATGATCATCCCAGTGACACTGTCTGGAACCCCCAAATGTATCCCATCTTTGAAGCTGTGCCTAAAGGATGTCCTTATGGACCAGATCCTGCCCTGAGCCATTCCCTAAGACCTGCTGACCTCAAAGACTATGAAACCAGATTCAGGGAGGACTCAGACTCCCTCCTGCCTCAGGTTCCCCTGAGGTGTATTTGGCTCAGGCCCTGGCTGTGAAGAGCATCAACCCAGTGCTTCCCTCTGAAGGTGAGAGGTGGTGAGATGGGAGACTGGTGCAGGAACAGAGCTCAAGCTGGTGGCTGCTCAATGCTGGAGCCTCCTGAGGATGGAGGAGGAAGGGAACAAAAGGCAGATGTCCTTTCCGTCCTCCCAGTGCAGCACGATGGGTGCCCTGGGCAGACAAAATTGGGGAGTGGGCAGGGTTTCTGGGGTGACTGTGCATGTCTTTGGGGGTGTCTGTGCTCCTGAGCCCTGAATGGGTAGTGCCAGGAGGTCCCTGAGCACCCCAGGACAGTGGATCTCTGTAGGGTCGGGCACCCAGGAGAGTGTGGGCAGTAGGCAGGACCTCGGGTCGGCTCTGGGCAGGTTCTCCTGGCAGGAGGCAGGTGTGGGAGCCCACAGGCATGGACACCCCTGCCTGCAGTGAGCTCCCTTCCACCATGACACATTCTTCCCAGGGGTTCTATCCAGCTCCAACTACCCCGGGCCCACCTGCCCTGCCCTCACACCTGCATCCCTTCTCTCTAGCCAGATTTCCCAGCCCATTTTGCTGTTACCCCACAATACGGGGGGTAGGGCATTGGTCCAGACCCTCCCCGGAATGTTGAGGGCAGCAAAGGGGGATGTGGAGGCACTGACTGAGCCCCGGGATGGAGAGGGCAGCACTGGGGGGGTTGAGAGTGGGCAGACCCGCGGCATGGAGGGGGCAGCGCCGGGGCAGGGATGAAGAGCAGACCCCCCGGGATGGAGAGGGCAGCATCAGGGGATGGAGGGCGGGCAGCCCCCCGGATGGAG
>NW_021939960.1:7944778-7954734 GCF_001715985.3 Manacus vitellinus | reverse complement strand
GCGTGGGCTCTGGTGGGTGGCCTCAGCATGAGTGGGCACCCACCGAGCCTCCCTGGTGCTCGGTATTCCAGCAAGGAGCAGAACAGCATTGCCAGAACCCGTCACTCCCCCAGGGTGACAACCCCCCAGGTATTTTTGGAGGCGCCTGCCTTTAGCTGTCACACACGACTCCCAGCCAGGGACCATCACCAACACAGCCACCAAGGGGCCGGGGTCTGGCTGTGCACCCTGCGGTTATCCTGTGCTGGGTGGGACACAGACACTGCTGGGTGCCCAGGACAAGGACAAGAAGATGCCTGTGCTGTGGAGTATCACACATGTGCCTGTGATACTCCACCTTTGCAAGGGGTTCCCTGTCACAGACCCATTGCAGCATAGGGCAGCAGCCTCACCCTTGTTTTAAGATGAGGGTTAAGCACGTTGTGTGCTGATGAGCTGCCATGGGCCAGGGCTGTGAGGGTGTAGGGGATGGCAGTGACCTTGCTCTTAGCCTTGCGTGGCTGTTCATCGCCCTTCTTGGATCTGGGCTGTGCAGCTGTGTGTGTGTGTGTGAAGCACTTGCCAGAATTAAATTCAGCTCCCTGAATCAATAGGAGCTTTCCAAAATTTTGGATGCTCAATCAGGAGCTGCTCTGGACCAGGCTTGATGCTGGCTCAGCTCCACACCGGGAGCCAGCCAGGGCTGCCATGTTCAGCGAGCCAACTGTGCTGCCACTCACGGAGCGGGGACATTGAGTCACAAACCATTTGTGTAGTGGGGACACCAGGCCACAAACCCTCTGTGTAGCCTGCAAAGAGTCTACTACTAAAATACCCCCTCAAGAATCCCTTGGGGGGAATTGGCATTCCTCCTCCTCCTGCTGCAAGAGAGCAGGCAGGGCAGTACTGCTTGTTGCAGGCAGATAAGGAAAGAATGTATTCTCTATCCCTCTGAAATTCCCATTTCTCCCTCAGTCTCTGTCTACACATGGAGCTTTTGAGCCATGGCAGAAATTTTCCAAGAGAAATATGGTTAAAGAGGGACCTTGGCAGGAAAAGGCTGGTGTCACTTGAAAAATGTGTGCAGATTACACCAAGCTGTTATTAAAAATAAGTGCTGTGCTGTTCCCAGCCTTTGCTTTCACTGATTTTTCTGGTAGTAATTGCACTTCTCCAGGAAAGGTTTCATATATACAGGGGAAAGAATTTACTTCCACTTCATCTGCAAATGGGTTCAGTGCCAGCCCAGCATCCCAAAAGTGCCTGGGGAAGCTCAGGCTGCTCATCCCTCTGAAATTCCAAAGGGTTTTGAGAAAAACCTTGAGCCTCGAGATGCATGAGGAGGGTTGGGGAGATGGTGTGGTCCCACACATCCCCATGCCTGCTCCATGCTCCAGATATCCTCAGCTTTACAGCTTCCAGCATCACTCCTGGGTTATCACTCAACCTCTCCCATGGTGGAACATCTCTTAACAAGCCCCATCAACCCTGTCTTGCGATTTGGTCTGACTTTGGGTCTTTTAAAGTCTGATTGAGGAGTTTCCACAGTTAAACAGGAGTTAGTTAGCAGGGAGGCAAAGCCCTAAACCCAGACTATAGCTTGGGAAGTTGAAAGCACGGGACAGGGGTTCGTTTTCTCAATGCATTGGTGGGTTCAAAGGAGACAAGGTGGGGACAGCAGCACCAGTGAGCCCTGGACCAACAGGCTGCCCCTCTAAATGTGTATGAATTTGGGAGAGCACCAGTGTCCCTGTGGGTACCGTCCCTCCCCACCGCCAGCCTCCGGAGAGGGTGCGAGGCTGGGATGATTCAGCACGTTCGTTTTTCAGAGAATAAAGGAAGTAATTAAACATCAGCTTTCCTCCCGCCGCGCCCCGCGAGGATGAGAGGGAGGAGATGAAAAGCCTTCAGACGGAAGTTATTTGTCCAAGGAGAAAAGTGGCTAATTTCTCTGGTGCTTTGCTTGTCTGCTCGCTGATGAAAACCGCTCGTCAGCAGGAAAAGGGAGCACCCAGCAAGGGGGAGGAACCGGAATCTCACATCCATCGGTGGCCAGGCAGGTGGCCTCGGTGGCCTCGGGACATCCTGCCTTGTCGGGATGTCACCTCCACAGAGCCCCCCACAGCACCCACCCACGGGCCTGAGGGCTGTGAATGCAGGTGGGTGTTGGGGACTACCCCCCTCCTTGCAGCCCCGTGGGTTGGGAACTGACAATCCCAAGCCAAACACCACAGAGGGGTTTTCCCAAATGCCCCCTACCCCCAAATTTTTTGGGCAAAGAGGTTAAAATGAGCTTGTTAAGGCACTTGCAGGGTGACAGAATCAAAAACAGCTTCGTGCTGAAGCCTCCTGCCTGGTATGGGGTGATGGATGGCACTTAACCAGGCATGGAAATATTTAGTGTTCTGAAAATCTCTCCCTGAAATGAATTTATTTTCTTGTTGATAATAAAGCACCAAACCTCAGTGCTGCAGGGTGGGGGGTGCTACAGGTCACATCAGAGCTCTGGCTTATAGAGCCATGGGGGTCCCTGTGCTCTCCTCTGGTCCCTGGCCAGGCAGGTGACCCTCCTGCCACTCATCTGCACCTTCCCAAGGATGATGATTTACTGGCAGAGAACATCCAAAGTATTGCTCCCTGTTTGATGCTCCCTGGGACACAGAGGGGGGGTTGAAACAACGGAAGCTCATCCATTTGGAGGTTTATATAGATATATTTCTAATTGGATTTTGGCACGTCACGGTTATTTTCAAGGCAGCCTGTAATTATTTGAGAGCGTAGCCTGATCACCTCCTTTCTCTCGGCACAGAGGGTTGTTTTTTCTCTTTAATATTGTTTCCCAAAATGAAATTGTGAATTTGCAGCTTAATCCAATGAGATGACACACACGCAATGGCACCGTCCTCAAGGACACGGCAGGACGCCCGGATCCACCTCTCCCAGGTTTCTAATCAATTACCAGCAAGGGTAGAAGATATAAAAACAGTGTTTTAATTCTTTTTTGGCAAGGAAAAAATAAACATATGTATTTTAAGCAGGTGTTCGTGGGCGTTTGATGAGGTGGGGAGGTTTTGCTGGTCCTGCTGTAGCTCTGCACCCCGTGCAGGGATGCTGAGACGATGCTGCCCCGTGTCCAGCTGCATCTCCGCCGGGCTCGGGGCAGTGGAATGCTGTTCTCTGGTATTTTCTCTCCCAACCGAAACCTGATGAAATTCCCATTAATTTGAGGGTTTTATTTTTGCATGTGTTGCAATTTTTTGGGGGGCCAAAATAATTTCATCCAGCTCCATCTGCTCTCCATTAGGGAACTGAAGCTCAAGCAGGTTGGATCCTGCCGTCCTCACCAGGGTTCCCCCCAGGCCGGGCATCGCCACCGCCCCAGCGCTGTGGCTGTTATTCCCTGCCCAGAACGGGCACAAATGAAAACCATTATCCGAGCAGAGTTTTCCAGCATTTCACAGCTAATGACCATAGCACCGCCCTGCTGCATCTCAGCAGCCTCAAGTTCTTATTTTCCCCAAGCCCGATTTCAGGGCTCGGGGCTGCATTCAATTGCTACCGAATCCGATTTATTATTTACATTGCAAGGTACAGCCTGGCATGAATTGATTTGCTGTGCTCTGATTGCCACTGCACGCTGCTCTGGGATCTGGGAGCTGGTTGCTCATTCAGGCAGGATGCAAAATCAGGGATTCAGAAGTTTGGGAGTGCCAGGGTTCAAACTGCCCGGGCATCCCAGTGGTCTGTCTTCTGCTCCTGCCTTTGGTTGCATCTCTCAGGATGCAGGGAATGCTGGTCCTGGGTTAGCTTGTGTCTCCCCAAGAGTTGTCACCCTGGTGCTGTGAAGATCAGGTGGTTGCAATATCTCACCTCTCATAAGAAGTTGGGTCTAGGGAAAGAGAGGGGCCAAAGTGACACAGGGAGCACAGAGCAAACAGTGAGAGCAGAGATGGGAAGTAACAGAATTGGGAAACAATTGGAAGCCCTGGTGTTTTGAGGGATGTTTAGCAGGCCATCACCTTCACCTTCATTATCAGCTTCACTTTCACCTTCAACTTTATCTTCACCTTTGCCTTTACCCTCACTTTCGCTCTCATCCTGCCCATGTTTGGAGCTTGCAATGCCTTGGATGGCAGAAATGATTGAAAACCCCCCAAACCTGAGCCCTTTGCTCCAGAGCCATGGAGACCAGAGGCAGCAGGGGTTTAGGCAGCTCTGCCAACAGTTTGTCATTGGAGATGGACCCAGACCAGCAGGTTGGAGGACAGGACCATGGACATGCTGCCCTGGGCATGGGGAAGCTCCACACCTGCCTCATCCATCTGTCCAAATCACTGGCTACTCTGGGAAACGTTGTCCTTCTCCCAGAGCTCTAGACTTTGGACATTCCTGGAGGAAAAGACAATTTTAAGGAATCCTTTTGGGCAGCATCATTAGCATGCCACTGGCAAGACACCAGTGCCTCTGAGCTCTCTTCCACATTCTTCCCGGCAAACCTCTGGCTGGTGTCAGCTCTGCTCTCTCAATTGCCAAGGGTGTGAGCTCAGTGATGAAGCCCTTTAGAAGCCTCTGCTAATTGTCTCTGAGACTTCAGATGGCTTTGGGGGGAGACGCTCAGAGGCACCTCGCTCCCTCCCAGCTGCTGTGGGAGCTCAGCACCTGCTGCCTCCGGCTCTGGTGCAGCTTCTGTCTCGCACTGGAGCTCGTCTTGGGGTGTGAAGGGGAGCAGACGCCACAGATGCATCCTCGGGGTGCCTCTCTATCGTAGCAAGGGACTAATTAAAATTTCAGGATATATATTTACCTAATACGGAGTTGATTCGTTAAGTAGGACATCCTGTCTTCAGAGGATTTCACGGCATCGGGTGATAATCAAGTGAGAACAGACTCCAAAAGCGTTAATTTAGGAGCCGAGACGGTAGGGATTGAAAACGAGCCGCTGTTTTAGTCTTCTCTCACACTTCGATGTCTGAAACCCAAGTAATCATCCCATTTGGGAGTGCAAAGCAGCAGCAGCACCCCCCATCAAGCACCATGCTGGCTGGGGGTGCAAGTGTGACTGGGGCTGTGGTGGCTGAATTTGGGCTCTTTAACCTCCCAGGGCTCAGTGGAGGAGCTCACAGTGCTCCAGGTACTCCTGGTACCTCTGGGATGTCCTGCTCCTGTGCATGGCACTGGCACACAGGCAGGGGCTGGGTTTCTGCTCAGAGCTTGCAGGCAGGAGTTTTGCAACAGGAATATTCACAGAATCATGGCATAGATTGGGCTAGAAGGGACTTTTAAAGTCTATTCCATCTCATTCCAACCCCCCTGTTATGAGCAGAGACATCTTCCACTAGATCAGGTTGCTCAAAGCCCCATCTAGCCTGACCCTGAACACTTACAAGGATGGAGCAGCCCCCATCTCCCTGGGTAACCTGTGCTGCTGTTTTACCACCCTCACAGTAAAAAACTCTCCCTTATATTTGATCTAAATCTCCCCTCTTTTAGCTTAAAGCCATTTTCCCTTCTATCCCAACAGGCAGGCACTAGGAAACAGTGCATGGGATGAGCCCTGCTGCTGATCCTGCCCTGCGGGTGCATTCTTGCTGCGCCATGTGATATTTAAAAGCACGAATTCCCAGCCTCGGGAGAGCCCTGGGGTTTGTTTTCTCGTCGTCCCGGGAGAAGCCGCTGCCGCCTCCACTTTCCCCCGGGACACAGAGGGGGCTTTGTGCGAGCTCGGGGCCGCGGGGGCCCCTCCACAGCCACGGGCTGGGCAGCTCCTGGCTGGGCTTCGGGCTGGATCCTGAGCTGCCAGTCCCCGGCAGGATCCGCCTCGGTGAGCTCGTCCTTGCGCTCCATCCAAGTGATTATTTTTCACTTTCAAGCCTTTGTGAGCGATTACCCCCGTGGCCGTGCCGACGTGCCCAGCATCCCCTCCCACCTCGCTGTTCTTAGAGAGTCAGACAGAAATCGAGCTTGGAAAGTCCCAAGTCAGAAGCGGGATGATTCTGCATCCAGGAGACAGGATCGACCTGCTGTCAGTAGTCCCATCCCTCTGGAGTTTTATTCCTCATCCCAAAAATGCTGTGGAGGGTGCTAAGAAGTGCTGTACTGACATGCAGACCAGGCAGCAGCTCCCTGAAGTTGGTGCAGCATATTTGCATTGTTAACAGGTGCTGTTACCCTTTCGCCCCCTCTGATTTTGTTGCAGAGGGGAGAAAGTGTCTCCTCCCTGCTTCCCATGCCATTTTGAGGTGTTTTGGGAGTTCAGAGCAATGCCAACGTTGGCAGCAGACACACCGGGAACACCCCACTCCTTCCCACCAGAGGCCACAGGGAATGGCCACCTCCTGGTCCTGATGATCCCGGGAGGAGCTCAGGGTATTCTCCCAACCTCACTTCTCTCCTCACCACCCCACAGTAGCATTAATCAGAATAATTGCTGATTAAGAACCTTGCTGTGCTTTTGCCCATGTTCCTGCAGCAAACCCATGTCAGGGCTTGGGTAGCAAAGGGAAATCCAAGGAGAAACCCATGGGGTGCCCGAAGAGCAGAGCTGGGCTGGTGAGGATGCTCAAGGGCCAGATCCTGAACCACTCATCCCTGTCACACTCCAACATAGTGGGAAGGTCAACCCAGAGCTCCGAGTGCCTCCAGTGCAGAGGGTCAGTGGGATGTGCAGCCAGTGCTCTCCCCTGCACTCACCATACCAAACACCGGGTCCATGCCCAGAGATGATTAAAACACATTTATGGTTGATTTTCCTCAACCTATAAGTTATTCTGAGTTTTCTCCTTGGTTGGAGTGTGCGTGCACTGCGAATGCTGGTCGCCTGTGGGAGAGAGGAAACCTTCCTGCATCTGGGAAGGCTGGATGTTGTTGTGTAAAGAGAAGATTTACAGCCCTAACACCAGCACCATGCCGGGGTCACACTGCTGCCAAACCCTCACCTCAGCTCTGTCTTGCAGGGGACAGCCCCAAAAGTGAAATTCCTGCTTCCAGGGAATTGGGCACTTCCCTGCTCTCCCCATACTTCCGTGGGTCAAGGAGGTCCCTGATGGGCTTGTGTTTGTCCTCGATCCTCTGGAAGGATGGGGGGGGACCAATTTGCCCTGAAACCCCCCCAAATTTCCCCCATCCAGCCCACGGGGAAGACCCTCTGGTGCTCCATGGCACAGGATGTGCTGGAGCAGGGATGCAGCTCTGGGTGTCGAGAGGAGGATGGGCTTGCTGGGACAGGCTGTGGGGTCTGGGAGCCCCACATCCCTCCCTGGTGCTGAGGATGTTCCCGTGGGCTCTGCCCTCACTCCAGGGTGCCCAGCCAGGAGAGCTGGGATGCTGCAGCCTCCCTCTCCCTCTGCCACTCCAACAATTTGGCAAAAGGGATTTTATTTTTTTTTTCTCTCCAGCAAAACCCAAAAATAGATTGATGGGAAGCGGCTGGGGGCTGGGATGCCATTAGCATGCAAAATGGGGCTATTTATCTTCCCCGCAGCTGGTTTCTGCTCCAAGACCTGGCAGGGACTGGCAGTGGGAGGCAGGGCTGTGCTGGGAGGGGGCGGTGGGACAGTTCCCAAAACAGCCCATTCGCACCCCTCTTGCTGCCCTTGCCCCTGTGGTCTGTGACCCTGAGCCTCTCCCGAGGGACAAGGAGCTTCTGCCTCTCTGTCATGGGCATGGTTTCAGGGTCACCTGGAGACTTTTCAGGTGGCAGATAATTAATCCTGGCACCAGCTGTGGGTGGGCAGGAGAAACCTGCCCAGTGCTCTATCTGGGGAAACCAAGGCAGGAGCTCCTGGGACAGGCTCAGGTCCCTTGGAAAGATGGATGAGCAGAGGTGGTCAATCCATGCACCCCAAGGGGCTGGACCCATGCTCCCTGTCCCCTTGGGACACCTCGTTCCCTTGGCACTGCCATCCCTGCTGTCACCACACAGCAAAGACGAGGGTGAGAGACTCCAGGCTGGTGAAGGAATGAGCAGAAAACTTGCTCCTGCTCCCAGAGATAATTTTTCTTGGGAAGGAAGGGAAGCAGAGGGAGGGGGGAAGCAAAGCTCACAAGTTCCACGATAGCACAGCTTCAGCATCCCCACCCTCAGCCCCATCATTCCAATCATCTTCATCACCTTCATACACACCATTCCCATCCACACCATCCTAATGTCCACCTTTCCCAATATCCCCATCCTTATCATCCCCGTCTCCACCATCCCCATCATTCACATCCCCATCCTTATCATTCCTACCCCCATCATTCCCATAATTCCCTATATCCCCATCCTTATCATCTCCATCTTCACCATCCCCATCATCCCCATCCCGCGACATTCCCATCATTGCCACCATCCTCACCAAGGCTCGGGACCGCCGGGGCGCCAGGGGGCGAGCTGCTCCTCGGCGGGAGCGGAAGTGCCGCTCTGCCCTCGCGGGCGGCCCCGACTGCTCCTGCCGTCGCTTCTGCTTCCGCCGCCACCGCCGTCGCCTCTCGGTCGCCTCCATCCGCCGCGTTCCCTTCCCGCCTCGTCGCCACTGGCACCATGAACAAGAAGAAGAAACCGTTCCTGGGCATGCCCGCGCCCCTGGGCTACGTGCCGGGGCTGGGCCGCGGGTGAGACGCCGCCCGGGCCCGGCCTGGGCCTTCCCCGACCCGGTCCCCCGACGCCTGTCTGGGTGTCCTCGTCCCTTCCCCGCCCGACCCCGTCCCCTCTTTAGCTGGGCGGGTTTGTGTTTAAAAGCGAGCCCGGCCCCGGGGATGAGGCCCCGGGTGCTCCAAACGCCGCTGTTGGGAAGGGTTTGTGTCCCTCCCTATTCTGTGCCCGTGGGGCCCTCTGAAACACTATCAAACGGGGGGTGTCTGTGCAGGGAGCATTGAGGAGGGTTTGATGGGGGCTAGGGCCGCCTTTGGTGGGGCTGGGGTGTCCTTTGGTGGGAGTGAGTTGTGTTTGTGTCCCTCGATTTGTTTGTGCCCTCGCCTGGGGAGGTCCTGCCGGCTGTGCCCGGGAGCTGCTGCCAGGCAAGTGTGGGGTTTCAGAGGAGGCCCAGTGGCCCCATCCCTGCACCCAGACCCTCCTGTAGTGACTGGCAGCCTGCAGGGCCAGCTGCTCACTGTGTTTAACACTGCTTAGGAGGGAAGCCTCGTCTGGGTGCAGGATGGCAGAGCAGTGAGCCAGGTGGTTGCAGAGTCCTTGTGGATGAAGTTCTCCCTGTAAAAGGTTGCCAAGAGGAGCTGTGGCTGCCCCATCCCTGGAAGTGTCCAAGGCTGGGTTGAACTGGGCTTGGAGCAACCTGGTCTAGTGGAAGGTGTCCCTGCCCATGGCAGGGGGTGAGCTTTGAGGTCCTTTCCAACCCGAACCGCTCCATGATCCTAAGGACATTTTCCCCCCAGACTTTGTGGGCACGGCGAGTGGCTGACGCCGTTCTCACGAAGGAGCGATGTTCTCCCTTGCCCGTTCCAGGCGGTGGCTGGGACAGGCTGGGGTTGCAATGAGCTGAGCAGCCGCTGGTTTGTCCCCCCAGAGCCACGGGTTTCACCACCCGCTCCGACATCGGCCCTGCCCGCGATGCCAACGACCCCGTGGACGACCGGCACGCGCCGCCCGGGAAGAGGACGGTGGGGGACCAGATGAAGAAGAACCAGACTGCTGACGACGACGACGAGGACCTGAACGACACCAACTACGACGAGGTGACGAGCTCTGCATCAGCCTGCACGTGTTTTTCCCCAAGTGCAAGAGGAGTCCCCTGAGCTCTCTGCCCTTGGCTGAGCCTCCAAGGCCAGAATTTCCTGTAGTTTGCAGCCAGCGTTTCCTTTTTTTCGTATGGATTTATTGAGACCTAACAGTGCACACAGTGTTGTGGTGCATACAGGGTTTTGTTGTGGCCTTGCTCCATGTATTGGGGTCTAATTATCTATACAGATAGATAATTTTCTATATAGTTTATAGAATTATATATATTATGTATGATATATATATAAAATATATAATACATATA
>NW_021939960.1:7920150-7944465 GCF_001715985.3 Manacus vitellinus | reverse complement strand
TATTTTATTAATCTGATTATCTTTACAGATTTTAATTATCTATACAGAGCCCTGAGAATCTTGGGAAAAGGCCCATAAATAAAAATTAGTTTAAGTATTTTAGGTGATGTATTTTTTGAAATCTAAGCTTTTATGCCTTGACAAGGTTGGACTTTGATGATCTTGGGGGTCCTTTTCAACCTAAAGGGTTCTGTGACGTGCATTTGTCCTTATGTGGCCTGTGTAGTCTTCCTGTGTTTAGATCCCTCTTTGCTTAGTTGAATGTTGTGATATTCTTTCTGTTTGCTTTCGCTGGTTTAGAAAGAAAAAGTGGTTAATGGAAGAAAATGGCTTTTCTATCCTGGGATCTCATTTATTGCTTAATAGAAGCAATTTTGAAGGAGAAGCTGTTTTGAAAGAGTAGCAATTTTGAAAGAGAAGCAATTTTGAAGCAGTTTTGCTTCAAATGGTGTGGGAGAATAAACACTTGGGGTGGTAGAAGAAAGCTGCTTTTATTTAGGGCTGTGTTAGTCTGATGCAATGTTGTCAGAAATAGCCTGCTCGTGCAGTTCTGGTGCTCTGGGCGACTGGTGGGCAGTAGCAGGAACATAACAGGAGCTTTAAAATGCCTTTTTTTCCTGGTTTCTCTCTCTTTCTCTCCAAATTCACAGTTCAATGGCTATGCTGGGAGCCTGTTCTCAAGTGGTCCCTATGAAAAAGATGATGAGGAAGCAGATGCTATTTATGCAGCTTTGGACAAGAGGATGGATGAACGCAGGAAAGAGAGAAGGTAGGATAAGCTGCAGCACTGGGATGAGGTGTTTTCTGGTTAATTAAGGCTATTTTGCACCAGCTGCTTTGAGAGTGGATGTGGTTGAGTTACTTCACTGTAGTTAATTAAGTCTCTGTAGTTCATTAAGATGGTGTGGGGAGATGCTGACCGACTGGTTTTGACACGTCAGGAGCTGCACAGTGCACTGGACATTGTTAAAAGAGTCCTGTAATGCCTTGTAAACAGTGGGTGTTACTTGTAAAACTCACTACCTGGTCTACAGGTAAGAGGAGATTAAAGACTGAAGTTCCCTTGATTGGAGATGTTTGTTTTTACACTTTAAGATTGTCTGATTTGATAAGGCATCTGTCATAATGTTGATAATCACAGCTTGAAAAAAATGCCCTTTTTATACCTTAACTCTGATCAAACACATTTTTCTGTATTAGCAGCACTTTGATTAAAGACTTGCCAGGTGTTACTTTGAGCATAACCTCAGTTCTCCTTTTCCTAAGGGAACAACGAGAAAAAGAGGAAATAGAGAAATACCGTATGGAACGACCCAAAATTCAGCAGCAGTTCTCAGACTTGAAAGTAAGGACAAGAAATGTCTGAAATGGGACTTTTTATGAGATATGAGAGGTGGCTCTATGTTCCTTTGTGTGTATGTGTGTTTCTTTGCTCAGATCTTGTGTGTTGGCAAACAAGTGCTTTGTTATTCTCCAGACTAGAATTAATTTGTGTTGGAATTCATCCTGTTCTTGTGGATACACAAGGTAGTGAAATTCCTACAAATTTTGATACTAGGCTTTTGTTTTGTGCTTTATTGAAGATGTTACACTCCTGTTTTTGGGGGACTGATAACTTCTTGGCATTGGAGGAGTCACTGAGCAGGATCTCCTGCCTCTAAATCTGCTTTAAAATAAAATGTATTGTTTAAGCTGCTGTCTGATGATTAGTAATAAACCATTCAATGCTGCAGGCATTAGGATTAATCTGAATGCTTGTAGCACTGAATTTAATAACAAAATTGATTTGGAATCTCAGTCTGGACTAAAACCAAATTCTAATTAAAGGCATCTAATTCTTTTGTACATTGGATTAGAAAAAAATCTGACCTTTAAGTCTTTAATTGATCTTGAGTTATTTCAAGAATATAAATCTATTAAGGAGTTAGAGCAGTTAAAAAGAAATTTCTACAGCAAATACTGACGACAACTCCTGTTTGAACAGCGGAAATTAGCAGAGGTTACAGAAGAGGAGTGGCTGAGTATTCCAGAGGTTGGAGACGCCAGGAACAAGCGTCAGAGGAATCCCCGTTATGAGAAGCTGACTCCTGTCCCTGACAGCTTCTTTGCAAAGCATTTACAGTCAGGGGAGAATCACACTACTGTGGACCCACGTCAGACAGTGAGTACACAGCAAACCTGAGGCAGCCATGGTCAAACTTTAAGTTAGAGATGAGGGTTGAACTGGGAGTTGGAAAAAAAAGCTACTTGACCAAAAAACTTGTTGCGGTTTGTGAGTCTGTCAAAAGAATTCTGGATGTTAAACTCCTGTGCTTGCTGGAGCCTTTCAGTGCACACTCATTGCCAGAGAAAATGTGAGGATAAGCAGGGAGAGCCTAATTTTTGGGCTAAAAATGAAATGTTTAAAAGAAAGTGTTCATTTTCTTTTCCTCTGGCTGTAAAATGGTGATAGGGAGTTTTGGTGAGCATAACCAGCATCTGTTTCTGTTACATCAACATCTTGCAAAAATGGAACAGAAAATAAAGCTTGATTTCACCTAATGGTTTGCTCACCCCTGGAGCAGTTGTGTCAAAAATTATTTGCTGTGTAAAATAATTGAATTACTTGAAAATTAAGTAATTTAGCACGTTGCTCCTGTGGTCATAGAGTTACAGGAGCAGCTGACTGGCCCTGGACTGGTTCCCTGGTGTCTGTGGGATATTCTTGTTTAAATGTGCCAGGTTTAGATGCCCGTGCTTGAATTTTTCAATTTCTTGTTGCTTATTTCACTGACTTGACTAAACTTGAGTAATTACCTACAGATTTGCAAATCCTATATGAGAAATGTTTTGTGATCCAGGGAAGCGATTTCAGAACTACTTGTGTGGGTTTGGCATCTCTGTCCTGCAGCTGTTGGGGAAGAGCAGATCAGTCAATAGCCTGAATTATTTTTGAAATCTCAAAGATGTTTTAGGAATGAATTTCTCACTCTTGTTTTTAGCAATTTGGAGGATTGAATACTCCATATCCAGGGGGTCTGAATACTCCATACCCAGGAGGGATGACACCAGGCTTAATGACACCTGGGACAGGCGAACTGGATATGAGAAAGATTGGCCAAGCCAGAAACACCTTGATGGATATGAGGCTAAGCCAGGTAAGGATGTGGGAAGGTAGGATCTGGTGTAGCTGGGATTGATGTTGTGCTGCTATTTAAGCCCTGGTTTTAGAAGACCCAAGAACAGCTGACCTGTGAAATAGTTTTGTATGTCTTCTCCCCAAATCTCATGCCTTCAACACAAATAGAATTTCCTTAGAAATAACAGTTTGTCCCTGGAATTCTTGGTCATTATGGGAGAACAGACTGCCTGGTTATACCAGAGGTGGACTTAAAGCAAACAGCACAGGTGGTGTTACCAAGGAAGCATCTCCTCTATCCTGTATAGGGATGCAGGACAAGCTGCTGAAAAATATTACTCTTAAATTACTGAATTCTGTTTTTTTCCTTTCCCATCTAAATGTGGTTTATACTAAAAAGAAGGGCTTTCCAGTGTTTAGTGTGTGGGGCTGTGAGTGGCCATTTCAGTAGCTCTCACTTGACTTTGCCAGGTGTCGGACTCTGTGAGTGGCCAGACTGTAGTGGATCCAAAAGGATATTTGACAGACTTGAATTCGATGATTCCCACGCACGGAGGAGATATCAAGTAAGTTTAAGAAGGATTAACAGATTTATCCTCTTAGTAGTGGCAGTGATCCTGCATATAAATGGGAATCTATCTGAGCGGGTGCTTTCAGCTGGCATTTAATTTGTAAGAGATACCAGGTGAGTTTTTGAGGATGAATTCTTTTAACATGAGATCTGGTGTAGTCTTTAAGCTGAGGTGTTTAGCATCTGACCTGGATGCATCAATTGTGGGGATTGTTTCCATTCTATCCCTGTTTCCATGCCAGAATAATGGCAGTGTGTGGCTGCCTGCCAGCCAGGAAATTACCTGGTTAATTGTACCTGTGTGCTGCCTAATTTAGGCTTGATTGACAACCTCTGAAAACCTCTTTAACCTGAAGTTTGACACGTGTTTCATGAAGAATTGCCATTTAAGTCAAAGCGATATGTGCAAACGCTGATCCTAATTCTTGACTTACATCAACACTTGGGCTCATCAGCTTCCGACTGCAAGTGCCCAGCTGTAATTCCCAAAAATCTTGTTTAAGTACTTAACTGGTTGTCACTGATCTCTCTGTGTTAATGTGTGTCTGTAAGCTTGTTTTGGTAGAATGTAGTTTGTGTCACCAGTGTGGAAACATTTGAGGTCCCAGTTACTGCGCGTATGAGCGTGGCTGTGAAGAACTGTCTGGAAAACACTTGCTGGTACAGGAGAATTGTTTGATGGTGTGCTGAAGATTTTCCTGCCTGTCTTTCCTCCTCCTTTAGTGATATCAAGAAAGCCCGTTTGCTCCTGAAATCTGTCCGAGAGACCAATCCTCATCACCCACCAGCCTGGATAGCATCGGCCCGGCTGGAGGAGGTCACTGGCAAACTCCAGGTGGCTCGAAACCTCATCATGAAAGGAACAGAGATGTGCCCCAAGGTCAGAATCGCTTTGCTTCCCTGCTGTTCCTGGCAGGATAGTAGGAAAAGGTTGTGGTTAATGAGCAGCAGAACCTCTGTTAAGCTTGATTCAGGCTGTGTCTGACACAGCTTTGCTGTCTGAAGTGTTACAAAACACCTATTTAGCCAGAAGCTCTGATTTTATATTCTTGTTCTGATGTAAAGGAAGATTGGTGGTTTTTCCTGACAGAGTGAAGATGTTTGGTTAGAAGCTGCTCGGCTTCAGCCTGGGGATACAGCCAAGGCTGTTGTGGCCCAGGCTGTCCGCCACCTTCCACAGTCTGTCCGGATCTATATCAGAGCAGCAGAGCTGGAGACAGATATCCGTGCCAAGAAACGTGTCCTTAGGAAAGGTGAGAGCTCCTGTGAGGTCAGGGAATGAAGCCTGAGCACTGCACTGTTTGTATTGCACTGTAAGTTGTTCAAGATGTGTCCATAAGTTTAAGTGCTTTTCTTGCTTCCTTGGGGGAAATACAGTTGCTAATGTGTGCCTTAATGGTGGAACTTCCTGCTATTGAGTTAGAGCAGAGGGTTGTAAAACATCCTTCAGCAAAAAGCTGTTGTTACTGAACAGTTCCAAAATGACATTTCACACACCAAAACCAATTCCAGCTTGATCAAACTTAGAGAAGTAGATGAAAGCAATTAAAAAACGATGCTCTAGGGGAAAAAAGGGTATTTTAGCTGTCACCTTGTGATACCTTTTGGAAAAGATATGGACTATGAGTTCCAACTTGCTTGTAGCCTGTTAGAGACCACAGTGGTTCCTGCTGGACGAGCTTTAGAGGCCTTGGGGTTCTTGTATTGCTGAGCCTGGTGGTCTGGGGGCTTTGTTCTGTGTTCCTGAGTAATAGCCTTTCTCTGTGGTGCTTACCTGAAATCTTACATCTTCTCTTGCATTGCACTTGGAGGTTTTCTTCTTTCATAGAATTCTTTTAATTCTTTTGTCCTGAACCCATATCTTCCTCACGGGTTTATAGTATGAGTTCTACGATTGCTTGAAGTAGCTCATATCAATAGGGATTAGATCTTTCTTGACTATTGAATTGTATCAATTGCATCTCCTGACTTTAATCTAGACAGGGAAAAGGGTCTGGATTTAATGCATTCACTAAATCATTGTGAAGCAGTCAGTGTTGAATGGCTTGGTTTCAAAGGAATCAACTGGACACCTCTGGTGAAATGACATCTTACTACATGTGGACTATAGGTACTTCAAGGTTCCTGGGTTTGAAGTTGCAAGAGTTCAGATATTGACTGTTCAATATCTTCTTGAATTTCCATTGGCTCAGCAGTGCAATGTGCTGTGAAGTGCCACTCCTCTGATACTGTGTGTCCTTCTCAGGAACAATCATAGGTGCTGACAGAAAAACACTTTTACGGGAGCAGAAATAGACCTGTGAGTCCAGCTGAGGTATGGGAGAATCTTGTGTGAGAGCAGTGACTTGCCCACTAAGTACCGAGCTTTGCTTCAGACATGGTATTTGCAAGGAGAAAAACATCTTGCTTCAGTTTTTGGAGCCACCTACTTAATCTCTGCTAAAAGCTGTTAGTGGAATGGAACAGGATTTATCATTCTCTTCCCAGTTTCTGCTTGTTAACAGCTTCACAGTGCTCTTCTGCTGCCTAGGGAACATCAGTAATATGGTGCTTGGAGCTGTTTGTATATTCAGCCTTAAATAAGTGGCAGTATAGCCCGTTATTTCTTCTAAAATAAAAAGGCCTGACTGCCAGATAATGTCACTGAAGTGTGACCTTTCATAACACATTTCTCCTTTCTGCTGGCTCTGTGCATTCCTACCATCCAGCAGAACCTCTGGAGTTTTTAAAGCCTCAGTCTGACTGGGGAGCCTGCAAGCTGAGTGGTTCAAATGCATCTTGAGGTCTAAAAATCGAATGCTGTATTTATGAAAACATGTTCTGTCCTGCAGAGTGATGCTTTCAGCTCCTGGAAGCTGACATTATTCACTTAACTTCTTCGGGAAAATCTCCCGCTGCTGCAGACTCTGAGACAAATGGTTAATGCCCGAATCCTTGGTGCACACTGCTTGTAAATCTGTTTGTGTAGAGCTGGGATCTGCTCTGAGCTGAGGCTCAGCAGTGTGCCTCTGCCTTTGCAGCAATGCTTCAAGGAACAGCCTTGCCTAGGAGCCCAGCTAGTTTCAAAGTAGATTTAGATGCCTTTTCCCACCCGTTTTTGTGTCCCTGTGATTGTGCTTTATTGAAGGAGGATGTGCTCAGCCCTCTGTTGCTATGGCACGCTTGTGTACAGTCACCATGGAAGCAGGGAAACTAATGCTGCAATGCAGCTGATACCAGTGGTCTGGGGTGCAAACTGTAGTGACAAAAGGCTAAAAAACCATTTGGTTTCTCAATCTCTCTTTAAGATATGAGGGTGGAAAGGGATGGGCTGAGTGAAGTTGTTTAATGTCTCAGACAGCACATGCAGGACAGGCTGCAGAGAATGCAGTTATACCAGCAGTAGCTAACTCTTGGACAAGATTAAGGAAGCCTCAAAGAATCCTAATTAGATGAAGTCCATATTGGATTACTGGAAGCACACTTTGTACTCATGGCTTAGGGTGTTAGTGTCAGCAATACCTCTTAGTTTTTATGCATCCCTGTTTTATTTTTGCAGCAGGAACCTGAGCTGGGGTCCATTAAGCTGCCAGGAGATGCCTACAGAAAAACTAAATTGTGAGGGGACAATTTCAACATCTAAGAAATGAGGTTGTGATGTTACTTAGTGTGGAAGGTGCTCCTTTTTTATAGAGGCAGAGCCAGCATGTTAAGCTGCCTGATTTTGAAGATCCTCATATGCTCATTTGCTGGAGCTGGAGGCTTTGTTCAGCCAGGTGTTTTACTGAGGAGGATGCAATTACAGCTTATGCAGCGAAAAAGCCCTTGGCTTTCCAAAACCTGTTTCCAATTAAAATGATTAAGTGTTTTATTTTCTGTTTTTTAAATTCTCATTGTGGAAGCAAGAGCCAATATAAGCAAAGTTCCTTCCCTTCTCTCTTTCAGGAAATTTCATCTGCAATAGGACAAATCCTTTAGTATATCATCTTTAAAAAATACAGCTCTCTTTGATAAACTACTTTATCGTGACTGACATAATTGTTTTGCCTCTCTAGCCCTTGAGCATGTTCCAAATTCGGTGCGTTTGTGGAAAGCAGCCGTGGAGCTGGAGGAGCCTGAGGATGCCAGGATCATGCTGAGCCGGGCTGTGGAGTGCTGTCCAACCAGTGTTGAAGTGAGTTTAAAAAAAGTGAAATGAAGAACCCCCTACACACCCCTTGGGGCTGGCAGTAGAGCTTTGCAAACAAAAGGCGGGATGAGGTGCAGTGTTTCTCCACACAAGGTTTTCTACCACACGCTTCATGCCGCAGCGGGAAGGATGTGATGAGTAGTGGACTGTGCTTTTTTGTCTCCAGAGTTAATTGTCTGGTGGTCATTACATGGCTCATTTTCCTGTGTAATTGTTAGGTTAGTCAAGGCAGTGCACAGCTGTGCCTGCTGTAGGCACTGAGCCATGTTCACATTCGTGTGTGGTGCCTCGACAGTTGCGAAAACACGCGAACACGTAGCCTGGGGAATCTAAAAGTTGCTCGTTTCTGAAATGCTGAACCAGGGTGTTAAATTCAGCTGTTTGAGAGGTGATGTGAACAGAATATAGGAGCACAGCAACCCAGCAGTTGGAGATGACATCTAGAGGTGATCAGGACTGAGCTTTAAGAGCAGCAGTAGCCTGTTTCTACTGTCCTCCATTGGTATTCCGCAGCCTGCTTGTAGGACTTGAGGATTGTTGCCAACCAGTAGCAAACAGCGTGAAGCTGCTTATCTCTGTGGGCTGACGCTGCCATACGGCAGCCTTGTCATCTCCTTGTTCTCATCTCAAGTACATCTTTTGTTGCTCTGCAGCTGTGGCTCGCGCTGGCAAGACTGGAGACATATGAGAACGCTCGTAAAGTCCTTAACAAAGCCCGGGAGAATATTCCGACGGATCGTCACATCTGGATTACTGCTGCCAAACTGGAGGAAGCCAATGGAAACACCCAGATGGTGGAGAAAATCATTGACAGAGCCATCACATCTCTTAGGGCTAATGGTGTGGAAATCAACAGAGAGCAGTGGATACAGGTATGTGCTTGGTCTGGAAGGCCCATGGGAGCCCTTCAGGTTCTGTTTTGAAGGCTGCTGATGGTGGGTGTTGTGGGGCAGAGTAGTTTTGCACCTGGCTTATCAGTGGAGTTCCCTGTGAAGATACAAGAGATGAGACTAGGAAACTGTGTAGGGTCAAGGCCATAAGTGATACCCTGGAGTAACACCATATGTGTTTTGTTGAAAAATGTCTGGTTTACTTCTGTCTTGGAAGATAAGCAGCTTCAAGTTGAAGCAGCTGCTGCCTTAAGTAGAACAGAGGCTTAAAGCCTCCAGTAAAGGATTTAGGTATCTTTTGCATATGTCTCTTTTGGCTTAAAAGGTATTTGTTTGCCCCAGAAGTCTTTGTCAGATAGTGTTGTGAGAAATCAATACAAATGCTGCATTTGCAGCATGTAGGAAATACTCTCTTAGTCCTGTACTGAACCTCTTTTCTCCTATGTCCTTGAGCTTAAGTCTTTAAAGAAGTTTCCTACTAAGATCACTTACAGTGGGTCAAGGCAGCAAAATCTTGGCACACTGCTTAAGAGCATTGATAATAATATTATTAGGAGAATTCTAACTTTCTTTACAGCAGTAAAATAAAGGTTAATTTCAACTTCTCTCTAAAAAAAACCACCAGCACATCGTTGTCTTCTCGAGTTCCTTCTCAGTAGTAGAACTGTTCCATTTCTGTTATCTGATCAGAGGTCTTTCCAACAAGTTTAAGCAAGACATGCTTGGCTTTCTGAAAGCTTTGTGTGTCAGGAAACTCCACTTTCTTGTACATACTGTGTTGAGAGAGCCTTTGCACCTTTGATTTAACACTGGTTGAGGGGGTATTCATTTAAATTCACTTACTGCTTAGCCCATATTGAAGCTTAACAGTTATCTCAAAGCTGCAAGAAGGTCAGTAGTTTTGATGTTAAAATACTTCCTTGTGAAATTTTTACACTCTTTTATTGGCCAGGTCCCTGCTTGGCTCAGCGCAGGGTTGTGGTGCTGTAAGAAGAGACTTGGGGCTGGAAAGGTCACACATTGTCACACTTATTCCTTTTCAGTGGATGCAGTTGGTGTGTTCTGTTTCTTAACCAACTTCTGAATGACTCTGTGTGCAACTCCGGCACCTTCCTTGTGGGTGCAGGCTCCTAGTTAGTGTCCAGATGTGTTTGAGTAATAAGATATTTGTGCTGTGGCCCCGACCCACAATGTCTTTGTGTTTGCAACTGAGGAGTTGCCACTGCAGAATTTAACTTCTTATGCTGAGCAGGGTTTTACTCTTGTTTCTAGGATGCTGAGGAATGTGATAAAGCTGGGAGTGTGGCCACGTGCCAGGCGATCATGCGAGCTGTGATCGGGATTGGGATTGAGGAAGAAGATCGGAAACATACCTGGATGGAAGATGCAGACAGTGTATGTCCAGCTGTGATGCTGGTTTTTGTTGCTCTTGTCTGTTTTGTTGTGGGTTTTGTGTTTTTTAATCAGAGGAAATTGAACTGGACCCTGGGAAATGGCTTTTCCAGTGAAAGTGGATGTGATTCCCACACCACCTGCCTGCCTTTGGCCACTTTATGCCTCAGGAAATTATTGGATTATAGAGCTTTATTCAGATTTGAATTTTTACTAACCAAAAAGTTGACATTCAGATAGATTGTTTACTGGTTTTGGTGTGGATTTCTTTTATGGGTGTCTGACATCAACAGAGATTGAGGTCTGAGTAAAGGAGCTGGGAGCTGAGATTGAGGCCTAAACATTGTAGCTCAAGAGTTAATGTAAGACTGGGTAAAACTTTTACCAGGCTTTCTTTGCTTTAGGGGAATAGTTTGAACATGTGCTAAAAACTAAATCGTGTTTCAGCATGAGAAATGTCCAACTTCACTGGCCTTGAACTGGGCTCCGAGCAGTGGGGGGCACATTCTGTGGTGCTTAGGGTTTTGCCTGTGAAATAACAAAATGAAGTGCAAACATGAGAGCCTTTCCAATGCCTTACTAATGTTTCAAGCTGGCCTGTGTGTGTCAGTCCCACTGAAAGGCCAGGGATACTTGTGCTCTGTAGAGGGATGCTCGGAAATTCCTTCCCTGCTTCCTTTTAAAAAGCTGATAGTAGGTGTTCTGTTCTCTATAATGCCCCAATTCATGGATTACACCGAGTTAGTGAGTTCTGTGTTGAATTATGCATGTGTAATTCCTTCTTGCTCTCGATTCCACTGCACCCCTAAGCTGACTTAGTTCTGATCTGTTTTCCTTTAGTGTGTTGCTCATAATGCCCTGGAGTGTGCCCGAGCAATTTATGCTTATGCCTTGCAAGTTTTCCCCAGCAAGAAGAGTGTGTGGCTGCGAGCAGCTTACTTTGAGAAGAACCACGGAACCAGGTACATGTGCTGCATAATCCCTGTGTGGAGGGGTTCATCCTTGTGACAGGGTGAGAGGCTGGGGAGGAAGGGAGGCGACAAGATGATCCCTGAAGTGCTGTCTTGCACGAATTAGTGCAGCTGGTGGAAACTTGCTGATGTTGTTTGCAGGTCCGACCTTCTTTGTTATTGTTGTGCTCAGAACATCATTAGGTTTTATGAAGTCATAAAATGGTTTTTGGCAATAGAGATTACTTGGTAAAAATAGCTCTGAATAGGCAAGGTAGGAACAGTCATCTTTGAGAAGGCTTTTCTGGAAAAGTATGGGGATACAAATCACCTAAAATGTGTTTTATTTAATTTTCATAGATAAACTGCTTCACTGCTGAAGTTGTCCAAGCATCTCTGGCATTTTCTGATTAAACACACTGTGAATGTGTATCACATCCTGAATTAAGATTGATGTTACACTGTCACAGCTCAGGCTCTTTTCAAAGTTTATTCATAAAGCTTTACATGTCAGGAGCTTTCTGCCCAAAGTTTAGAAGAAAGCAAACAATCTCTGCAGTAGGCCACTTATACATGTGGAATCATCCTTATTAAAGCCAACAAGGCTGTAGTGTGGAAGTGACTGCAGATGCTGAATTCTGCCTCATTCAAGCCTTTTTTTAGTTGGGAACAAACACACCTTTGCTTTTGATGTTGTTCTCCCATGTTTCCCAGTGGTGGCTGGCTTTTAAGCCCCATGTTCTACCTGTAAAGTATATTTTCCAGAGGAGAAAAAAATAAATTCAGTAAGATCAGACCAGCTTCATCTAATAACTCTGAAAAACTTCCTGTCTCAGTTTCTACTAAGGTTTGTTAAACAGAATGGCTCTTTCCAAGAGAAAGGAGCAGTTTCTGTGAGGGCTCTTTCCACAGACTCTGTCAGGCAAAGGTGTCTGAACAATGAGCCGTTTGTGGAGTGCTCATTTCAGAACCCTTGTGAAAAAAGACCCCACCCTTTCCTTGTTATGAAACAACTTATCAAGGTTTACAGCTTTGGACTTTGCAACAATATTTATAACATTGAGTGATAGTGAAATTGGTGTGCAAGATCTCGCCTTTGGCAGTACCTGGAGGGATTGTAACTTGCTCTTTCTTGTCTCAGGGAATCCTTGGAGGCTCTTTTGCAGAGAGCTGTTGCCCACTGTCCCAAAGCAGAAGTGCTGTGGCTCATGGGAGCCAAATCCAAGTGGCTGGCAGGAGATGTGCCAGCAGCCAGAAGCATTTTGGCCCTGGCTTTCCAGGTGGGTCTGTTAGATGTGTCAGATAGTGTTAAGTGTGACAGGTAAAGAATACAGAGGAGGCTTTTTCTGTCAACACCTGATTCCTGCTGCCTTTCAAAATGGTGGAGACTTCCGCTGTTCTTTGTTTGTGTGACAAAATGTTCTCCTGTAAAATAGCAACAAGCTGGAAGACTGTGTTCTTACTTTCTCAGTAGTACCACACCAGGTTCTGAGTTGGAACAGGTTGCCCAGAGAAGCTGTGGCTGCCCCATTCCTGGAGGTGTTCAAGGCCAGGTTGGATGGGAGCTCTGAGCAACCTGACCTAGCGAGTGGCATCCCTGCCCATGGCAGAGGGGTTGACATGAGATGATCTTCAAGGTCTCTTTCAACTCACACCATTTTATGATTATATGAGTTTGCAAACCATCAGTTTTACTACCATGGCTCCCACCAACCCCACTCATGGATCAGAATCCCCTTCTCTTGGGTCACCTCAGGGAAAGGGTTTGGGTCTGCCCTAATTAATGAGGTCACTGTATTACTTTTGGTTTAGACCAAACCCACTAATCCAATGCAAAATGAAGGGAATTGTCTGCTCAGTGCTGTAAGAAAGATAGGCAGAGTAGTTCTAATACTGAGAGTTAGGCTTAGAATCTAAGAGATAGCAAAAAAAAAATGACAGGTCTTGAGATGGAAGGTAAAAGATATTTAGTTCCTGAATTTGGTCTTGGTGCTCTTTGTTACCATCCTGAAAAGTTCTTGACATGGATGACTTTTATTGGAGGAGCTTTCACAGACCTCAGTGGGGAATTCAGGCTGCATTTTTTTTTGCTTGGGGTAATAAAATGAGGGTCTCATTGTGGCAGACCCTGTGATGTTTTCAGTGTTTAAACTGGAAGTTCAGAAGATCAAGCATTAATTCTTTTCAACAACTGAGAAGCATCCAGCTTCCAAACTGGCATACATCTTTGTGTTGCCCATCTGTTTTGGAGAATTTCTATAAACTTCAAAGGTCAAAGAAGACTGGGAGGAGCTTGAACTGAAAAAAAAAATAATTAAAAAATCCTACTGTGGATTGACAAAGCTCTGATTTCAATTTTAATCTGGATCAAACGAAGGATTAAATCTGCTGTTGATTCACTGTGTGCATTTGTCTG
The DNA here is from genome assembly GCF_001715985.3 of Manacus vitellinus. Taxonomy (NCBI): domain Eukaryota; kingdom Metazoa; phylum Chordata; class Aves; order Passeriformes; family Pipridae; genus Manacus; species Manacus vitellinus. The sequence continues at coordinate 7,930,960 of NW_021939960.1, read as the reverse complement.
TCATTTTGTGTTCTTGCAGGCCAACCCCAACAGCGAGGAGATCTGGCTCGCTGCCGTGAAGCTCGAGTCGGAGAACAATGAGTATGAAAGAGCGAGGAGGCTGCTGGCAAAAGCTCGCAGCAGTGCCCCCACAGCAAGGGTAAGGACATGGGGAGGGTGGAGAAGCTCAGGCCACTTGGCCACGGGGGATTTGGGACGGAAGGAGGAGTTCCTTCAGTTCTGTGGCCTTAGGGATTGACCATGTGGCTCCCTGCCATTGCCTTTTGGGCCGTGCGGCCGCCTCGCTGAGCGCTTCTCCGGCGGATTGCAACACACTGTCGTGGCATGATGGGAAAAAAAGGCTAGGATAAAGTGAAGGGTTTCAATTTGTTTTTTACACAAATGGCAAAAGTCAGGAAATTCCCAGTTTACAGCTGTTTGTATAATGATTGTGTTGCATAAAAGCACTCTTGGGAAAAAAGAGAGAGAAAATACTTTCACAGAAGACTCACTTATGCTTGTACTAAAGTCAGCTCTGGGGTGGTTTGGTGTTTAAACCTACACTCTTGTGTTTATCTCCAGTTACCTCTGGTATGATAAACTTTGTCAATTTTCAGCTCTTCCTACGAAAGCATTTTAACTTGTCCAAGTAAAAGAAAAATTAGTTTGATCTTTGTCCTCTCTTCCTCTCCCTCAGTTGGTGCTTCATCCTAGATCTTTTAAACTGTCCTCTTTTGCTCTTGTCAGCCAGGGAGCTTCTGCAGCTGGGGTAGAAGCTCTGATCTCAGACTTCATGCCTCTCTTGCAAGGTCATGCTGGGGGCAGTTTGTGAATGGGAAGGACAGGGATCAAAGAGTAGTGAGAGAGCCTTGAGTCTATAATGCATTTCTCACAGCTGTGACTTCCCTGCACAGCCAAAAGGAAGGCTTTGGGGGCCAGAAAAATAGATGTACCAGTTTGTAATGAGCAGGACAACAGTTACAGCCTGAAGCCATAAGTAGGAATACGTGGTTTTGGTAGCTTGGATCTGAGATCAGACTGTACTGATAAATCAGGCTCAAATTTGTTAATTGGTTGTGCTCTTTGTACAAATATTCTTTCAACCCAAACCATTCTATGATTCTGTGATGATTCTGTGATGTTGCAAATGCCAGCTCTATGCAAATGTTGATCATACTGTTCCAACTCCTTTAATCTTTGCATTTACCTTTCTCTTTCTTATCTGTTCCCACTATTATTTAACCCTGATATTTTTATTTTTATTTTACTTCACACTGTAGCTAATCAATAACATTCTAATGAATGTATGAAAGTGGGAACCCACTGCTTTGACAGACTAATGGTTTTTCAGTGGCTGCTGGTGGTAAACAGCTCTGGTTTGCTCCCAGGTCTTCATGAAGTCTGTGAAGTTGGAATGGGTGCTTGGGAACATTGCTGCAGCCCAGGAGCTGTGTGAGGAAGCCCTGAAGCACTATGAGGACTTCCCCAAACTGTGGATGATGAAAGGACAAATTGAGGAACAAAAAGAGCTGGTAGAGAAAGCACGGGAGGCTTATAATCAAGGGGTAAGATGGATATGCAGGTTTGCTTTATGCTTCTGGTGTGGAGACATGTCTGTCTTTGAATCCAAATGGGGAGCCAAAGAGATGATTTCTGTTCATTCTGTCATTGGTTAAAACAGTAAAAAAACCATAAAAATTAGGACCTTGAAATAAGCAGCAAGAATTTCTCTTATCCATTATCCATGTGCAAAATTCACTTTCTTGCTTGAGTTTGCTGTATGTCTGAGTCCTCTCAGGTAGGAAAAAAGGAAAAAAAGGCATTGCACAGTAATTCTCTAAGACCTGTAAAGACTAAAAGCAGAAGTCTTAAAAGAAAATCCTCCTCACCTGCTCTTAGATACACACAGTGAAAGGAGGTGACCTACAGAGCACTCCTGTCTCTTTTAAATGGTAATTGGTGTCCTTGGATATGAATGCTCAAAGTCAGACAACCATCAAAGTAATTTGGACACAGGTTTCTGCCAGAGTCGGTATTTTAATTACTTCCTGCACGCTCTGCTGTGGTTTGGGGATGTATGAGAGCCCTCTCTCTCCAGAAGCACAGATTTAAGGGAGGTGTGTTCTTTCTCCTGCTGCTGGGATAGCTCAGTCAGGCTTAATGTTGACCCAATTGTTTTGGATACAGGATAAGCTTGACTTCTGTGCTGTAAAACTAATTGGAGAAATTTGAGTGACAACTTTGTCTCTCTTCTAAACTCTCCAGGAGGATGTAGATAGGGAATTTCTTTGCTATAAGGGTGATAATATTCTTTTCAAATCTACCTATTACCGTACTTTTTTTTTTAAACAGCTGAAGAAATGCCCCCATTCCATACCCCTGTGGCTTCTGCTGTCCAGGCTGGAGGAGAAAGTTGGGCAGTTGACTAGAGCAAGAGCCATCTTGGAAAAGTCTCGCCTGAAGAATCCAAAAAATCCAGATCTCTGGTGAGTTGTGTGGAGATTAACTGAATTTGGGCTAAAAATTTAATGCAGTCTCCAGGCCAGCTATTTCACATCTGCTCAGCCATTTGAGCCTGGAAATTTTTTTCTTTACTGATAGTTGTAGTGCACAAAGCTTGCAAACCCAGGGCTATTTCTTTTCTGTTGCAGTCCCCTTTTCAGATTGTTTTTGATCTGAGCCATTATGGAATAAAAGTCACGCTTATTTTTAGATGGGAGAGGAATGGGAAGATGTCAGTCACCTACACTTATTCGGAATATGGGCAGATGTTTGCAATTTCCAGTGACTCACAGTTTATTTCTCCCCAGTGAATATGTTGTCATAAATATCATCAGAGTCTCTTCCCTCCCAGGTTGGAGTCTGTGCGATTGGAGTACCGAGCTGGGCTGAAGAACATTGCAAACACTCTGATGGCCAAGGCATTGCAAGAGTGCCCCAATTCGGGTGAGCTGGATCTCATTTCTACCTTAAACATGGTTGTTTTGCCCAGTTGACAGAGACACATCTTTTCCTGAGATGTCCTTTCTGGCCAGGTCTCAAAATATAGTGTTTCAGAGAGGTGTCAGCCACCCTTCTGCAAAGGAAATGTTGAGGGTTTTTGTAAATAATCACACTTGCTTTGTGCTGTCTCACACCAGAGGGGTCACAGGTTGTGTTGTTCCATTTTTTTCTGCAGTATCCAGTGTATTATTACATCTGTGGTCCACAGTTTGTCCCCAGGTCTCCTGTGAAAGCATCTTTGGATAGGGGCTAGTTTTTCTCTGAAGCTGGTAGAAGTCTGCCAAGGTTTAAAATTAAAGAAAGACACTTGAGTGTTTGTAGTTAGGAAGTTCAGTGGAAAAGGAATGGTGTTTTCCCTGTCTCCTGGGAGTACATCTGGCCTTAGGAGATTCCCAGTTGCCAGTTTGCCCATGCTGGTTGCACCACTGTGAGTTTAATAACTTGTGGTGGCAGCAAATTTCAGTTGTAGTCATAATTAGGGGATCACGTACCATAAACGTTCAGTCCTGGGTTTTGATTATTTTAGCTCATGTAGGAAAAGGCTAATAGGTCATATAATGTAAGTCAGTTGGTTCTAACCAGCAGTGGAAACATTTGCCTTTTGGGATGGGAGGAGAAAGTACCGAATGTTTCCCTGTTTTGGGGGAGAATTGCAGGAGGACTTAATTATTTAAACATGTTGACACCTTTGGGGAGATGTCACATAACTACAAATTGTAGTAACTTACTGCAGGGCAAGCCGGCTTAGCTTGCCTTCAGGCTGGGTTTTGAAAGGTGTTTAATTGATGGCTGCCTAATCCCAGTGAAATAATAGGGAATTAAGTGACTTTTATGACATGATAAACTCACTGCAAGCTGCTCTCCATGTGAGTGGGTCACCAAAGCACCACCCAAACCCTGCTTTGTTTTGTGAATGACCTAATGCTTAATGAGTGTTTGCCACCGCAGGCTCTTTTACAGATCTTGCCTGTTGCTATGGAAATGGGCAGCAGGATCTCAGTTTTTGTTTAAGAAAAAAATTGCTTCCAACTTTATCTTAAACCTCAACAAGAGAATTGAAGCCTGCAGGAGTTGGCTCGTTGGCCACCTGCAGACATGTAAACCAGAGGTTTGTGTCCACTGATGGCTGAATTGATTCCTCATGGCTTATGGCTGATGTGGACAGGCTGTACAAAGAGTAAAATTGAAATGTAGTGGTGTTTGTGATCCTATATATAAAGAGCAAGAAGAGGAGAGTTCCCCTCCAGTCTGTCACTGCGGTCATCAAAGCTCACGTGTGTTCCCGTGGTGCCGTTTATGGGAAGCGAGAGCACTTTGAAAGAGTCCTGGCAGACACCAGCTCTCAGGCTTTGCTTTGAAGTGATCAGGTGTGGCTGGCTGACATGAGAAACTGCAGATTTCATGCTCCCCTGAGCATATTTCCTTCCTTGCTTTTGGGAGTGACAGGAGCTAGGGATTAAACCCACCTTTCCTGGACATACTCTGTCCTTCATCAGAGTGTGCAGAGCCAGCATCAATAAGATTGTGGTGCTGTCCAGCATCCTTGAAACTGCTCCCAAACTGTACTTTGCACCTTTTGAGACTTCTGCCACTTCAGTTTCCTGTTCAGGCAGATGGATACCTTTCCCTTTGGAAATACAGGTTTGCCCTTCCTGTTCCAGAGTTTGTAGCGTCTCACACTTTTCACTCAGTGAAAAACCTGAGCTCTGGGTTAGGCAGTGCTGGAGCTGCAGGAATTATGGCACTGAGGCCTTCAGAGCTGAAGGTCCAGCATTGTGCACGCAGGAGCTAAAAATTCAGATTACTGAGTGAAGGGTCTTTGTGGAAAGAGGGATCTGGGGTGAGGTTGGGGGTGGATAACCACCGAGGTGGGGGCCATAGTGCTGCTTGTGTTAGAGAGCACTGATGGCAGAGTGGGGAGGGTTAATCTCTAACACTAAACAATCTTCCTACTTGACTTGATTAAGGAATCCTGTGGTCAGAGGCAATTTTCCTTGAAGCGCGACCGCAACGAAAGACCAAGAGTGTGGATGCTCTCAAGAAGTGTGAACATGACCCACATGTCCTGTTGGCTGTGGCCAAGTGAGTTCCTCTGCTTGATGCAGTAAAAATATCCATGTCTGTGTGTGCCTGCATCCAGGATGAATCACTGCACTCCAGCACAGCCATGTGATCCTGGCTGCAGCAGCTCTAATAAGTCCCAAAGCAAGGAGCAGCTCTCGAGCTGTCTCCTAGTAACTGTGCAAATCTCTCCCTTGATTCCAAGCGGGGGATGTCAGCCCTGCCCTCGGGCTCTTCTGGTGGGTCTGGGACTGGCACAGACAATAATACACTCACACAGAGCCCTTTGCCAGTGCAGGGTATTGGCACCCTGCAGACTGCTTTCTTTCTGTCCCTTGAAAGGGATTTCATTGTGCTGTCAGGTGAACTAGGCTTAATTAAGTGGTTTAGGATGTGACTGAAGTATTTATGAAAATAAGGACATTTTTTTTACTGGTTATTTTTCAAGTTTTATGTGACTGACTGTATATTTTTCATCCTTTCTCTCTATCCTCGATTCTGTCAGGTGTTTTTTTTTTTTTAATTCTGAGCTAGATTCTGTGCTGCTCCTGAATTTCTGCCATGCCAGTGTTCTTCAGTTGTGGCCCTTCCCAGAATTCAAACCACCAGCCATACTGTAGTTTGCTTCTCTGAAATGGGAAAATGATCTACTAGGATTTCTCTTCTTGTCTAGATTGAGTTGTGAGGCTTCCAGTGATGAAAACCCACTATCAGAATTGACTCTTGCCATATCCTTCCTGCTCTGATGTGTGAACAGCTCTACAGCAGCCGTGATGGGAACAAACTTAACTTTTCTCTCTTTGTGAAAAGCGGAAGAGGTTAAAGCAGGAGGCATTTTGCTCAAAGTTGCCCAATTCTTTCACAACTCTATTTTATAAGCCAAAGAAAACTGTAGGATACACTCCAGTGACTGCAACACTGGGTTCTGCCAGATCCTGACAGCTGACTTGTTCAGCTTTAGCAGCAAGTGAGAAAAATGTTAACTTTTGCTTTATGGAAACTGCTCCCAGGCCCCTTCTGGTGCAACCTCAGGCAGTTTAACAGCTAATCCCAACATAAACAGCTTCCACCTCCCATCACGACTTGCCTGTAGGTACAGAGTGTCACACATCTGTGAAAAACTTTTGGTAAATATATTGCTGAAAATGGCCACTACTTGCAGGTGTTAAGCCTCTGCTATCATTGTTCGTGCTCTTTTAAATGACAGTTTATTTAACACGGAACAATCAAGAGTATTATAGGGCTTAAAAACAATCACATAAGCTGTATAATTTTATGACTGGCTAAGCTCTTTATGAGGGCTGGCTGATTTGATAAAGACCTTATAGCTCAAATGAACTCTTTAATGCAAAGGAGTGAAACCAAGAGACTCAGCTGGTTCCAATACTGGGGAGAAATTTCAGTGTTCACCCAGTGCCTGGATGAAATGGCAGCAATGGGGCAGGTGCCAGGCTGGGGTTTGAGTGCAGAAGCTCCGTGCTCGTCTTTCCTTGGAGAGTGGGGCTGGCAAGGCAGGTCTGCTCCACTGGAGCAGGCTGTGTGGGTGTGAGCGTGTGACCACACAGCAGGCAATTACCAGCTTTCAGAAGTTATTTAATTGTTAGATGCTAAAACTGACTTGAAATGCTAAGAAATTGGAGGAGTGGGAATAGATGTAGGCATGCGATCCTGTCTTTTTCCACACGAAATCTGGAACAGCAGAATTAAAGCCATTGAGTTAGGAAAGGTTGAGCTCAGTAATGCTTCCCCTCTCAGGAGAGTCTGTCTCTGCCCGGGGCTAAGTAATCCTCTGAGTTATTCTGCCTCATTGCTGGGCAGTGAAGAGGAAGTGCTGGTTGTTCTTTTCAGTCCTCATCGCTTCTCAGTGGCAGGATGGCCTGCAGATGCCTAAAAATCTGCTGTTTCCTTATGGAGAGAGCAAAAAATTGGAATACTCGTAGAGCCTTTAGGTTGGAGTGCTTGTGGGTTGGCATCTTCCTCTAAAGTGAGGCTATTTGTCAACTCCCTTTTGCTTTTCCCAACAGGCTTTTCTGGAGTGAGCGTAAAATAACCAAGGCCAGAGAGTGGTTCCACCGGACAGTGAAGATCGACTCGGACCTGGGGGATGCCTGGGCATTCTTTTACAAATTTGAGCTCCAGCACGGCACAGAGGTGAGTGTGTGCCTGGGAACAGGCAAGGCAGCAGCAATCCCTGGCTGATGTGGGTTGCCCAGCCCTGGTATTGCTGTGGTGCTGGGCTGAGCATGCTGCTGCTGCTTGCGTGGTCACAGGTGAGGCTGGCTGTCACGCCTGGTCATGAATGAGCATGAACAGGCCTGTGTGGTGGCTTTTAAAAGGTGCTGTCAGTAGCTGAGCTGTCTTTCAGACTGCTTTGCTCTCCGCAGTCGTGCTGGCTCGTGCAAAAATCTCTGAAATCAATCTTCTTCCTGTAAAACACAGCCTTGCTCGGAGGAGATTGTGCTGGAATTGTGATGCCGGGTTTGTGTAAGTGGTGCTGTTTCTCCCAAGTGTCAAGTGCAGGTTGCATGTGAGCACAGCCAGAGGAACAGCCTGTTCTGATCTCTTACGGCAGTTTTTACTGCCTGATATTCCTGAAATGATGGGGGTGTTTATCTTCTGACTTCAGAGAGACCTTTCACTTGACAGAGCTCCTGCAGGCGGTAACGCACAGGAAGTTTCTGCTGCAGTTTCTCTGCTGTAGCCAAAACTTGCTCGGCTGTAACTTGGCCAGTTTGTTCAGCCAGGCAGGAGAGTTGCTGCTTCTGAATTTTGACTGGGGCTTCCATATTGCCTTTGAAAATAACAGACCCCAAACCTCACCATAAGCTTTGGAAGAGTATTTGAATCAGGGAGGGCTGTTAAATTTTTGGTTCCATGCTAGAACAAACGAGGACAAACCATCGTTTCTCTTCCCTGTAGGAACAACAAGAAGAGGTGAGGAAGCGCTGTGAGAACGCCGAACCTCGCCACGGAGAGCTCTGGTGTGATGTCTCCAAGGACATAGAGAATTGGCAGAAAAAGATCGGAGAGATTCTCGTGCTTGTGGCAGCCAAGCTTAAAAATACCTTCTAGAGTGTGCTGGCCCCAGCTGCCTCAGTGGACTCTGTAGGACTTCCCTGCTTGTGGTGCGTTGGTCCTCACAGGAGCACAGATTTTGGAGAACAGGAGATGTGTGGCAATACGAAGGAGCTTTCTCCCAGAAGGAACAGCTCCTTCCTTCTTTCCTCAGCATGGCCATCAGCTTCTGCAGCACATCAGAGCATTGTTGCTAGTGTCATGTAGGAGACACAAGCAGTCTTGTGAGCCTCTGTTGGCAATTCCATGTTGATTCCTGATTTCCCCCCTGCAAACACAAGCTTTAATTAGCGCTTGTATGGATTCTGGTACGTGGCAGTCCCTCTGCTCTCGGCCCTGGCATGTGTTCCCTGTCCCCCTTTAGTGTTTGACCCATCTGAGGCTGGTTCCTTGTCAGCAGATCTGGATTGTTGCTGTTGGAATACACTGAGTGTTCTTGAAGGAGATGAGTGGAGTTTGGGGACCAGCCCAGCAGCACCAGGAAAGGTCTGGGCCGGTTCCTCTTCTTTAGCTGGTTTAGCTTGGTCTCCTCTGCTGACAAGCTGCCACACAGCTCTGAGATGTTCCTTCAAACTGAGCAGCTGGAGCATTTTGTCATATTCAAAAGCATATTTTTAGACAACTTTTCCTCAATTTTTAAATGTAAATGATAAACCTTATTCTTTTAGGTGTCTGAGTTCATTAAGCACAGTTTTAAAGTAACAAGGCAAAATTCAGCAATCCTTGAAAGCCCTCTGAAGGAAGAACCTTTATTTAGAGTCGTTGGGAGACTGTGAGCTGTTGCACAGCCTGTGGTTGAGGGGTGGGAGATGGCTCTCTTCAAGTGCAGATGGAAAAAAGTGAACTCATTATAGGGAGAGCTTTGTGTTTGGGACCCTTTATACGCTGTCTTCAATTTTCTACACTTGTGATCTGTACTATTTCTACCCCAAACCCCTGACTTTCTTGTGATCATAGAATGAGAAGCTGTACTGTCTTACATGTGAGGATATAGCAGCAGTATCTGGGTCTGTGGATGTGTGTTATCCCATGTATTTAGTTGGAGGAGAAACTCCCTTATTGTTGGAAAATATGTATAAAATACAGCTTGTTTTTTTTGTTTCCTTCTGTTCTCTTTGAGCGTGGTCTCGCCCTTTGACTCTGACTGGGAAGAGTGGGTCTGATAGCAGAAACCTTTGGACTTATCAGGCTCCCACCACTCTGGGAAGGTGCCTGCCTGTGGTGGCTGCACCAGGCTGGGCTACAGCCTTTTGCCAAAACGGAGATGCCCATCTCTTAACGCTGGAGCAGAAACGGTTGGTCTGGAAGCAAAAGCCTGTTTTTCTTTGGGTCCATAACGGAAACTGTTGTGCTTTCTTTGGAATAGCTGGTGAAAGGGTGTAGATCACGGATGTCCTGTGGAATTGTAGTTCTCCAAAGGTGAGTGAGAGGTGGTGGGAGTTGAGAGACTTGCTCAGGGATTTTGTGCCATCACTGTCATCCTTCTGGTGAGTGGGATCATAGAGAGTGGAGGAGAGTTTGGGAAGGGGAACAGAGATTATGTGAGAAGGAGAGGGTAGACATGGGAATGGAACGTGACTGGACAAGGATTCAAGACTGAGGCAGAAACTGCAGGATAAAAGCAAGTTTAAGAGTAGTTTTCAATGTGTGCTGTCCTTCAACCCCTTGTGTTCCTCACATGGCTGCTGCTCTGGGAAGGCAGTATGGCATTTTGATTCCTGGTGTAGTGTTGTGCTGGGGAAAGCTGGGTGCACCACATCCTGTGAGGACTTGTTGGGAAAGTCTACCTAGAAGCCCTGTGATGGAGAAAATGCACAAGAAGGAGCAACCTTGTCTAGGGGAAGATGTTCCTGCCCTTGGCAGAGATGAGCTTTCAGGTTGTTTTGGACCAAACTGGTCTGGGATCCTGTGGCTTGCTTGGGAGTTGCTCCTTGTGGGTGGTGGGAGAAGAAATGGTTTCCTAGTGCTGTGTACACACCTCCAGATGTGGAAGCCCCAAGCAAGGGGCCCTGTGCCACCTCCTTGTAGCACCAGGCTCCTTTGGCCACCTGCTCCTCCTACCTGCAGCTTCCCTTTCCCTTGGCTTACATTCCTTAGCTTCGGGATTATGTTCTTTAGATAAACATAATCAAGATCATCAATCTTAGAGCCTTTTTATGTTTGTAGATGTCTTGGTGGTTTTTGAGTGGATTATGGCACCCATGAATTTTAGCTATTATAAAGAGCTCAATAAAGAAGTTATATGGGTCCTGTCCTGGTGGAATGCTGCTCTGTGTGGTAGGTCCCACTTCCCAGGGAGGAACGTTCCTGGCAAGCTGAGCAGAGCTGGATTATTCACCATTTGTTCTACCTCTTACTCAAACACCCGTGTTCCACACCTCAGAGAAGCTTTGTTGATGTCGGATCATTTTTTCCCCAAATCAATCGAAATTGAGTCAGGGCACTTTCTGTGTCTGGGCTGGGTGAATACAGAGGGGAAGGAGGAGAGGGGCTTTGGCTGGAAGCAGAGGGACACCGTTCATGTTTGTTATTTTAGGGGAATCGCTCTGCACAGTCACTTCTGCTGTAGGTGGGTGCGGTTGTGAGTGTTCACCCGCTGCCGACTGTGACTCCAGAGTGAAACGATCACCCCAACAGAAATCGAAACTGTGGTGGTTTGCGGCAAAACATTCAGCCCCAGCCCTGCCCGGGG
>NW_021939960.1:7917936-7919704 GCF_001715985.3 Manacus vitellinus | reverse complement strand
GACACCCTTCCCGAGACACTGCCGCTGGACCGGAGTCCCCCGCACCGCCGGGATGGGGTCGGCTCGGCCGGGGTGGGACCTGTCGGGAGTTGGCTGGTTCTCCTGGGATGGGGTACTTGGACCGAGCGGGAGAGAGGCTGGTCCGGCCGGGAAGTGGCCCGGACTGGTCGGGATGGGACCAGACCAGCTGGGAAAGGGGTTGGAGCAGTCGGAACGGGACTGGCCTGTGTCAAGATGGGACTTGGATCCGGCTGGGACAGTCGCGATAGGATGGAGCTGGGAGGCGGTGAGGAAGGGGCTCTGATCCGGCCGGGAAGGCTCGCCCAGCTGGGACCAGCCTGCTGTGCCTGGGATGAGGCTTGAATTTGGCTGGAGTGGATCTTGTACCTGTCTGGGATGGGGCTTGGATGGGGCTGGTCCCAAGGGGGGACAGGGAGGGTCTGTCCCTGCCCCAAGCTGTAGCAGGTGCTGGGGCTCTGGGTGGTGGCTCTTTTGGTTAGGAGGGTGTTGGGGTCAGGGTCCATTTGGCTGGAAGGACCTATAGATCCCCGTGGGGTCCCCAAGCTGGCTGCAGGCATTGCCCCTCATTGCCCCACTGGCTGGGACTGGCATGAGTGCCACCAGGAGCTGCTCTATCAGTAATGGTGATTTCCCTTATCTCCTCATGTTTGCTGGAGGATTAGAGTGAGGAAGAGATTAGCTGTACTTGTCCTGCTCCCGTGCTTCCCCAGGCTGTTCCTTCTCTGCCAGTCTCCCCCAGGAAGGGATGTGCCACCTGCCTGTAACTTCTTGCTGTAGGATGGGGGCAAAGGGAGAAGGAATAACCTTAAATCAACTGTTGAACTTCTCCTCCTCCATCCTGAAGGGTGGGAATCCAGGAGCAGGATTTGTAAGCTTGGTCTCTCCCTGCATTTGTCACTTGTCACTGCTGCTTCCCTGCTTTCTGTGGGGCGTGGGAAACACCTCCAGAACCCTCTGAGCTCCTGCCCCACCTACTTCATGGGCTGCTCTGACTGTGCTTTCTCCCGTGCTGAGGTCTGAGCCCAGTGCCAGGCTTGGCTGCCTGGGAGTGCTGGTGTGCTTTCTTCTGGAATTGGGTCCCAGTTGCTTAATAAGCCACTTCAGGGGTCATTCCTAGTTAAATGGTGAAATTGCATGGCCTTGTCTTCCTGGTGGAGGAGGCTTCCGGAGAGCAACCCTTAGACTTTGGACAGGGTGTCCTCATGGAAGCAGCGCTCTCCTTTGGTGTCCTTAGGGATTATACCCTTGGCTCTCTGCTGAATCACCTCTGGAGCAAGATCTCTTAGTGGGTTTGCAGGGAACAAAGGCAGCAGCACAAGGAGGCTCTTCCCTGGCCTTCCTGGTCCCTGGATAGAGCCCAGCATGGCTCTGCTGGAAGGTGTGTGCTGATTAAGGAAACCGAAGAGCCCAGTGGGATTTGTACCAGTTGCACATGGATTTGCTCATCTCCTCACACGCCCTCGTGCTCTGAGGTAACAGCTGTGCCCATGGGTTCCCAGGCTTGCACTGTGTTGGGTTGTGCCTCGTGTTAAGATCCAGTCACTCCTGCTGAGCTGTGGGAGAGTGGGAAAAAGGTTTCTCACCCTTTTGGAGCCAGGTCCAGCCTGGCATCAAGTGGAGAGCATGGAGCAGATGCAGGTTTTACAAACCCTCCAGATTCCCACTGTAGGACAGGATGGATGGAGGCTGCCTGGGCTTGGAATTCAGTGAGGGAAATTCTTCCTTCTGGCTTCTCAGAGCAGAAGGT
>NW_021939960.1:7836881-7917223 GCF_001715985.3 Manacus vitellinus | reverse complement strand
GATGTTGCTGGTGGGCCCCAGGCAGCTCCTGCCTCCCATTCCTCTCCGAGGAGCAGGACACATCCCTCTCTGCTCCCTTTGGGTTTTGGTGGTTGAGGTTCTGGCCTTGAAATGCCACAAGCTGGGGACCTACTGGAACCCTGTTGGGACAGAGAGCTCAGGGATGAGTCCCATAGAATGACACAGGTCCCTGGCATAGTACTGTGCCAAGAACTTAGCTGGTGGCACCAGAGAGAGCTCTGTGTGTGCCATGGGCAGTGCTGCTGGGCTGGGCTGAAGGTGGAGTAGTTTCCCAAGGGCTTTGCTCCAAGTGGAGATGGCTTGTCTGGGAAGAGACAGTGGAGGCTCCTCCAACACACCCTGTGTCTTCAGGGACAGGTCTGATGGGGCTTGTGACTAGGAGCTGAAGGCAGAGCCTGGAGCATCCCTTCATCCCTGTCTGACTCTGAGCCCTTCCCTGGCAGATTTTCCCCCGGGCTCTCTCCTCTGCTGTTCTGCTGCTCCTGCTCGTGGCTGTGCTGAGCAGAGGCAGGAGGTGCAGCATCGCCAAAATCCTCCAGCAGTACCGCGCCGTCATCTTCCATGAGATCCAGAACCTGGTGAGCCAAGGGCGGGTGTCTGCCTGGGTCCCCAGCCCTGGCTCTGGGGAATGCTGCTGAGCTGGATGCAACCCTGCTGTGGGATGTGGGGAGGGATGAGCTTGAAAGCTTAATACGGAGCTGGCTGCTTTGCCAGCAGTACTGGGGAGGGTGTTGTGTTTAAATGGGTAATTCTTGCCTCAGGTGGGAGGCACCAATCCTGGGGGGTGCTGGATCTTCTTGCTTTTTTTCCCCAGAAAAACCTGAGTGGGTCGGTGCACAGGAGCGGGAGGGCTGGGCCGGCTTGTCGTTCAGACAAGGTGAGCACTGAGGGACCTGGGTCTGGGGTGTGGCATGGGCTGAGCCCCCAGGGAACCACAGAACCCCCCTTTCTGCCCGGGACCACGTGCCTCTCTCCTCTCCAGGACCAGAAGATCCTGCTGTCCATCTACAACATCAGCATGTCCCTGAGGGAGGTGGGGGTTGGCACCCTGCACAGCCATGAGGAGCTGGCAGTCTGGAAGGTGGCCAAGAACACCGACTTCGTGCTCCGGGAGAACTGCAGGAAAATCAGCAAGGTGGGAGCCCTCTCCTTCCCAGCCACCCCAGTGGCCCCCAGTTCCCCAGGGCTGTGGGCAGACCCTGCCCCACTGAGTGCTCTCATGCTGCCCATGAGGAGGCTCCAGGCTCTACCTGCAGCATCCCGGGAGCTGGGGGATGCTGATGGCACATCCATCCTGGTGAGCTTTAGACTGGCCAGGGAGGCAAGTCCAGCTGTGGCGGTGTGGGACGGGCTGGTAGCGTTTTACCACCAGCTCTCAAGTGGGTTTTTCCACCTGTGCCATCATGCCATGGCTGATGAGGAACACAAGACCTTGTCCTGTCGGGATGCTCACCCAGTGGGTGCATCCACTCAGTTCTGCTCTTGCTTCTGGGCGCACATAGGCAGGAACTGGGATTTATCCCCAGAGGGCTGGGTTCCCCTGGCATCCCCAGGGCTCTGTCGGGGAAACCCCATCCAGGAGGATCCCTATGGCAATCCCAGCAGCTCATTAACCAGCAGGAAAACCCCGGGGCAATGAGGCACTAGATCCTGCCTTCCATCTCTGCCTGGCCCTGGCACAATGCTGGGACTGTCCTCCCTGCCACTGCTGGGGACATCCCCTGGGGACAACCCTGCCTGGTGTCTGCTGCTGTGGGATGGAGCTGTTGCTGCTCTGGAAACCTCACTTGGTGTCTGTGGGTGTGCTATGGGGTGAACGCTGCTGGCTCAGGTGGGGACAACCACCCCTGGGGACCCCTGGGGACTTGGGACCATGTCCTTGCCATGACCATGGGCAGTGTGGCCACTTCAACCTGCAGTTCTGCCCACGCAGACCCCACATGTGGTGACTTTTGTCCCCTGACTAACGTCTGTGTGACGGTGGGGGGGATTTCTGCTCCCTCCCTCGGCACACCGCCCGCAGACCCCGTTGGGCAGCACCCCGGCACAGCCCCGGCGCGGGGGACCCGGCCGCAGGAGGAAGCAGCTGCGGGAGATCGGGAGGAAGGCGGACAGGCTGGCGACCTGCTGGGAGAAGCTCTATGCCCTGCACGCACCCCACCAGGCACCCCGGCGCTCGTAGGGACGCCCTCGCCACGCGCGGGAGGGACGCGCTGCCCCGGCACCGGCTGCTGGTGGCTCGTTTGGGAACCTGGGACAAACTCAGCCCTGAGGGCAGCGGCGTTGCTACCAGCAGATGCCCGAGCTGAATTCATCCTCCTGTTCCAAGTGGTGCCCAGGGACCGGCTCCATCTCCCGTGGTTGGGGCTGGCAGGTTGGTTTGCTGCTGTGGGATGGCTGCGGCAGGAACCTGGAACACCAGAAACACTGGGAAGAAGGGGAAGCACTGAATACAGAAGGTGAGGTGTGGATTCTGCAATGCTCCTGGGCCTGCAGCACCTACTGCTCTCTCGGGGACAGTGGTTGCATTTTGGGGCAGAAAGAGGACATGTGGGGACACGGCTCTGAGGGCTTTGCTGGAAGGGGGACTACAGTGCACCCACAAGGCTCTGAGGGTGGCTGGGCTGTGGAGAGGGGCATGTGTCCCTGTGGTACTGCTGGGACACACAGAGCAACTGGGCACCTGCAGTGGACAGGGAAACCGGGGTGCATCACTGGGCACCTCAGGAAACCTGGGTAGTGCCAGTGTCCTTGGATATACAGAAAAATCCTAGGCAGGTGCTGGTGTTCAGGGCCAAGGCTCAGCCTTTGGGACAGGCAGCACTGTGGGGGGACCTGGCTGCTCAGCTCTGCAGGTGCCCCAGCAGGGAGGCGATGGTGGGATGTGGGGTTTGGTGAGCTGAGGACCATCCTCCCTTTTCACCATGCTCTGCCAGCACCTTGTTCATGGTCCCTGCTACCCTGTTGGGTGGCAAACAGCCTCTGGAAAGCCAGAAATAAAACCTCTCCTTCCTTAGAAGCGCTTAGGGTTCTTTATCTGGTGATCCAGAGGCTCTTGTGCTGTGGATGGAGCTGGCAGGGTGCAGGGTCTGGCATCGGGGCTGTGGCTGTTGCATGC
The DNA here is from genome assembly GCF_001715985.3 of Manacus vitellinus. Lineage (NCBI taxonomy): Eukaryota > Metazoa > Chordata > Aves > Passeriformes > Pipridae > Manacus > Manacus vitellinus. The sequence goes on along the minus strand of NW_021939960.1, from coordinate 7,914,084 downwards.
CAGGCAGAGAGCCTGCAGCATGGGGGTGGGCAACCGGTGACACTTGCCTCTGGCCCTGCTGGTGCCTGCTCCCTGGCCCCATGGGCTTTTTTTCTGTTTTGGTGTTTGTGGGCGACTGGAAGGACAGGAGCTGCTTTCCTGGGAGACCATTTCTCCTCTGGAGCAGCAGCTGGGAGGGCCCACAGTGAGCCCCTGTGCCTCTCCAGCCGGGCGGATGCTGTCCCAGCCCTGAGTGGGGCCAGCCCGGCTCTGGAGGACACGAGATGGCAGCAGTGGGCTGTGTGTGCTGAGCGGAGCCGGGCGCTGCCCACGCCGTGTGTCCCCACGGCCACGCCAGCAGTGCCCGTTCTTTTCCCACCAGAGCCTCGGTCACCATCCCCGGTCTGGGCAGGGCTGTGGCCGGGGGGGGAGCAATGGGGTGCTGCTGGTGAGTGGGACACCCACCCATGTGCCTTGGAGGGAATAGAGGGGAACGTTTCTCTGGGGTAGTCTGGGTGAGGTTCAAACATCCGGCTGGGGAGAGGGATTTAGGGAGGGGAGGGCAGGGGATTCTCAATGGTCCTTGCCCACCCTCTCTCCCTCTGGGCTAGAAAGAGCTGGAGGAGCTGCAGTGCCAGGGTGGGTGAGAGAGGGCCCCTCCCCACCCTGAGCACACCAGAATTGCCAGGGTGTAGTGTGGTGCAGGCAGGACCCCTTGATTTGATGGGGCAGAACAGGGACCCTGGTTTGGGGGTGAGAGCAGGGGGCTGCAACTTCTGAATGATGCTTTATGGGGTCTCTCCAGGGCACGTGGGCCCTAGGGGGTGACATCTGCCCAGCTTGGGGCAGGCTGGCACCAGGGACCATCCAGGGAGCTGCAGTTCAGCACATCCCAGTGCCAGAGACCTCCCAGTGCCATGCTCCTCCCTGGCTGGTCCCATCATGCCTGGGCTCCTTCCTCCCGGCTCCATCCTCCTCCTTGGGAGAGAGCACTGCCCTTTTTGCTGCCTCCACAGGAGGTTTTGCACTGGCTTAGATTCTGAATTTCTTTCTTATTCCCCCTCCGTTATCCCAACCACCCTTCCTCCACATCCCCTTATTCTCTCAAAATAGTCCTATTGATGCTTGATATCCAGTGGATGGGGCTGGGGGCCCCACCAGGACCACGTAGCTCAAGCACCAACAGGATTGGGACGGTGACTTTGGACAGGGTGACTCACAGCCTTTTTCTTTATCAAGGCTGGAGCAAAGTCCCCCCTCCAGTGACCTGTCAGCACCTTCCCAGATAAACCAGAGCAGTAACTGCCTCTGTTCACTACCCTTCCCTCCCAGGCAGCTGCTGCTGAACCGGGAACCCGGTGCAGCAGCAGGAATGAGTGCATGGAAAGGAAGGAAAGAGTGAAGGAAGAAGCAACAGGGAGGGAGGGGAAAAAGCGAGGTCGAAGCAATGGTGGAATCACAGCAAAAACAGCCGGAAAAAGGAAACAGGCCCTGAAAAGTCAAATAAAAATAGCAGTGAGGCGAACCCAAGTGTGCAGCACATGGGAGTGAGCGCATTTCCTTCGAGGGCAGCACCGCACGCTCCCGGCTGCTCCGGGGGGGCCGCTCTGATTGTTGGCTCAGCTGCCGCCACGGCCCCCCTGTGCTGTGCCAGCCCCTTGGCAGCCGCTGGGCGCCCTGCCAGCCCCCTCCTTGCCCGTGCTCCCTGTGTGCCTTGTGTGAGCCCGCCCGGCCCGGGGGCTGCAGGGATGTAGAAAAGGTGCACACGCATGTTAGAGCTGAGGGGGACGCGCAGGATCGGGGAGGGCTCGCTGGCTGTGCCCACGCCCTCTCCTCGTGCCCTGTGCCACCGGCGGGTTGCCTTGCCAGATGCATCCAAGCGCCGTGTGAGCAGCGCGATCTCGGCTCCCTCCCTTCCCTGCTTGTTTTGCAATCATGGCAGGGTCCCGCTGGGAGATGGGGGTTGGAGGGGGGAGGCTGTGGGGACAGGGATGGGGACAAGGATGGGGGTTGATACTTCTTGCCAGCACCAGTGGGTTGCATCCCAACCCAGCTTTGGGCTGAGCTCGGAGGCAGCAGCAGAACCCAGTGGGCTGGGGCACTGTTCTGCAGGACAGTGCTGGGGGATCATAGTGGGGTACTGTGCCCAGGGACCATGGTTTGGGACCACATGGGGGTATAGTGCCCAGGGACTGTGCCTGGGGAGCTCTGCCAGGGGGCCACACAGGGACACCACGCCTGGGGACCATGCAGAGGGACAGTGGCTGCCGAAGTTCCACACAGGCACATTTTGCCCCCCACACCACCGCTGTCCCACCGAAGTGCAGCTGACCCAAGCTATCCCCATCTTGGGGTGCCAGCAGCCCCCCGGCTGGTGTCCGGGGGGCCCTTGCCCACATATAGCCCCTGCTTCAGTCCTCACCCCCCTGTCAGAGGGGCTGGGGGCCCATCCCCTGGCAGCCCCGGCGCTGGGGGCACTGGCACACGCAGGCTGTGTCTGACAGAGCAGAGCAGCGTTTTGTTCTCTCCCATCTCCCTGCAGCATTGTGAAGCTGCTGAAAGCCCAGATTTACAGTGTGATAAACGCTGGAGGCTCTGCGGAATATCTGACTGCTCCATCCTTTGGAGGGCGGTTGGTTTGGAGGAGCAGGGAGTGCCGGGCAGCACACCCAGAGGCGGAACAGCGGATCCTGGGGGGCAGGGATGGCCTGGAGTGGGGCTGATGGAACCATGCCACGACCCAGGTGGGTCCCAGCACGCCAAGCCATAGGTCACCGAGCACCTGAGCCCCTCCGGGCCGCGGGAAAGTGCTGACCCCCCCATCATTTCTTGGGCCTGTTGCTGGTTTTGAAGCATCTGCCGACCAGATTGTGCGCAGGCTGCCGGGTGCCCGCTGCCAGGACATGCAGCCGGGTAGGCGGGTGCGCCCAGGCCCAGCTTCCGGTGGTGCTCCCCCCCGCACCCCCATTGCCCGCTCCCCTGCTGGGTGCCGCGGGCTGCTCGGCGGGAGCCTGCGTCCTCTTCCTCGCTGGGAAGGGCTGGGAGATGCTGGAAAGCGGCTCTGCCTGCTCCACTACCTCCGACAGCAAGAGGTTTGCAGCCTTGAGGCTGCGTGTGCATGTGTTTGTGAGTGCTGGGATGTCTGTGCATGTGTGTGTATGTACGTGTGTGCATGTGTGTCTGGGCACATGCATGTAGTTATGTGTGCACACGTACATGTGTGTGCAGTGGTGCCTGCACACGTGTGTATGTGTGGGGTGGGTGGGTGCATGCAGTTCCATGTGTGTGCATGCATGTGCAAGGGTGGGTGCATGTGATCCCTCTCTACAGCTGGTTCCCACAAGGGTGGCTGCAGCCCCTGGTGCTGCTGACCCTGTGCCCCCTCTTCCCCGTGCTGGAGCCAGAGCTGGCATTGGAGCCAGCAGGCCTCGGCATGGGGGCAGCCAGCGGGACTGGGATGCCGGGCTCAGCGGGAGCACCAGCTCTCCTGGAGACTGGATGCGACCGATCCAGCACCGATGGTATCACAGCTCCCCGGGCGGGTTCTGGCTCTGGAGGCTCTTGACACACAGCGGGAGCCGGGCAGTGGCGAGGGGCCCGGCCGGTCCCTGCTCCGAGTGGGCGCGCGATGGCTCCCAACACCATCGTGGGGCACATCCATACCGAGTTGCCAAGAAGCTGGGGGCCTGCTGGGGCTTGGCTGGGAGCTGGGGGGACCAAGCTGCCTCCTTCCCTCATGGCCCCTGGCCCCACTGCTCAGCCCGCAGCATCCTGCGCCGGGGCCCATTGTTCGGCCGCGCTGGGCTGCGGGGCAGGATTTCTTTGTCAGAGCTCGGCAATATTTTATTCTAACAATTAACCAAACACGCCCGGGCCCCCAAGCCTGTTTGTGATTATTGGAGGGCGAATTCCCCAGCCTCCCTCCCTCTTGGTGTTGGCTCTGCCTGGGGCTGCACCAGGCGGAGGGGATCCAGCCCCTCTCCCACCCGCTCAGGGTTGGGGACCCCCAACCGCGCTGACAGCTCCCCTGCTCCTGCAGACAGTGCTGGGGGCCTTGGTGGCCTCGACCCCCTTGTGAGCCCCTGAGCATCGCCTGCATTGTCTCAGCAGCAGCGGGGTCCGTGGGGGCGCAGGGGCAGCGGTGATTCGTGGCAGGGGGGATGTGAATCACAGCCCTCGCTCTCCAGGCAGGATGCGGCCCCGCGCTCCCAGCTCGCCTCATGCCAGCCATGGACTGCAGGCTTTGTCCTCCACAGGGTGGAAGCGGCTCACTGCCCGTGGTGGGATGGGATGGGGCCAGTGCTCTTCCTGGGATGCTGGCGCAGCTTTCCCAGCTCCTGCTTTGGGGCGGGATGAGGGTCCTGTGGGCTGCGGGTGCCTCCTGCATCCTGGCTCTCTCTGAGGCTCCTCGCCATGCTTGGGCTGCGTCGTCGTCACAGCAGCAGTGGTAAAGAAAGCTGGTGCCTCCCTTTGCAAACTCTCCTGGAGAGTGAATTGCCCAGTGCAGGTTGTCAAATCCCTTTTAAATCCTTAGCTTGTGGCCAGCTTATCCCATCTCCCTGTATCCCACTGCTGCGGTTCCACCCTCCAGGCATGGGATGCTGAGTTCCTGGCCTGGAGCCATGGCTTGAGCTGGAAGCCCTCTCCAGGTGTTGCCTGCAGTAGACAGGAGAGTCCAGAGTGAGAGCTGGAGCTGAGGGTCAGGGTGGGCACTGTAGGTGATGCTACCTGCCAAGGGTGAAGCAGCTGGTGCCAGTGTCCTGCAGCAGGACCGTCTGGATTAGTTGTAGGTTATTAGCCATCCCAGGGGAGACACCCTTAGCAGGTTGTTTTTCTGGCTGCTACCTGGGATGGGTGGGTCCTGGGGGTGACTGGAGCAGAGGAGGGGGTTTGCAGCTGCAGGGTGGGAGGATGGAAGAGGGACCAGTGCTGTGATGCTGACCCAGCTATGCCAGAGTCCTCGGTGGCTGGAGCCAGGCACAGGGCAGGAGCAAGAACAGGCAACATCTCCTGCCAGCTGATCTAGGCTGGTGATATTCCCTGGCCCTCCCTGCAGCTGCACACTCACCAGTGCCTAAACATGCTCCTTCAGAGCCAGGGCTCCTTCCTCAGTCGTGCTGCCTGGGCCCAGGCTCTCATCCTGATCCTGGAACTTAAAATACAGTGAGTCATCGAAGCAGAGCCGCTCGGGTGGCTGGGCCAGGCAGGGCAGCCGGAGCGTGGCACCGGTGAGCAGCCCAGCGACAAGTGAGGCCCCAATGGCCACTGCCAGCCCTGCTGCCTGGCACAGGGCCTGTCTGCTCACCCCACCGTCCCCCTGCTGTTCTCCCCCCATCTCACTGGCATTGCCCCCAGAGGGGGACAGCTGGGAGACGTAGGACCTGGAGGTGTCCTTGGGTGCCACCAGGATGGCCACGGCGCTGGCTGCAGCACCGAGGATGCCGGGCAAACCGTGGAGGTTGTGGATGCCACACTGGTCCTGGAGCAAGAGCTTCCTTCCCAGGAGTGGGGTGAGGAACCTGAAGCCGAGGACACACGTCACAGCCGAGAGGCTGCCCAGGGCAAGAGCAGCCACCGGTGGCATGGCCATGTCGGCCACCGCGCCGATGGCCACCCCGCCAGCCAGGCTGCCATTCTGCAGGTGGCTGGGGCTGAGTTTGCCGTCCCTCTCCAGCAGGCTGGAGGCCACCACGGTGGTTATGGCGCTGGCACTCATGGCCAGGAGGGTGTTCAGGATGGCACGGTGCTGGGCATCGCCCGGTTGGCAGAGGACAGCCACAAAGCTGGGCCAGAAAACCCAGAGGATGAGCATCCCCACCAGGGACATGAGGTCGGAGCGGGGCGTTGGGGTCTCCTTGGGGTGCAGCGGCTTCTGCCCTGCCCAGAACAGAGCCTTGGACACGCCGAGGCCGAAGTAGCAGGAGAAGACGTGGATCGTGATGGTGCCACCCACATCCAGGACGCCCAGACAGCTGACAATGACCCACTCACTGGCGAGGTAGGCGGGGACCTCACAGGTGGCCATGGCGAGCAACTGGCAGGGGCTGCTCCTCCCCAGGATGGCCCCCACGGAGATGAGCACAGTCACGGCAGCGAACTCAGAGATGAGGAGTTTGTGGAGATCCAGGTGGACCTGGCCGTGGTGGAAGTGGTGGATCAAGCCCTGCAGCACTAGCGCCCATTGCATGGAGAAGTTGAGCAGGAGGAAGTTGTGGGTGAGGGCACTGAGCCCATAGCGGGGCAGGAAGGTCAGCAGGAGCCCCAGTCCCACCACCAGCATCACCTGGATGTCCTGGAAGAAGGGAAAGGTGCTGTAGATCTGGTAGGCCACCAAGTTGGCATCCTCTGCCTGCGCTGAGGGCTCATCAAAGGTGACGAAGAGAGCAAAGAAGAGGAGCAGGGCGCCCTGGAAAAACCCCAGGAAGAGGGGCAGGAGGCAACGGGGCTGGGTGAAGGGCAGTATGGCCATCCTGGAGTGGACAGGAGGGGATGGTGACTGGCAGGGTGCTGTCTTGGGGCAGCAGCCCAGCAGTGCTCACAGGGTGAGCTCTGCTTGCTCCTACATCGGGGGTTTTATGGCCACGGTTAATTTTTAACGGAAGATCTGAGTTTATGTTGCAGAAGAGGAGGGTTTTGTTCCTCTCTTCTTTAAAGACAACCCCCATAAATTAGCCACGTGCTCTTGTTTGGCCACCATAAAAGTGGACATTATGATTTTGAAGGGAAACAAGAAAAACCTGCCATGGGGCAGAGAAGGGAGAAGGATGATTGGTGAGGAGCTGGCCAGGGATGGGGGTACCATGGCACTCACCCCATATAACCTATCCCCTTCCAGGAGTGGGGACTTCACTGTTGGAACCCAGGAGTGATGCTGGCAGCTCACACAAACCCCAGCTCCCAGTCCGGCTCTGCCACATCCCACTCCACGTTGACTCTGGCACTGCCACCACCCCCTTCTGCGGAATGATGCACGTTTTCCCCGGCAACCGCTTGGATTTTGGGAAGCGCCATGAAGCTCCAAAATCAGGGCTGAAAAGATCATTTTCTCACAGGTTTGCATTGGCTTAAATGGCTGGAAATTCATTAACAATTAGCGCGCGAGAAAAACAAAGCCCAGAGCAGCCAAGCAGCTACCCCGAAGTTTCTGGGTTGCTGCTTAGTGTGACATTTTGCCAGTGAATGTCTGGAAAAAAAAAAATTAAAGAAAAAATATATGAGAACCACAAGAACAAAAGGCAGAAGGGTTGGTAAATATTTGTTCCAGAGAGGAGATATTTTTGTGCTGTCCCTGATCTCAACACCCCTGCCGCGGGCGCTGGCTCCGCGCCGCTCTTCGTCATTGTTACTGGAGGATGAGGCAGGCGAGGGCGCAAAATGGGAAACAATTGTTGAATAATCTGCGCGAGGGTCCTCTGCCAAACCATCCCCGGCCATTTTTCAACCCAGAGATGCTGGAAATGGGGGCGATGTATAGGAGGAGGTGGTGCTTTGAAGGCAATGCCTTTGGCGGGTGAGGAGGCGTTGTGTTGCACCCAACAGAGGGGTGGTGGGAGCAGTGAGGGTTTTGGGATGGGAGACAGGGTGCTTTGTCCGCCCCTTATACATCCCTGCTGCACGGCTGGTGATGCTAATGGCAGTGGATGCTCCCGTGGGAGCATCCTCACCCAAGGAAATGTGGGACTGGGGTCCCCACAGTGCCATATGGGTCTCTCTGGTGTCCTCAGGGTGGCTGAGCATGGAATGGGATGGGATGTGATAGGATGGGATGGGATGGGTGAGTCGGCAGGACGCTCCCGTTGCTCCTACTTCTGCCTGCACAGGGACACAGCCCAACCCATCTCCTCTGGCTGCTGATGGCTCTCACCTCCACCAGGCAGTGGGGATGAGGACCAAGGAGATGCAGGCAGAGCCTTCCCCATCACTTTCTGGGGTACAAAAGGCAAAGAAACGGATTTCAGCTTCTGACCCCTCACCTGTGCCCTTCATATACCACATCAGCCCATCCAGGGGGTTTTCAAGGGGACAGCTTGGCACAGTGAAACCTCTTTGGTTGATGGTGGGTGAGACACAACCCCAGGGAGATGCTTGGAGCAGGTCATGCTCCCGAGATGGAGGAGCCAGGCTGCTCTTACAGAGCTGAGGAAGTGTTTTTGCTCTGGCTTGGTGTGCCAGAGAACAGGGTGTCTCCTGGCACACTGGGTGTTGCCTGGTGACCCCCCTCCTTCTGGCCACAGCATCTCAGCCTGCCTCTTCCCGCTCTGGTTTGGACTTTTTTAAGGTGGTGTTAAATAAAATGCTAAAAAAAACCCCCATGGAACAGGTCTTTTAAGAAACAGAGTGCTTGGAAGACTTCAAGGTTATGGCACAGTGCCTCCTGAGAGGAGGAGAAAGATGCTGGAGGGATGTGTCCTTGAGCATCCCAGTGCTGCCAGATCTGCTGGAGAGGACAAGAAACACATTAGGAGTTTTGGGATGTAAATGTCCTGGATCATCTCTGGCAAGGAGTAGAGGTGCAGGGCACTGGAAAGTCAGGATGCCTCCACTGGACTCTGTGTGCTGGGTCAGCAGATTCCAGGAGGGCACATGGGGAAGAGGCAGCTCAGGACTGGGCTCAGTGTTTGGTGATGGGGTGTTTTGGGGGGTGACATAGCTCTTATCTTGGTCAGTGGGGGATAGGCAGTTGCAGGCTCAGTGGGATGTTCTTGGACACATGCTCTTTTTCCACCTAGAAACTTTTCTCTGGCAGCACCTGGGCATTTGAGACGCTTCTCTGGGCTCCCATAGGGGCAGAAGCCAGTGGAAGAGGTTTCTAATGACCCACAGCCTTTCACATCCCTGCCAGCAGCACCCTCTGCTCTGCTGCCTCTGTGGGGTCAACCACCACCAGGCTCCTTTGATGAGATGTCAGGTACCACCATCCTCTTCCCTTGGGAAAAGGGCATCCTGTGAGCCTTTCCGCTTTCCAAACCAGATGAGACGCAAAGAGCAGCGATGCCCAAGTGCTCCCCAGACCAAAGACCCCACAGCAGAGAGGGGGAAACCCCACTGGGACACAGATTAAAAAATAACCTTTATGGCACTCATAAAAGAAGGTCGAAATTCCAAGAGGTCACTGAGAAGGTGAAAGTCCCCCCTGGCCCTGGGGCACCCTTGAAGACAGCGAATGATTAACCCCGTGGTGCAGGGTGTGCCTTCAGGATGCCACGGTCCCCATGGGGAGAAGGTCCAATCCCTCCGGTAACATTTTCCAGGCACAGCGAGTTTTCTTTCGGCACTGAAGGAGAAGGGATGGAGGAAGCATCTGGCGAGGGCTTGGGCAGCGGGGAGGGAGGGGAGCATTGAATTCCACCCCCCACATCCCCCTTTCACTGGGGGGGGCAGTTGTTTTATGGCAGGAGGACTGGGGAACCATTTTAGCAGGATCCACGCTGGGACTGCTGGAGGAGTTCCCTGCTGAGGGCTGGATACAAAGAAAAGCTGAATTAACCGAGGGTCATATAAGGCAACAGGATCTGACAGATCCGAGCCAATATATGCTGGCAGCAGCCAGTCCATGGCACTGTGAGAAACACTCCTGCAAATTTAACAAATCCCCATGGTCTAGAAAGTCATGTACAAGAAATTACTAATGAAGGGATCTAGTCATATCTGGATTTCCAGACGTTGGTCATACTCCCACCGCGTTCTTCAGGCCATATAAGTACATGGATCTCAATCCCGGGTGCTGGAGACCGAGAGGATTGTTACGATCATCTTGTCTGACCTCCTGCGTCAGACGAGGGCTCCCGGTGAGGAGGGGATGCCGGGCGGTGGCAGCTGGATCCTGTGGCAGTGCCAGGCTGGGGATGGATGGAGAAGCCTGAAGGGGTGCCGGGCTTGGGAATGCCGCCATGGCAATGGAGTGGCTGGGTGCTCCCACCCCGTGGCGACGCACTGGCACCCAGAGGGGTGCTGGGGACCTGCTGCTGGGCAGGAGGGATCGGGAGTTCCAGCAGTACTGCAGGGCAGTACTGTGCGATGGGAAGGGACTGCCAATGGCACCCCCAGCCATGGCATCATCTTCAACCCACTGCTCCCTCCAGCCTGGAGCACCCCAAAATTCTCCATTCCCTAAAGATCCTGCCAGCTTGCTCCTGCAGAGCTCCAGCTCTGTTCCATCCCCTCCATAGGTCCTACATAACCACCCGCCTGGTGCCCGAGCGAGCCGGGAGCGAGCACCGCGAGTGTTTTAAGAACTCCGGACCAGCTGTGACCCTGTGAGCCCCGGTGCCGGCTGTCATGTGGTGGGCAGGGGGCCAGAACCCCCCCTCCGCCCTCCCCTCAGCCCCTCGCAGCCAGGTCCTACCGGGGGGGAAGCGGGGGGACACAAAGCCCAACAGACGTCACCCCGGCATCACGCGGTCCGAGTGGCCTTCTCCATCTTGTTAGCACATTGTGTAACACAACATGTGGAGGCGCTGGGACCGCACACGCATGCAACTCCCCGACAGCCCAACTGGGGTTGGGGGGGGGGGGGGGAGAAAGAGGGAGGCAAAAAAAAAAAAAAAAAAAAAAAAGAAAAAAAGAAAAGGAAAAAAAAAAAAGAAAAACCCAAGAAAAAGAAAAAAAAAAAAAGGAAGCAATTTAAGCTTTGAATCTTTCTCTTTAAAATGTTCTCATGGCTTCATTAGAATTTGCAGCCACAGAGGCTTTGAAGAGCATGGTATAAGGAGTGAAACATCTGGAAAAATTAGGATTAATGAAAACATAATTCCCAAGACTAAAGGAAAGATTAATCCTGCGTTACCACTTGTGTGTTCCACAGCTTTTCCCCAGCTCGTAACGCTGAACTTATTAAAACGCCCTGAGCTGAGTTTTCCTTTTCTCTCTCCCTCCCCTATGGAGCCCAATGGAAGTGGCTGATGCCAAATGTAAGGATAACCAACTGTGCTGGGCAGAGCCAGCGCCAGCACCTCCAGCCCTGCACCCAGGTGGGCACCCACTGCCCACCACACCTGCGGGTAGGGGTCTCTGGGTGGGGGTGAGGGTCCGGCAGGTTCCGGGGGGATCTGTGCTTGGGCAGTGGGTGCTGCACCCTGGTAGGGCTGCACCTGCTCCTGCCTGGGGTCCTGAGCAGGATGGGGACCCACTGGATTGTGGGGCAGGGGATGCTGGGGAATTAAAAGATAAATTAATGAACCCCCTGCTCTGCTGTGGGATGCTTGGCCAGGGCGAGAACAAAGCGGCTCTGAGATGCTCGTGTCACTGGGTGGCACTCCTGAAAGTGTGAGGGTGATGTGCCCTGGTGATGTGTCATTCCATGTCATGCTGTACCACGCTGTGCCATGCCGTACCATGCTGTTCCATTCCATGCTGTGCCATGCCACGCCATTCTGGGTTATACTGTGTCATGCCATGCTGTTCCATGCCATTCCATACCGTGCCATGCTGTGTTATTCCACACCATGCTGTCCATGCCACATGCCATGCCCATGCTGGCACCACCCTCTGCTCCAGGATCCAGGCTGTAAGCAGGGTGCTGGGACCCACCAGCCCTGTGCCAACCAGCAGCGCTGGGCTCTGGGGACTCTGGGGCTGTGTCACACTGCAGTGCTGGAGGGTACTGGGGGGTCGTGTTGGCTGTGCCAGCCCCTGTTTGAGCCCCCTGGGGAGTGCTGCTCCAAGTGGACCTCAGCCGTGCTGAGGGGCCCTCTTGGTAAGATGCTCCTGGATGACAGACCCCTTGTCCCTGCAAAATCCTACAGCAATTCCTCTCTGTTTGGGGCAGTGATGCCACCAGCAAGTACTGTATGGGTGCCACGGCTGGTTTGGGGGTCACATCAGATGTTTGTCCCTGCAGTTTCCTCATCATGGATCCTAATTTGCACACATAGGTGGGGCTGGGGTTGGAGTGTGTCTCTCCATGAACCAAGCAGCAGTGTGGCCTATGGAAATGTGGTGCTCCTTGGGAAGAATGAAAACAATGAGAGCTCACTCCATCACATCTTTATCCATCCCACACCGGGCATGGGGAGGCTGGGCAGTGCTAACTCCACACCTAGGCTGGCTCTGCTGACCAGCTCACCACAGCAGGCCCAGCAGCCAGAGCCAGCAAGTGGCTGCAGCCGCCCACAAGGACTGGGAAGGAAGGAAGGGTCTGCATGAGATGGGGACAGGGAGCAGCACCCAGTCTTTGCAGGGATTTGGGTGGGATCTTGCCTGCTGGGCACTCCCCACAACATTCGGATGAGGGAACCAGATGTTTTCTGCACCCCCTCCTTGCCTGCTGCCCCCAGTGAAGCCAGGACTGCAGCTGGATGGGGCCAAAGGCGTGTTTGACCCGTGCAGAGGGGAAAAGGGCTCATTTGCCCCAGGAACGGGGGAAAAGGGCTGTGTTTGCCCCACACATGGAGTGAGGGAGGAGGCAGCGAGCCCTGGCCACTCCCCAAGAAGGGGAGGCTCCCAAGGGACTCAACGGGACCCCCGCTCCCTCCTTCCCACGCTGATGTCCCGCTCAGCTCCCGCCTGTTTTCCAGAGAGGAAACCGGCAACCTTGCTATTATTTTTTTTTTTTCAAAAAAAAAATTTTTTTTTCTGTTTTCCTTTTTTTCTCCCAGTGTGAGCGGCGCGGGCCCAGCTGGGGGCAGCGGTGCCGGGTGCCGGCGGGCGCCAGTGGCCGGCGGGGCGGCGCGGGAGGTGCCCGCCGGCCGCGGGGGACAAAGCCGGCGACAGCCCGCGGCGCTCGCTCGGCGGCGTATTGTGCGAGCGAGGACGCGATGGATGAAGGGTCACATCCTGCCACTCTTCCGATGCCCGGCACCAGGAAAAAGCTGCGCTTTGTAAATACAAAAATAAACAACCAAAACTCTTCCCCCCCCCATTTACCACCTTTCCCCCCCCCCACCCCCGAGAAAACAAAAACAACAGCCCCCGCGGCGTCGCAGCCACCTGTTCGGGGAAGTGATTTTTCATATAGGCAGGAAACGGGGGTCTAATTAAATCTGGGGTCAAGAACATAAAGGGAGGACGAAGTTTATTTAGGAGTCCTCGAGAGGGGCGGGAGGGGGACGCTCAGCAAGGCTCTGGGTCTGTGTGCCTTCGTGGAACAGCATTTTGGGGGACCTGGGGGATCTAGGGGTGTTTTGGCCACGGGGTGGGTGGCCGGGCATCCTGCCAGCGGGTCCAGCGTGCCATGGGAGACAGTGGTGGCAGTTAGGCCCTCCCCAGGGCAGGGATGCTCTCGGGGACTCCCTGCTGTCCCCATCCCCCTGCGGGTAGAGAAAGGACCCCGGGGAGCGTCACGCTCAGACCTACAAGAGTGTCCCCAAGCCTTCAGCGAGATCATATGAGGTTCCTGTTTCACAAGACGGAGGATGGCATTTCCATTGTGCTCGCCGGGGATGTGTTGCAACGGGGCAGCCGCTTCCATCCTTTGTCCTCCTCCCCGCAGAGGAGGAGTCTCAACCTCTGCCAGGGTGACCCGTCACACCCTGCCCCCCCCAGCCACCAAATTTGGCTCCACTGGCCGCGACAGCCCTCCTCGGCGGGTCCTGTCACGGGCATCGCCCCACACACCAGCACTCTCCGGCTCCAAAGGTGCCTCCTTGCAGCCACCGAGCTGGGTGCCCTCGGCTGGGGGGTCCCCACTGGGTTAGGGACACTCCAGGAAGGTGATGCCCATGTCGAGCCGCTCCCAACGCTGACTCCGGGGTGCTCTGGCTTCCTCTGATGTCCACTGCAGGCTCCTGCCTAATTTTCACCACCAATTAACAAACGAGTGGTTGACCAAAGCAAAGCCCAACTGTGGATCCCTGGGCGTTGGCAGCAGCCCCAGCTCCCCGGGATGATGCAACTCCCCCAGCCCCTCTCCCCTGCCCGCAGCGAGCAGCTTCCAGCTTTCAGGAAGCTCTGCAGAGACCTTTGCCTTTGGGTCGGGTGCTCCGAGCACGGACCCGCTCTCTATTCCCCAGCTGGGATGTGCTGAATATAAAGTACCACGGCATTGTTATGAAAAATAATTCAAACCCACCAAAAAGTCGAGCAGCAGCTGGAAGGGCAAAATCTGAGCAAGCCGGGCTGTCTGTAACCCTTTGCGGGCAGGGAAGGCAGGGCAGGCAGGGGAGCAGCATCCCACATCCCGACTCTGAGGCTGGTGCCTGCGGGGCCGGAAGGGGAGGTGATGGACTGAAAGTGTCCCAGTGCAGACTGCGGGCAGGAGAGGGAATGGTTTCCCATGGGAAAGGGGGAACTCGTGCCTGGGGACTCATAAAACAGTGAGATATTTGGACAGGCTTTAGGGACGCTGGGGTGTGCCCTTATGCCCAGATCCCTGTGAAGGATGGGACGTACAACCTGGGGACCACGCACCCCGGGGGCTGCCCGTCCCCACCCCGCAGCAACGCATCAGGTCTCTCCTGTTGACCACCGACGGGATGCAGGTGCCACCCACCACACTGGATCGGTGTCCCCTCCCCGCCACCAGCATCCCTCTGCCGAACAAGGTACCAGGGTTGGCGCTGGGGACGAGGACGCGTCCCCAGCCGCGGGCCTCGCTCCAGCTGGGCGCTGTTTTGTAAGGACTCCTGGGCCTCTGCGGCGCAGAGATAAGCCCAAGAATTCGCCGTCGGTTCCAAATATCCCGTCCGCTTCCTCCTGCCGTCCTCGCCGCCGCTCCAGCCCGCTTGTCTCATTTCCGCAGCAGCGTGCTGGGGAACGCTTCCTGTTTTCCCCCTGGCCCCGGGGCGGCGGCGGGGGGCTGAGGGGCGCGGGGAGGAAGGGCAGGACAATGGGCGCAGGCCGGGATGGGCAGCTGCCCACCACCCGGGATGGGGGTTCCTCGGTGGCGAGGGATGTGGCTGAGAGGGAAGGGGGAACGCGGATAGCAGGTGGCAGCAGTGGGGACGTGGGTCCTCGGCTGAGCTGAGATTGCGGATGGGGTTTTTGTCCTTTCCTTTTGTGATTTTTTTTTTTTTCCTGTAAGAGCTTTGCTGTAAATCAGCCCAAACTCCCTCCAGAGCATCCTCTCTGCACCGCAATGGGAGTCCCCCTCCAGCTGGGCATGAGGACGGGGATGAAGCCGGGTACCACTGCTCAGCCCAGCTGTGGTGGAGCACAGCCCTGGGTGGAGGGGACCCTGCCCTGCATGCGGCAATGAACTGCCCCCCCACCCCGAGCCACATTTTAGGGTCCCTCCAGTCAAATCACCTGCCTCAACTTCCCCCCTCCCCAGCCACAGCGTGGGGGAGCAGCATCCCCACGGGACTGCCACCTCCCAGGGGCTGTGCCGCGGGGCAGGGGAATGGGATGCTGCTCCCCTGTCCCAAACTGCAGCCACGGGAAAAGAGGGGTCCGCGCTGGGGCTCTGCTCGCTTGGAGCCCAGCATCTTCCTGCCGCAGGTGGGACCAGCTGGTGGGCAGCCCCACGTCCCCCTGTTTTCAGGGCTCTTGCCCCCCGGCTCCCGGGACGAGTGTGAGTGTTTACTCGGCGCCTTTCTCACCGCTCGCAGCGTGGCAGGAGTTATTCAAAGGCAGGCGGAAGCGAGCCCAGCAACTGAAACAACAATGAAAAGGAAACAGAGCTCGAAAAATTCTCCGTTCATAAATCAACTGAACTGCAGGTGATCCCTGGGCAGGAGCAGCCTGAGGAAGAGACACGGCTCGGCTCTGCATGGCCAGCAGCCAGGCAGACTCCAGCCCGGAGGCAGGGATGGGGGAGGCTGGGATTTCCCAGGGTGGTCCTGAGTGATGCTGGGGTTGGTGTCCATGTCCCCAGGGCTGTACATCAGGGGCTTTGGGGCAGGTGAGGTGCAAACATTGCTGGGTTAATTTCTATAATATATTTTTATTACATCTTTTTATTATAAATCTGGGTGAGAAAGGTGAAGCTGTGCTGGGTGGAGCTGGGTTTGTGGGGTCAGCACTGCTTGCCTCCCAGGCCAGAGGAACACAACCAGCCTAGGGGTGTGATGGGGTGCAGGGGCCATGCCACAGCCATGCCACAGCCTCTCAGAGCCATCAGATTGGGGAGACAGAGTAACTGTGGGGAGACAGGGTAATTGTGGTGTTTGAGGGGGTTCAGAGCAGCCCCTGCCTCTCCTTTCATCTCCATGCCTGCTTTTTTGGGGTGAAATGCATCACTTTGGAAGCAGAGGAGCTATCAGGGTGTGGGTGAGCATGGCTCCAGTCCTTGGCTGTGCCATGGAAGACATTGGGGTTAACGGGAGACAATCCAGGGCTCTCAGCAGCATCAGGCCATGGCTCCTTGCTGGGATCTCATAAAGACTTTTTCCTCCTTAGGAAGTAGAACTGCCAGATTGGGACGGGCTCCTCGGTGCTGGCAGCATCCCTGCACAGGCAGGGGATGGGCATGGTTGGAAAAATCTACCCCCCCACTCCCAGTTAGGTCCTGCAGCATCTTGCTGCAGGCAAGATGGGGACCAATTTGGTCAAACCTATGTGTCCGCTCCTGGCTGACCCCACTGCCAGTCCCCCTGAGCTGAGACCCAACCCTGGGGATACCAAGAGGAGCTTGTGCCTTTGGGACCAATGGATGGCCCCAAGGACCAGGCTGGTGGCAGTGGGCTGAGCCTTGCAGCAGAGGAAATGATCTGGTTGTGTTCCCCACACTGGGAAAGCCAGGAGGGATTGCATGTCCCCTCTGCCGCTATCCGTCCTCCCTCCTGTGATTTCCCTGTCATCTTGTCTTTCGGCAGAGATGGAAAACCAGGAGACCACCGTAAATAAATCCTGTGTCTTTAAGCTGTTTTGTACAGTACAAGAAAATGCACTCGTTGAATTACAGCTTTTTAATCAAATACATGTAACCATGTCACTTAAAGTGCTCGCGAAAAGCAGGGAAAAAAAAAAACCCAACACAATTGGAAGAGCACAATATTAAAACCAGCTGCCTGCTTACCCCCACCACAGTTAATAGTTTTTGAATGTTCTGAATGAGAGAGAAACCAGAGCCAAGCTCCACTTTCATGTCCATCTTTCTGATCAAACCCTGTCAGACGGGGGGAGCCGGGCAGCCTGGCACAGAGACGGGGGATGCGGGAGGGCTGCACTCCCTTCTTCTGCCGCTTCGCCCGTCCCCTCGGGCTTTCTCCCCACGGTGATGGGGATATGGGAGCCAATGGACCTTCTGCAGGCAAAGCAGCATTGCCTGGTGGCGACCCAGCCTGGAGATGGGAGCACAGGTCACCCTTCAAGCCATGTGGTGGTGAGGGATGGTGCCTTGGGGTATTGCCACTGTGTTGTGCATCCCCCCGCCAAATTCAACCTAAATCTGCCTCTCGATGCTTCTTCCTGCAAGCTGACATCACTGCTCCTACCCCGTGGGTGCCGAGGCGCCGTGATACCCACAGCATCCCTTCCTCCAAGCGTGCTGGTATAGTCCCCCATGTCACATCCCCGTGCCCCATTCCCCTGGGGCAGACATGCCGGGACCACCTCAACTTCTACCTCCGGCCTCGCTGGCCACCGACCTCCCCCTGCCCCAGCACAGCCTGCCAACCACCCCGAGCTGTGCGGTTCCCCCGCAACGTGGACCAATGCTCATTAAGCATGAGGCAGAGACCACCAAATATGTCAAAACACACTTAAAATTTATTGTTTCATACCATACATTTGAGTCTCTTGAACGCCGGCCAGTGTTTCTCCCTCTCCGCGATGGGGCCTATCTGCTGTCACCGACGCTTTGCGTATATGTATAACCCGCTTGCTTGCTGCCTTTTTTTTTCTTTTTCTCTCCCCCCCTTCTTTCTTTAAATGCAAAATACAAACAATTGATGGAAAATGTACATTTGTTCCATATGGGACGGTCGGAGTGTGGAGAGGAGCCAGCAGAGTCATTTTTAGGCAGCCTCCTCTCTCCAGCGGATGGCTGGACGGCTTCCCAGAACGGCCCCGCGCGGCCTGGACTGACTCTCCTGACGAGCTTCAGACGGTCTGTGACGCTCCCGCGACGGTGGGGGGGACATGATTCAGTTCCCTGCAGGGTTCAACCCCCCTGAGGCTGCTGAGCATAGAAGGAGGGAGAGGTTACCACTGAAACTACTGCAGCATCCCAGAAGGGTTGAGCTCGGCTCTGCAGGAGGCAATGGGGAGCTTGCTTTAGGGTTTGGATAGGAAGTTGAATTAGGCTTGTTGGGTTGGGTTAGGTAGGCTCAGCTGAGGTGGTTGGGCTGTGTTGGGTTAGGCTGAGATAGGTTGTTTGTGTCATGTGGTTAAAGTTGGTTAGGATGGGTTAGGTTGGTTGTGTTGAATTGGTTAGGATATGTTGGGTTGCCTTTGGTTGGGTTACCTTTAGTTGGGTTGGGTTGGACTGGGTTATGGTAGACTGTTCTAGGCTAGACTGAGTTTGGTTGTGTTGTGTTGTGCTGTGTTGGGCGGATTGGGTGGGTTGGGTTGGGTTAGATGGCACCGTACTGGTTGTATTGGGTTGTGTTCTGTTGAGTTGGGTTCTATTGGATTGGGTTAGGTGACCTCTGGAGAGCACTCTCAACCCTTCCATGACCCCTTGGCCTCTGGGTACATCACAGTTTTGCTGGCTCAGCTCAGAAGAGGAGCACAAAATGGTTCTGACAGATGTTGTGGGGCTCAGTCGGCTGAGAGCCAGTGGGGAGGAGAAGCTCCCAAACTCCCCAATGACTCCCTGTGAGACCCAAACCTGCCAAACAGTCCAAAGGGGACCCCAGCATGGTGCTGGGTGAGCACATGGTGGGTGTGGGGCTGGGGGCTGGAGGATCAGGTCCTTGTGGAGGCCCTAAAGCAGTGGAAGGCATGTGAGGGCCGGTGGGGGCAATGCCGGGAGCTGCGGGGGCACAACCAAAGCCCCACAGGGGATGTAGAGGCTGAACTTTCAGTAAGAGAAAGGCTGAAGAGTTTCAGGCTGCACAGACTTCCCAGGGCACATTAAGGACTCCTCATTGGCTTATTTTTTTTCCTTTACAAAACCTGTAATACTTATGATACCATGGCCCCTGTTCCCTGCAGGGAGCTGCCCTCCCCTCTCTGTGGCAGCCAGCAGAGCAGAGCTCGGTGTTCCTGCTGGGAGCAGAGCTGGGGAGGGCATCCAGCCTCACCCTCTGTGTCCTTGCTGCCCGGCTGCTCTGGGCACAGAGTGGAGGAAACAGGGCCTTTCCTGTCCTGCAAGGGAGAGCTGAGATTTCCAAACATTTCCTTTCCCAAACTGGGCTGCAAAAAAGAAAGTTGGGGAAGGTTTGGGAACTTTGCTTCTGCTCGGCAAGGCAAGGTTGTTCTGGGAACATTTGAAAACTTTCTTTGCATTTCAACCTTTTCCCTTTGGTTAACCTCTCACCACAGAATGCTATTACCTCTCCAAAGGCTTTGCCTCCCATCTAAAAAAACCTGGAAACACTTTTTTTTTTTTTCCAGTACTCTTTTTCTCGAGTCAGGAAATGTTTTGGAGCCGTTTCCTACAAACAGGTTTGATTTTGATAAATCTTTTTTTTTTTTCCTTTTTTTTTTTTTTTTTTTTTTTTTTTTTTTCTGTGCAGCTGAGGGGGAAAATATAAATCCCATCACTTGGTCTAAAGCAGCTGCCTGGTGCCACAGTGGGGAACCAGCACCGGCAACATCTTCCCACGCACTGAGCACCCAAAATGCACGGACCAAGAGGCTCCAATTCCCCGAACACATCCCAGCTGGGACGACTTCATGGAGGCTGTGGTGTCAGCATTCCCTCCCCGATGGTGAACTCTGTGCTGGGATGGCTTAGGCTGCCCAAGAGCTGCCGACTGTCACCTTGTGCATCCCACTTGCCCCTGGCTTCATCGTGGCCTCAGCCTCGGGAAGGGCGAGCCTGGAGCTGTGCGTTGCCGGGCCGGGCCGGCTGGCACATGCGGTTTTAATATTTGGGTGATGTCATCGAGCGCTCCATAACGCCGTAAAAAAACCAGAACGTCTATAAACCCGGCCTGTGAGCCTCCAGCAGAACACACACACACACACACACACACACACACACACACACACACACACACGTGTGCACACAGCTGCACACACATGGATACATGCACACGTGCATATGTGTGTGCATGTGGATGTGTGCACACATATGGGTGCAGATGTGCAGGAGTGGAGATGCACACACACATGGATGCACGCATATGGATGCACACACACATGGATGCACGCATATGGATGCACACACACATGGATGCACATGCATGTGCACGTGTATACACAGACATGTATCCACAGATGCACACATGGATGCACATGGATGCACACATGGATACACACGGATGCACACGTGGATGCACACGGTGATTCACGTACACATGGATGCACACGTGCTTGCACATGTGTTCACCCTGACACACACAAATGCTTGTGCACACACACATATTGGGACACAGACATACGGATAGAACCCACTGCCCCACACCCCCCAGGGGACAAGAGGCTGATGCCACCTGCCCACAAAGCCCATGTAGGACCTGATGTCACCTCCCCCTTTCCCTGAATCCTGGGAAAGCTGGTGGGATGGGCTGTCAGGTTTTCCATATACCTGTCAAATACCTTCTCCATATTTCTGCCGTAACGACCTGCTAAAAGCCCCTCGCTCCTCCTCCTCAGCCCAAAACCATCCGGCCCTGAGCTTTGGAGAGATTAAGTCATAAAAATCGGAAGGGGCTGCGCAGTAACAGCCCCAGCCTGAGCCATAACGGCAGTGAAATCATCCCCAAACTATGTCAGTCCTGGCCATTTCCAGTCCCACGTCACACCTGAGCCACTGGCACGCAGCGAAAGAAAACACTGGGGGATGGTTTCCTGGCCCCAGAGTGGCTGTAAGGGGACAGGGGAAAGATAAAAACAATATAGATGTTAAAAATATAAAAAGTAATATATAAAATATTAAAAGTATATAACAATGTCAAATGTACAAAAATATAAAAATAATATATAATGTATAAAACCAATATATAAACATAGAACTAATATATAAAATATATAACCAGTAAATGAAAGCATAAAAAGAATATATAAAATTAGTGGTATGGTTAAAGCCTGTCAAGGATCCAGGACCCTTCCCAAGGACCCAGCACCCCTCCCAGGGTCTTCTGCGCTCTCTGCCTTCCTGGTGGAGCCAGATCAGCCCTGGTGCTGACCAGCCTCACCAAACCCTGGATTTGGAAAGGGACAAATACTGTCCTAGCTGTGGCTAAACCATGATGCTGCACCACTGACACTGCAGGAAGGCGCCTGCCCAAACCACTGTTGGGTCTGTACCAGCCCCAAACCAAGCTGGCTTGGGACACTTCTTGATAAACTTGATGCCAAAACAGTGAGTTTAGGTGAAAAGGGCTGTGTGGAACACCAAATGATGGGAGGAGGTGCCATTCTCCCAGAGTCTGGCGTGGGTCCTTCTGCCTGCTTGTATATGACCCAAACCCTGCTCTGCTTTGTTTCCTCTTTCCTTTCCCTTCTCTCTTGTTTCCCTGTGACTTGGGGTAGGACTGGTCAGTGAGATGGGGTTTTTGCAGCAGCTGGGGTTTCAGCATGGTGAATCCTTGGTGCATTTATGGATGGGAATGACCACTCATCACAGCTTTCAGTCTGGTACCTGCTGTAGACCCATGACAGCATCCTTGAGCATGCATCACAGAATGGTTTGGGGTGAAAGGGACCTTAAGGATCATCTTGGTCCGGCCCTCTGCCACGGGCAGGGACACCTTTCACTAGACCAAGTTTCTCCAAGCCCATCCAACCTGACCTTGACCACTTCCAGGGATGGGGCAGCAACAGCATCTTTAGGCAACTTGTGCCAGGGCCTCACCACCCTCATTCTAAAAAGAGGCTTCTTATATCTAATCTCAATTGACCCTTCTTCAGTTTAAAAACCATTTTCAACAGTTTTGAAGTACAGGTACTTTGGGAAGCTCCTGTCTGTGCCCATCTGAGCACCTGAAACCAGGGCACGCTGCACCCAAATTGCACTTCAGCCAAAAAAATCCCCCAATGGGTTTCATAACCGTCCTCTGAGATCTGAGACAAGCTGAGCCATGGGGAAAGAAGGGAATTTCTGCTGCAGAAAAAAATGACTTAATGTTTCCTCCATGATGCGACGGGCAGCTGGGCCAGGAGCAGCCTGCTCATCGCTGCTTTGAACCGCAGGAAGTGACCGCATCCTCGCCTGGAAGGTACCTGGAAGCTGTGGGCTGGAAAATAACTCAGGGCTTTCTTCTTCCCCCCCCCTCCCGCCCCTTCCCTCACCTCCTTCCTTCAGGGAGCGGAGCGGGATGGAGCCCATAGCCGGCTGCTTCCTTTCATAGTCATCGGCGGCGGCACAGGATGCTTCTCATTTGGTGTTGTGTTTGTTTGCTGCAGCACGGGTTCTGGCACCCGCCGGGCGCCCGCCAGCCCTCCCGTGTAGGTAGTGAGGTCATTTTTCCATGTATTCCCCCTTTTTACATACTGTATATGGAAAGACAATGAAGCGCCTTTGTGGCGTTCCATGGGAACGCGTCGCCAGCCCCCGGAGTGGTCCCGTTTATTAGCGCTTCACATTCGACAACAACAAAAAAAAAAGTGAGTCAGGATTGAGTCCTGTTAACACTAATGTGAATTTAATTTAGGAGAAGCTTGAAAATTAATGTCATTTGTTAAATATCCATTTCCCCTAAAAGGCAATTCTTTGCCAACATCAACAACAAAAAAGCTCTTCTTCTATTCAATTTTTTTGAAAAAAAATTTTTTTTAAATAGCCTTTTTTGGCGATATCAGCCTGGTTTAAATCACTCGGCGCTCAAGGAACGGATGCCACCGGGTTTTAAGCAACAGATTGTTGTTCCTCCTTTTCAAATGGAACACAAAAAAATACTGTAAATCACAAAGTGATTCACAGGAGGGGGATGAAGCTCCAGCAAAGCACCAGCAGCTCCAAGCGGGATCCGGCCGGGCACGGTGACTGCTCGGCAAGACCTGCCACTGCTGGAGCCGGGAAGCAGCCAGTGAAGGCCAGGAGGTGGAAAGACTCAGGCACATGGGGTTTTCTTCCATCTCCGAGGATTGGAGTGAAGGCATCAGAGCAGCCTGGCTCTAATTTTTGGGGGTTTCATGGGCAAACAGGGTGAGCCGTGGGGACCACTCAGCGACGCGCTGCCAGCTTGCCAAAACAATGACCACACCAAGGCTCGTTTTGGAGGAGGGTATCACATGTTTTATTATGTTTAAATCTGAGAACAGCTGCTTTTCCTGCAGAGAGCATCTCCAGGCGACACAGTGCAGTGCCCTGGGGTGGCCACCAGCATCCCATCCTGGGCCACCATCCCATGCCGAGCCGAGCCGAGCTGAGCTGCACTCGTGGAGCCCGAGGCGGCTGACGGGGCGGGCGGGCGGCAGCTTGGAAATTAATACATTTGCCAGGTTGTCAAAACATTAATCAACGGATACAAAAATCTGGAAATGGTTGGGACAACATGTATTTGCGGAAAATATGTGTTCACACAACAAGCACACAAGATGGGAACAATTATATGAAGATGTTTTAATAATTAACCAGTATAAAACAGTTTGCTCTCCATACAGTTCTAGACAATAAAAGTGTTTGCAGTCATATTTTTCTTTTGTACAAAATTCCAGTCAATTGTTCCACAATATTTACATTTTCATTCCCTTTTCACAAAATATCTCCTTTTTTTCTTCTCCTCCATTTTTTTTTGTTTTGGTTTTTTTTTTTTTTTTTAATCCAGCTTTGCTACATAAATGCTTTAGATCTCATGGATATCCCTTGTTTTCTTTTTAAAAAGTCTAATAAAAAAAACCCAAAAAGACATTAAATACCATTTTATATATAAAAATGCTTAGTAAAAATATAGTTTTGTTGCCCAATTAAAATATATTGCTGAGAATACAGTAAAAACTGTCCTAAAGCCCACCCCTAATGGGCGCCGACTCTTTAACAGCCCTGGCAAAGTCTTCCTAAAAGTTTCCCCCCCCTACAAATTCGCCTGCCCTTGGGTTAAATACTGGGGGCAGGTCACTTCGGCTCATCCTGGTATGGTTGTTTCAGGCAGGATTTACTGGAATTGGCTTTAAAATGCCCCTTGGAGCTGGTGGGAGCTAGAGCTGTGCCCTGCTGAGGGCTGGAGCAGGGAGCGCGGCGGGGAAAGGCGTCTATCTGTGTTATATAGTTATACGGTATATCAGTGAGTTCAGCATGATCTGTCTCTAAAAAAATAAAAAAAAATCAAAATAAAAAAAGAACAAACAAGAAAGCGATGCATTTAATGAGATACTCTAAATATGATGGAGCTCGTGGTTAAAGGAGGATGGTTTTTTGCTTTTAGAGGAGAGTCGGGGCTCTCCTGGTGTGTGCATCGTGCCGTGGGACCAACCTAACCGGTGATGCAGGGGCTATAGTAAACAGCACTGCTGGCATCGGACAGGGCGGATATCAAACTGCTCTCCTCGCAGGAGATGCTTCTAGGAGTCACTTTGGACAGGGAGACATGGTAAGGGAGTCCCGAGGCTTCGGGACGAGTCCTGCTCATGTTCAAATACTGGTCAAACTCGTTGCGGTCAACGTCTGTCCAGAGCTCGGTTTGGTTCAAGTGATCCACGCTCTCCATGTGATGGGCTTCGGGCGGGGGCGAGAGCTGGCCCAGGTGGGCGGAAAGCCCGTTCTGAGTTCCCGAGCACATCTGGTTGTAGTATATGCTGGAGGGATGGGGAGTCCTCATGGCGTCGGCCAAGTGTGAGGGGGTCTGCGCATAGGGCACGGCCACGTCCCGCCCCATGCACTTCTCCTGGGGAAACTCCATCTGGTGATGGTGGTGGTAGCCGCGAAAGGGCATCATGTTGCAGTCATCCTGCATGTGCGGAGGGAAAAACGCCGGCTCGGTCTGTTCCAAGACATCCAAGGGAGACATCTCAGGAGTTGGCAAGCCATAGTTTTCAATATCCGACCCCATGGAGTGGAGTTCTCTGAAGTGGTTAAGTGGGGGAGGCTGGGGGTGGCCCGGCTGGCTGCCGCCATGGTGACTCATGCTGAAGTTGTCACTGCAAGGCTGGGAAAGGTTATGCAGGAGGATATTGGGTTCCATCCTCTTGATTTTCTTGGCTTGCTTCTTTCTCCTTGGGCGGTACTTGTAGTTGGGGTGATCCTGGAGATGCTGGATTCGCAGTCGCTCTGCCTCTTCCACGAAGGGACGCTTGTCGCTGGCGCTCAGCGCTTTCCACGACTGGCCTGGAGGGGGAAAGAGAAGCTCTGTGACAACGGCTCAGCCACCCAGCACCGGCCAGGGCACAGGGACACCTGGGGAGAGGCAGTCCTTGGGTGGGAAGGGCTCCCTCAGATGGCTTGGCACCTGAGTGTGGTCCCAGCACTGGCACAAAAAGAGCTGGGGAATGGGAGCCCAAGCCAGGCTATTCCTGTGTCCAGCAGCTGTGCCCAACACTTCAGTGCTGTGGGAGAACAGGGGTTCAACACCCAGGGGGGCCGCGGGAACCCCTCTGCCAGGGCTGGGGATTCTGCCTCCCACTGCCCCATGGCACAGTCCAGCCCCTGGTGTTCCTCCTTCCCTGCATCCCATGTCCCCAGCCCCACACTTCTGCTGCCCAAATCACCCATCCCCAAACCCCACAGTGCCATATCCTGAATCCCACATCCCCACACCCTGCAGCCCCGTGTCTCTGCATCCTGCTGCTTCGTCTGGCCATATCCTGCTTCCCGTAGGCCCGCATCCTGCAGCTCCATCTACCCATATCCTGCTTCCCGTGTTCCCACATCCCGCATCCTACAGTCATGTATCCCGCATCCTGCAGCCTGTATTCCCATATCCTGCATCTCCACAGCTGCAAACCCCACAGCCCTGCATCTCTGCATCCTGAAGCCTCATTTCCCCGCATCTTGTGTACATGCAGCTCTGTATCCTCACATCCCACATTCCCGTAGTCCCCCATCCTCTAACACCACATCCCACAACTCTTGATCCGACAGCCCTGGATCCTTATAGTCCGCATCCCTGTAGCCCTGCACTCTTGCAGCCTTCAGCTGGTATTGCTCCAACCCATATCTCTAAAGCTCACAGCCCACAGCTCTCTAATCTTACAGCCTGCAGACCTGAATCCCCCATCTTCGTATTCCACAGCACCCTATCCCTGTATCCCACAGCACCCCATCCTTTTTATGCAGCTCCTGAACCTCCATATCCTTGCAGCCTGGCTAGCAGAGCCCCATGTCATTTTATCCTACATCCTGCTGCCTCATATCCTCGCAGATTGCATCCCACAGCCCTGTATCCTTGCAGTGCACATCCCAAATCCCTGTACTGCTTCATCCTACACTCCCAACCCTGACTCCCTGTATTCCTGCAACGTATATTCTACACCTTGTATTCCTTCATCCCACTGCCCTGGACCCCTGCAGTTCTCATATCCAGCCCTGTATTCCTTCATTCCACTGTCTTGGACGCTCTAACCCATAACAACCTATCCCCACAACCCCAACCCTGCACCCCAACATCCCTAGCTCTGTACTCCTGCATCTTACAGCCCTGTACTCTTGCAGATCACATTCCCAACCCTGTACCTCTGCACTCCTGTATTTCCAACTCTGTATCCCCACATCCCTGTGTCTCCAGCTCGATACCCTCATTCTGCAGCCCTTTACTCTTGCAGCCTGAATCCCCAGCCCCACATTCCCACATCCCCAGCTCTGGACGCCTGCATCCCACAACCCTGTGCTCTTGCAGCCCACATCCCCAGCCTGCATCCCCACATCCCCAGCCCTCACCCCCTCATCCCCATCCCTGTAATCCAGCATCCCCGCATCCCTAGCTCCGTTCCGGCATTCCGTAGCCCTGTGCTCTCGCATCCCACATCCACAGCTCCGTATCCCCGAATCCCCCCCCCTCAGCCCTCCTCCCGCACCCCTCCCGCTCACCCAGCATCTTGCTGAGCACGGCGTTGTGCAGGTCGGGGTTCTGCTGCGCCAGCCGCTTGCGCTCATCCTTCGCCCAGACCATGAAAAGGCGTTCATGGGCCGGCGGATGCGGGAATCCTCGGCGGCCTTGCCCTCGGGCGGCCGGCCGGGGGCTGTATCCATAGCCCGGCTCGGGGGCTGGGCGTGCGGCTGGGGCCGCGCCGGGCCGGCGCGCCGCCGGGGCGGGCCGAAGGCGAAGCCGGGCTCGGGGCTGGGCGTGCGGCTGGAGGGGAGGCGGCTCCGGGGGGCGCGGGAAGGCGAGGCCGGGCTCAGCGGCCGGCACGGCGGCGGTGACCCATGAACAGTCGCCCCGGGGTTGCGATATCTCCTCTCGGCAGTAGTTAGACTCAGATATATTCATTCCAGCTGGACAGCACTTTGTGTCAGACCCGACCGGGTGCCGGAGAGAGAATCGGGTCCCGCCGCGTTCCACCGAGTCCAGCACCGCTGAGCAGCCGCCCGCCGCTCGCCTCCTTCGCCTGCCTTCGGGGGACTCGGGATCGCCCGCGTTTGTTTTGGTTTCTTTTCTTTTCTTTTTCCTCTCTTTTTTTTTTTTTATTTTTTTCCCCCTTTTCCCCCCAAAAAAAACTTTTGGGATGATGCTGGGCTGGAAGGGGCAAAATATAGCCGGGCTGGACCAATCAGCGGGGCGAGGGGAGGAGGAGGAGGAGGAGGAGAGGGAGAGGAGGAGGAGGAGATGAGAGGGAGGAGGAGGAGAAGGAGGAGATGAGGGGGAGGAGGAGGAGGAGGAAGGGGGGCGTCCCCAGGCACCAGCAGGAAAAGCCACCCGGGCAGGGCCGAGCCGGGACCGGTGGGGACGCTGCTGCCTAGTTCTCTTCCTTCCAAGGAGGAGGGTTGTTAATTTTTTTCTCTGCCTTCTCTTTCTTTCTTTCTTTTTTTCTTTCTTCATGCCTTTTGGATGCCTCTCTGCTTTTCTGTATGACTTTCTTTTTGTCTTTTTCTTTTTTTTTTTTTAATAATTATTTACTTTGCAAGCCCCTTTTCTGCTCCGTGTCCTACCCTTGCCTCCCACCACCCACCGTGCAGGGAAGTGTTCAGCTTTGCCTGCCAGGCTGTACGCAGGAGCACGGGGATGCTCAGGGCTCGACATTTATTTTTCTCATGACTTACTCCGTGTGTGTGTTTTGGCCAGCATTCCCCATCCGGGGTCGGGATCAGCCCTGGGATAAAGGCAGGGGCGAGCCCTCTTCCCCCGGCAATTTTCTGGTGGGAATTTCAATGCCGGGGGGGGGGGAGAGAGAAATGGTTCCTTGATTTTAAACACCGTTCTCATGAAAAGTGTTTTCTAGGGACTGTTGTGGAATGGGGGGCTCACCAGCAGCCAGGTGATTGCAGCTAAAACCAGCCTCTGGAGCTGCTGGGGCTGGCATGGCTATGCTGATGCCTTGGGCATCGGCAGCCGCGGCGGAGCAGCACGTCCCCTGACACCAGGTCACTGCTGCGCTCCCTTGGCTGCCGTCCAGCAGGGATTTGCAGCGCCAAGCATCAGGCTAGGTGGTCCGAAGGTCCTTCCTGCCCTTGGCACCGGCGAGTTATGAACTCTGCGGGACCCGTTTGCAGTCAAGGAGATGTGCTGGCTCACTGTCCCTGCCCTCTGACACCCCCCGGGCAATTGGGTTGACTTGGGAAAGATGTCCCAGCTCCGGGTAGCTGCCCTCAAGCCCCCTCTGGCTGTGGACATGCCCTAGACCCCAGCCTGAAATGTGAACCTCGGCATTAGGAAGACTTGGGGCACCAGGTTGCGCAAGAGCCCAGCTCCAGCCTCTCGCAGCCGTGGGGTATTGCATGCCATGGTTTCTGCGTGTCTGGAAGTGATTTGGAAATGCCGATCTGCTGTTAACCCTAAACAAAACAAAGGCCTTTAAAAAAAAAAAAAAGAAAAAGAAAAAATTGTGTCTCACTTATTCTTCAATCACCAGCCAGGAGCGACAGAGGTTTCGGGCGAGACTTCCTTCATGTTCCTGGAGCTTCTTATTAATATTTTGCAAGAGCAAATCAGCACCAGTCCATGGGAGAGCCCATGTGGCTTCAAGGAGCCTCCTGTCCGCCCTCCCTCATCCAGAGGGAGGCACAGCATTACCATGTCAGAGGAGCAGCCCCTGCTGCCGTCCAGAGCTGAGCCCCTGGAGGCTTTGGTTCTTCACCCCTGCCACAGGAGCAGCAAGGTGGGTGTTGGGGGAGCTGGGGGTCCTCAGGCTAAGGCCTGTGGTTGCTTGTAGGGTGAAGTGAGAGCAGCCTTTGGGGCAGTCAGTTTGGGCGGCTGCTGGGGATGCCCCAGGAACATCACCCTGACATGGATCCTGGCCTTTCTCCCAGGCTTCAGCCAAGCATGTCCTGCTTTTCCTGGTGACATCCTCTCCATGGCCTCCCCCATGGCCCTGGCAGCATCCTCGGCCTCTGGGTGGGCTCAGAACTGTCCCAGAGCTGGGATTGGAACCAGTGCCACCAGTTGACATTTGGGATGTGGTGGGGCTGAGCTGCAGCAAGGTGGGAGTGGGGGTATCTCTGATTTGCTTGCCCTGGAAATGATGCTAAGAGTGGGGCAAACCCTCCCGGGTCAGGCAGAGCCTCTTGCTCTCCATGTTCTCTGTGCAGCTGCTCCAGCCTGGGCCTCCTCCCCATGGGATGCTCTCCCTGTGCAGGGTAGTGCTGCTGTTGCAACGGGGTAGTTTGGAACCTTCTCTACCCATGGAGAAAAGCTGGGCATTTTGAACCTCCAAACACGTGTGAAACCCAGCCTCACACTGGGTCTGCAAACCCAGCCTTGCAGTAGGGATGTTCCTCATGCATGCATTTGCTGTTAGTGCTGCACTATTAAGGAAAAGAAAAAAGGAAAAAAATGGAAGAAAGTTAAAAAAGGAAGGAATAGAAAGGAAAAAAAGGAATGGGGGGAAGAGCCATGGTGAGTGGCATGGTTTTTGGAGGATGCAAAGCAGAGGAGAAAGAGGGGAAGGAGAGCTGTGAGGGGGATGGAGCAGCATGTAAAGCACCCAAAAATGCCTGGGTGCAAAGCACCCAAAAAATACCCGACCCAGCCTGTGAGAGGCATGGAGGGGGTGTGCTCCTGCCATCATGGACAATGCCACCCCTCTCAGCCAGCCAAGTGGGGAGTGAAGTTGCAGGGTCTGTGCCCGGCACAGCTTTTCTTGGGAGGGAGATGAACATACAAATCCCCTCCTTTCCCCCTGCTACCCACGGGGATGCAATGCAGGGTGCTGGCAACTCACTGGCTCCTCACCAGCTGCATCTGCATCAGTGACCAGGGAGGAAGCTCTGGACATCCCTGGGCAGGGCCAGGATCAGTGCATGCCAGCCGAGTGACCTCTCCCCCCCCTCCTCAGTGGCCTTGGAGCCGGGTGAGCTGGACCCCAGTCCGGCACACAGCTCTCAGGAGTTGAGCATTCTTTAGTTCAATTTTTTTTCTTTCCCTCCTCAGTTTTATTGAGCTGGCAGCTGGCTGACCCCACCCTGGCCTCTGGTTTCCCTTCCTAGCATCCCACACAGCCCAGCACCACACCTAGCAGAGGAAGCGTGGCGGGACGGCTCCCCAGCACAAAGGCGTTTTCCCTCCCCGCCCCCAGCCTGCCGGCTCGCTCCCGATTATTCCTCCCAGCCAGGTCCAACGCTGAGCTCCCACCCGCCTAAAAATAGTTGTGGCACCGCCTGGACGATCCTAAGGGGTGTTGGGCATCTGGGGGCTCAAAGTGGGGCTGATAGGGATGGCAAGAAGAGAAAAGTGAGAATTACCAGCTGAGCCTGATGGTTATTTCTGTTGTTGACAGCTGCATGTTGGTGCAGAAGCCCCAGGCTGGGGCCGTGCAACCAAATCCAAGGGATTTACCCTCGAAATTTGCATCCAGATAACAGAGGTGGCAGGTGGATGGTGGCAGGACCCTGCATCACAGCAGCAGCAAGGACACAAACTGTGATGGGAAAATTGCTTTTTATCCTGATTTTGCAGAGGGCACAGGTCACAAGGGGTACAGGTGATGTGACAGGGGCAGGGGCAGGATGAGTCCCTGGGCCTGGTGCCTGGGTGCAGGTGCTGTACCCTCCTGTGGTGCCCAGCGCTGCCTTGATTCGCTCGCATGGACCAGCCTCACCTGTAGATGTGTTCATGCTGCTGGTTAATTAATCACCATAAAATTACCACTAGTGTGTGGCTGGTGCTGTGGTGTGTCTGACTGGATGAATGAGATGTTTCACAGGAAGAGATCTGTTATTAATTATTGCTAATAATTATCGCTAGGCCACACTGCACAGGTACCCTGAGCAGTGCAGCCAGGTGGGATGGATGTGACCTACACCCGCACCTGCTTCCTCATCCCAAAAGAGATGAGGATCCTTGGAGTAGGGAATCTGGGGGACCTGTGCAGGGCTGCCCAGGCTGGTGGCTGCCCCAGTGCCCCAAGAGGTGCCCCTGTGCCAGTAGGTTCTGTGGGCTCCCCTGGGGCTGGGGCTGCTCCAGCATTGCTGGAACAAAGGCTTCCCAAAGAAAGGCACTTCCTGGAGAGCAAAGGACTCGAGGCTGGGGCTGTGTGTGAGCCCTGCCGGGAGGCTGAAGTCATCCGCTGGGAAATGCTGTGTTCACTGGAGCCTCCCTTTCTCCAGGGCCCAGCTCAGCGCCTGGTTTCCTCGGGCACAAATAGTTCAGTGGGTCAGGCAGAGCTGGAAAGCACCGAGCGAGGCAGCCGGGGGCTGCTGGGCGCCAGCAGACACGGTTCAGCATCCGTGTGAGGAGCATCCTGGCTGCAGCCATGTTCCTGTGCAAGGGTGACATGTCCTCCCTGTCCCCAGACAGGGACCTGACTGTCACCAAGTGGGGTAGAGCGGGTGGTTGTGCCAGTCCCAGTCCAGGGAATATCTGGCTCAGCTGTTTTCTGCTCACTTGCTCTTTGTCTTGGCTTCCAGCTCCCTCTGACAAG
The DNA here is from genome assembly GCF_001715985.3 of Manacus vitellinus. Taxonomy (NCBI): domain Eukaryota; kingdom Metazoa; phylum Chordata; class Aves; order Passeriformes; family Pipridae; genus Manacus; species Manacus vitellinus. Next base: position 7,882,227 of record NW_021939960.1, on the reverse strand, counting down.
TGAAGGGCACTGGGGACACCTCGAGGGAAGGTGTCCTGGGCCACAGTGGCTTTCTGCTCAGGTGCTCACTGCTGCTCTGCCCCGCTGCCAACCACGCTGGCAGGTCCCCAACAGCCACGGGAGCTGAGCCGGGAGCGCGGTGAGGATTGTGCCGGCCAAGCCTGGCAATCAGACACCGCATCCGAGGAAGCGGAGAAAGTTGTCTTTATTTTCAGCTCTTTTCAATAACCAGAGGTCAGCCTTGTTTATACAGGATTATAACTGGAACGACAACAGCGATACCCATTGTGCAAGCAGTGAAACCCACAGCTAACCTGAAAAAGCTGTTTGCTCCACACAGGCACAGCCGCCACAGCCTCCTGGGCGATGGCCAGAGTCCTTGGTCCTCATCAGGGCTGTCCTGCCTCCCCTTCCCCTGCCTTTGCCCTGCCACAGCCCCTCCTGGCACAGCCCTGACTCTCTGGTGATGGTTCTACCAGCTCAGGGTGCCACACTTCCAACCACATCACCCTGTGTTTGCTCCTCAACCTGCTCTCTGTGAAACCCGGGGTGAAGCACCCACACCCCAAGCATGAGCCGAGCTGTTGCAAATCCCACCCACGGTGCTTATGGCTTGACTAAATCCAGGGAAAGGCTTCAGCACAAGGGGATCTGAGCGTGCTGGAGCGTGCAGTGCACACACGCTGCCTGGAGTCGCTTCCCTGGCAGCTGATTGCAGCAGCACTCGATGCTTTAATACCGGGTTCCCATCACAGAGAGAGCCCAGGCTTTTAGGAAGGAAAGTCTTACACTTCTACCAACTATTTCAAGACTCCCATAAACACATTTTTGGTTGAGCATTAATGAATTACCTCAATGCAGAGCTACTCATGCCAAATACATGAATACAGAGTGTAGAAAAGCCGCCGAGAAGCAGATTTGGCTGCCATTCAGCTGCTCTGATCGGCACAATTTCTTTTCTTGATTACAGTAAGAAAATGCTCTCTGCCTATGGCACTGCGTCCTCCCAGGAACAGGCAGCTGGCCGACAGTTGGGCTGTGCAGAGCCTGGGCATGCCAGGGTTATTCGCTGCTTCCATCGCTTGAGTTGGCAGAAAATCCTGCTCACTGGTGTCTGTGCAGGAGATGCAGCCAAGAACCGGGATCCTGCTCCCTCTGCATGCTCAGGCTGGCTGCTCCGGTCTGCCTGACCTCTTTTTGGGTGCTGGGGAAAGGAAAACTGCAATTAGGAGGGTTTCTGAGCCTGGATTTTTGAGGAGGTGGGTCAGGGCTGCCCATCTGTGGCCCTGCAGCCACATGTGCCCACAAGCACCACGGCCAGTTGCTGCTCCACTGTGGCCCCTCTCCGTGGAGTGGTGAACCCTCACCTGCAGCCTCGGGGACTGCCAGGAGACAATGTGACCCCCAGGGAAAGTGCAGCCTCCTCTTTGCAGACGCTTTTCTCACCAGGGCTCTGCTCTGTGGGTTCTCAGCCTCCAGGCCTCACTGGGTGTCTGCTTATCCCTTGCTCCCTGAGCATCATTCAGCTGGAAGCACCATGGATAACCATTGTGGATGAGGATGCCACTTTCAAGCAGGGGAGAGGAGTGGAATGAAGGGAGGTAACAGAGCAATTACACCTCAGCTGTGTGTCTCAGACCTCAGGAGCTCACAGCAAGGGCTGAGTTGGTTATTGCCTTTCTGCTCCCTAAAACGAAGTTCCAGCAGCAGGGGAGCAGGAGTGAGGGAGTGGCTGGTTGCACCCCTGTGGGCATCAGGCCCCCCAGCTGGCAGCAGGAAGGTCAGTCATCTACTTTCTTGCTGGGAAGGCTGATGCAGCAGCACAGGACATCTCCATCTGGGAAAGGTTTGCTGTTCTCAGGAGCTGCTGTGGCTCCTGACATGGTTTAACTTAGCACGAGGCATTACCTCACCGGGCAGCTGCAGATGGCAGATGACTGCTGGCTGCACTGTGCTTCCCTCTCCCTTCTCCTCTCTCCTCTCTCTCCTCTCCCCTCTCCTTGCTTTGTCTGCAGGCCCCAACCCAGTGCTTTCTGCTCAGGTTTTCCACACATGGGCTGACTTGCTCACAGGATCCTGGGAAGGTGGTTCCCTGGTTTCTGAGCATCACCGCGGCAAGGCCTGGAGGAAGGGGTGTCCTTTGCAGCATCCCTAGGAGTGACAACCTTCACCAAAACTTGCAGCCCACCCCACTGCACACAGGATCTTGTGGCCACCTCTGTGCTTCACCAAGGCTTTTACCATCCAGCAGAAAGGATGAGGATTTTGCTGAGAGAAACTCACCTTCACGTAGACAAGGAAACACCAGTGGAAGAGAGTAGTTTTGGCTCAGAGAAGGGTAGATGCTGTGGTGGCTTTGTGCCTCAGTTTCCCCATGTGTTGTGCAGGGCATGGGGCTTCTCCTCAGGCCCAGCCTCTCCTTGGGCCCTTTAGAGACAATAATCTCCCCATCAAAGGCAGGATGTATCCTGGTAATTTTGATAGAGTGCTTCTATCCTGTGAGAGAATGATAATAACAATTACAATAATAATGCTAAGAATAGATCATAATTACAATAATAATGCTAAGAATAAAAAGAAGGACCTGAGAGTTTTCCCTCCCTGCCAGCAGAGGAACAACTTTTGCTTTTTCAATGCTGCATTAACAGAAGGGAAATGGAACATGCAGCATTTGCAGCTCAAACCTCCAAGAACTGTGACATCCCTCCCATAAACTGGACTAAAAATGAGATTTAAAACATTGCCAGAGGCAGCACTGTTTTCTTTACTTTCCGATTTCAGAGCATCCTTTGTGCTGCAGCTCAGAAAGCAGCAGTGAAATCTCCCAGCAGCAGAGCTCAGGGATGCCGAGAGCAGCCAGGGAGGGGTTCGGCACAGGGATGCAGGGTGGGATGAGGAGGGTGGTGTGGACCCCCAAGGCTGTGCCGGTGCCGGGGATCCCGCGGCTGGCGGAGCGCAGGGGGCCGGGGTAGGAGGGAGGCTGCAGGGAAGGGCTCCAAGGGAAAGGCTTTGTTCGCGGGCCAGCCGGGAGCGTGCGAGGGCCTCCGGGCTCCAGTGTTTCTCCTCCACTTTGCTCCTGCTGTGCGCGGGAGCCGGGCCAAGGTGGAGCACGGCGGGGTGGAGCGGGTCCCTGAGGAAGGCAGGGGACAGGGGACGGCCGTGCATTTGGCCCTTAAATTGCCTGGGAAAGCAGCTCTGTCTTTCCATCTCCCCCCAGGGCTCTTCTCTCACCCAAGCTGAAGCCGTTTCCCAGGCTGCTTGCCCTGAACACCTCCACCTCTGCCCTTTGCCAGCGACCCCTCTTCTTGGCCCGTGGAGTCTCACTCTGATCTGCAAGTGCTCGGGGAGGATAAGGAAAAGCTCACGACAGAATGGCCCTTCGTGGAGCGCTCAAGCTGGAGAAATAAGGTTAAAGGCTCTTATCTGATGGAGCTGCAGCCTTGCCAAAGCCTGTTGCTATCAGCTCGGGACACATGTGCTATTGGCAAAGCTTCGGGGACACAATAATACAAACAGTTTTCATTGTCGAGTCAACAATGATGGGAGAAGGAGCCTGGTGCTATTACCGGTATAAAAGGCACTGTAGGAAAGCTCAGGACAGGAGGATGCAGTCAGGATCAACAGCAGGGTTTAGCAGATTACAGTTATATTTGTATTCGGGAAGGAGAAACCTTCCATCCCCAGTGGGCTGGAGCCAGAAGGACGGAGCCAGCGGTGGGGGTTTAGGCTGCAAGGAAAAACTCTTAGAGCAGCACTGGAAGCAGCTGCAGCAAAATGCTGATGGCAGCGGGTTTGGACAAGGGCAGGTTTGCAGTGCATCAGCCCAAGGTTATGCTTTGCTCATGAGGAGCCACCCAGGGAAAAAAACTCATGGCTGCAAGGCAAGGGAGGCTGTGCAGCAACAGCCTGAGATTTGCTGGATCCTCCACGTTTTCACAACAAAGTCTATGTAATTGGAAAAACCCACACCAGGGGTGCAGGGTGGATGGGTGAGGCAGCACATGCTGCACCCGGACCCTGCTATCACTTGGGCACATACAAGGATGGTGGGAAGGTCAGTGCCTCCACAGGGCTGGTGCATGGTGCATTCCTGTGCTTCACAGGAGGAATCATCCTTCCAACACCTGTGTTGTTTCCCCCCGCATCCCACCTCCTCAGCCTTCCTGGCCCCTGTCATTATAAACAGGGGATTTCTGGAGAACACATACTCCTGGTCTGGACTGAATCTGTAGGTGGATGAGTGGGATGGGAGGATGAGAGGGATGGAGCTTGTGGGGCTGTCACATGCCAGCAGCTCAGCCTGCCCCAGCCCCAGTGCTGTGCTGTGTCCCCGGGATCAAGGCAAGGTCCTGATCCCTGATGCCACACACTGGTGAGGGCACAGGGAGGGTGTTTAAGGAATATAGGACCCAAAGTGCAAGATGGAGGGTCTCCAGCCACCCCACAGAGGGGTGGGAAGCAGACGGAGCATGGGGATCAAGGTGCAGTGCCATCCTGGACCCTTGGATGTGGATGGTGAGGTGACAGGGAGCATCACCTCCCTTGTGCCCATGGTAGTGAGGAAGAGAACGCAGGTTTGCCAGCAGTCGTGCCATGGTGGCAGGAGTCAGGCATACATCTATATCTATATCTATATCTATATCTATATCTATATCTATATCTATATCTATATCTATATCTATATCTATATCTATATCTATATCTATATCTATATCTATATCTATATCTATATCTATATCATCTATATCTATATATATTTATATACCTCAGATTCATTTTTCATCATTTTTCATGGCTAAGCTTCACGAATGAAGATTTGGGAAGGGCTCTACCCACATTTGCTACAAGCGTGCTGGTGGCTAAAAAGGCCAACGTGAGATAGACAGGTCTGGTTGCAAAAGGCAGAGCGATCTATGTACCTCAGATACATCAGGCACAAAAGCCTCCACACCATGGGGGGCTGTGGGAGGCTGAAAAGCCGGACAGGAGGTCAGGAAATTATTGGCTAATGTCAGGGACCGAGCGGGGCCAGGGTGGCCATTCCCACCAGGAGCAATGATGTCAGGCGGTGGCGGGGGCCAGGAGGCAGGAAGCCCGATGCAGCCAGCGAGTCTGTCCTCCTTGGACTTCCCCATGTGTTTTCATGAACAATGCATCCCGTGTAAGGGACACCATGAGGCTGGTCCTCCTGCACTGGGGACACCACTGTGCCCTGACAGGTGCTGCTCCCCATCCACGTGTGCTGGTGTTGCACCTTCTGTGTGGAGATTTGGCATATCTGCTGTATCACTGTGAGGTCTGAGGCTGCAGGTCTGTTGCTGTGCCCCTGCCTGTGCAGGCAGGGCCGCTATTGCCCCTCCCTGGATGGCACATCTGGCCTTGTGTATGGGCAGACGGGCTGACGAGTTCCAGAGGAAGCCCTTGGAGAAAGGATGGCTGTGCCAGCTTAAGGGGCCCTCTCCCACTCCCAGCTCAGCTGTGGAAAGGTAAATACCTGCCTTGAGCATCCAGCCATGCCTGCCTGAGTGTCCAGATATGTAATCTGGAAGAGGCAATAGCAATTACTCAGCTGTGACGAAGAAAGGCTCTGGCAGACTGAGTCACTTAGGGATACTGTGAGATGCGGAAAAGCCTCTCCAGGACGGAGTTCCCTGCGGGGGTGAGGAGTACCCAGAGACCTATCTCTACCCTCCCAGCTCAGGCAGTCGGGCTTGGTTTTTCCCCCTGGTCCCTTTGTGAACCCAGCAGGCATCAGGAGCGAGCAGGGTGACAGCACCCAAGCCAGGGGCTGCAAACAGGGTGGCTGGGAAGGGGCAACACACCTGGCCATGAACACCCAGAGGGAGAGGTACTTCCTGAGGACGGCCAGCTCCTGGGTGGCCCCAAGGACTCCAGTTTGGCCTCTCCCTCCACCACACCCAGCACACCCTTGTTTTTGCAGAGGTACCTCCTCGCCGGGGACGCAGCAGGCTGCGTTTGCCAGCGGCTGGCAGCGATGTCCGTGCTGGTGCCGACAGGCCGGCTGGCATGCTTTCCCCCAGGGAGGCTTTAGCAGGAGGCTGTGCATTTCTGGGAATTGTGTCGGGTAGGGAAGGAGGTTATTGTTCGAGCTGCAAGTGTGCGGCGTGCTGATGAGATCAGGGCTCGGTGCTCGGCGGTGGGGCAGCGGAGCCGCTGCAGCGCCGCTGATGGGGCGATAAGCGGGAGAGCGCTCTTATCTGTGCTCCCATCACTGCCGGGAGCAGCGGGCGCAACCCCGGAGACCTGGCTCTGCTGGGCCTTGCTGTCCTGATGGCACAGGGCAAAGGGGTGTCCAGGGGGCTTCAAAGGGAGCGATGGAGGCAGTGAGGCAGGGAGCACGCTGCCTTCGCCCTCTGGCACACCACCAGACCACAGCTGATGCACCAAGGGCCTCTCGTCCCTTGGCAAAGAAGCTCGGGGGGAGTATTACAGAGAAGAGGTCTCAGCCCTCTTTGCTGATCCTCTCCTTCCTCCTCTCTGCCAGTCAAACCCAGTTTCCAGCCCCTCTTAGGTCTTGACCCCAGTCCCGTCTGCTCTGCCACGTGCTTGCTTCTTTGCAGATAGGACACAGATCCCTTTGATCCCAAACTCTGTGGGAGAGTGTTTCAGAGCTCCGCTTGCACAAGTGCCAAGAGGAAGGGGCTGGGGGGTTCAAGCCCTTTGCAATCCTTTGCTGCAGGTGCTGTGTCAGCCCGTGAGAAGCCAATCAAACATCCTCCTCCTCAGGAGGAGGCCTCCTTCCACATGCCATGGCTTTTGACACAGAGCAAGTCACAGGATCCTGAAGGGGACAGACCTGTTGCCAGGGAGGGGCACTGCCATCCGGAGAGACTGCCCGGGTCTGGAGATGGCGTGGGGGAGCAGGGACAGCATAGGAAACGCTACATGGGAAAGCCCTGTGTGGGAGCTCAGGAGCCCCTGCCTTCCCACAGCAGACTTATCAAGGCACCAGTTCAGAGTGGCGCTTTCCATGGGCCAAAAGGGAAGTGCATACACACCAGACTTCTCGGGGTCAAGGATGCTGGGCAAGCAGCGAGCTGAGAGGCTGCAGGGGGCAAGGGAGGGAACTGGGGCGTGGGGAGGGAGACACAAATAGAAAAATGAATGGCTTGAACTTCCTATGTTTTATGGAGGCAAATAAAAGGAGACAGAGAGGGGGAGAGAAAGGAGACCTGAGTGCCTGCACACGCTCTCACGCTCACACAGAGGCCAGCCCAGACCCCAAAGCCCACTGGTGGCTGGTTTGGTGTGGCAGCTGGCACCCACTTGGCTGGCACAACTCTGGGCTGGCTGCTTGTCTGGCCCAGTGTCCCCTGAGGGCACCTCACGAAGCGTGACAGGCTGCTGCTTAGCATTGACTCCTCTCCCTGTCATTATTATTTTGAACAGCAGCCAGTATAATTAAAATTGTTAGGAGGAAGAGGTTTAGGGAATATCCAAAGTGTCTCAGAAGAGCATCTGCAAAGCTGGAGGTCCAAACTCCACCCTGGCACTCATGATGAGCAGGGCCCAGGGGAACCATCATCTCCTCTATGTCCTCCCTTCCATGCTCCCTGTTTTGCAGGGTGGCAGAGGCTGGGCTACCACACAGGGTGGTCCTGGCCACGTTCCCCTCCGCAGCTGCTGCCCACTGTAGCCAAATCCTGCAGCCTTTCCTGGTGCAGGACTTGTCCCAGGAGGTCCAGATGGCAGTGTCCCCAGGCACAGGCTGCTCACCAGCAGATCCCGGACAGATGCAGTGGGAGTTTGTGGGGAGTGGAGGACACAGAGCCTCTGTGGGCTGCTCTTTCAGAGTGGCATGGATGAATCCTGCAATATCTTCTGGGAACCAGGACGCTTTCCGTTGTCTTAGGAGGGCTAGTGCCACAAGGCAAGGCATGGAGAGGTCCCTTGGCTCCTCAAAGGAGAAAGCAGGATGGTCTGCAAATCAGAAATGCGAGACATCACTCGCGCCAAATTAGCCAGGTTTCCTAAGTGTTTGTGTGGAGGATTTTGGCCTCCAGGGTCAAATGTCCCCAGTGCCAGGGCTAGAAGATTAAGGACATCAGACAGCTGAAGGAGGAGGGAAAAAGGCAGATCCCTTCCTCCATTCTGGGGCTGCACAAGCTCATGGTTAGAGGATTAGAGCTAGGAGTGCTCTGCTGCTGCCAAGGCAGGCTCACAAGGGTGAAAAGGAGGGAAGATGCATCAAAACCCCTTCCCAAAATAAGTGCTGCTCTGGCAAAGCCTACAGCAGCTGCTCCCATCTCTTAGCTTGGGTTCTACCAGCTACTGGCTGTCATTGTTCCCTGGACGGGGTCACTCACTACCAGCTCAGAGCCCAGCGTGTCACCCAGGGACAGCCAGTCCTTTAAGTGGTGACCCCAAGGCTGAGGACCTGGAAATATGGGCATCCCTGAAGTTAGGGGGTGTCTCAGGGTAGAGCTTCCCTGGGGGTTTCTTGGTTGGTGGGTGGGTGGACAAGGCTGAGTCCAGGAGGGCCTCTCATCTCTGCCTTACCAAAAGTGGACCAGATCAAGCCTCCAGTGGTTGGAAGCAGGGAAAGGGTGGAGTTTGGGTGGCTGATTTCAAAATGAATAATGGTGACTTGAACTTACTGGGGATATTGGAAGCAAGAAAAGCTCATCTGACTTGATCCAGCCCCTCTACTGCAAACAAATCTTCTGAGAGTCACTTGGGAAATACTGTAGCCCAGTGGGAAAATCAGGTGAGACTTTGTGGGGTTTTATTTTGCAGGAAACTTTTCCTGGCTCCCCCAGCTCTGCCTGCTGAGGGCAGCTGCCAGCAAGGCACCACATACAGAGACCTTTAGGGTGCCTCTTGGTGTGCAGGGGTCAGCTAAAGCCCCCTCCCAGCCTCTCCCCAGAGCTCCGCTCCAGCCGTGGGCTCACCCCTGCTGTTTTTAGCACATTCAAGTAGCTGCTTTCACAAGAGGTAAAAGAAAGTTCATGGATCCGTTGACAGATCAGCCCATGCGGGAATTTCTTTGGGAATTCCTGCAATAGCAGGTTGGCTCCCGCGGAGGTGGAGTTTCCTCTGGATCTACCTCCACCCAGGCTCGAGGAGCGCTCGGGCCACCGGCTCCTCGCTCGGGGGGCCGGGCTGAGCGACGCCACCGCTGAGTCCCAGCCAAGGTCAGCCAGAAACCCTCCCCGCTCTGCAGAACGCCTGTCCTGTTAACCCTTGGGAAGAGCAGAGCTGGCAGGGTTGGGCTGCAGAGCCGGCCTGTGCCCGTGGGCGGGCAGGGACAGGGGATGTGCCTGGCAGGCAGATGAGGCTGCAGGCGTGAGGGTTTCATGCCATCCTGCTCCTTGGGGACCCCCTGCCAGCCAGGCAGTGGTGAGGCCTGGGTGAGGCCGGTGGCCGTGGTGGGGGGCCAGTGCCGGCGGGGTGACGGGTTCCCGCTCGCAGGCCGGGAGCGATGGGGTGACGGCGCTCGGCATCGGTGACTGTGCGCTCTGGAATCTGAGACACGTCCCCGGCCATACTTGTGGTCAGGAACCATCTTCGCGTTGCAGTGTTACAAACCACAGGCACAGTGGCAGCAGTGCCGCTCGAGCGTGTCTCTGACGCCAAGGACCGGCGTGACCCGACCCCACACACGGGACAGGCAGCTGCCCGCTTCCAAGGACCTCCAGAAGGTCCCCTTGTTGGGACTTGTTTCCTCCTCCCTCACAGAGGTGGGCCTCTCCAAAATGGCACCCCCTCGCTCCACAGCCAGACCCTGCCAAGGGTTGGAGGCTTTCCAGATGCTGCAGAGGCTCCAGACGGTGGGTTGGAGGGAACTTGCATTCACAAACATGGGGACAAGCCAAGAAGTTTCAAGGTAGCTCAAAGTGTCATGCCAGGGAGAGGGTCTGGAGCTCAGATTTGGTCTGGAGACACTTTGCTGTTCTGGGGATGGACCGAACTGTCTCACATATTCAGGGAGCAGTTCTTGCTCAAGGGGATCCCAGAGGTCTGTCCAGCTCCATGCGAGCTGCCATAAAGAACAGCAAGCTGGCAGCTGCAGGTACCTAATGGGCAGATTTGGGGGACAACCACCTAGCAGAGCTTTAGCACTGATCTGTTCAATCCTTCCCTCTCTGGAGATATTCAAAACCCACCTGGATGTGTTCCTGTGTCACTTGCCCTAGGTGACACTGCCTTTGCCAGGTTGGACTGGATGATCTCCAGAGGTCCCTTCCAATGCTAACGATTCTGTGATTCTATGATTCTGCCCTCAGTGACTCCACTGCCCCAGGACAGAGCATGGGTTGGAGCGGAGAACTGTGAATTCTGGTTCCCAAGACCTAATTGTGCAGCCCGAGGCCACACGTAGCACATCCCCGTGCTTTCATATGATCTGCAGCCCCGTCGGGGCAGGACACGGCTGCTCTTTACCAGCACAGTCAAGGCTCTCTCTGAAACATCAGTGCTTGGAGAGGGCTGTGAAGGCGCCTGAGCAGGAGGAGGCATGGGAGTTTTCCCTCTGCCGGGCGCCAGCTGGAGGGAGCGAGAGCTCTCAACAGCAGCTCCCGGGGGATGCGCTGCCCTCGCACAGCGTACGAGTGCCATCTACAGGGGGGTCCAGCCTGGGCCCCCCCAAACCATCCGGCCCCTTGTCACCCCGCCAGCCCCGCTGGTAACTGGTGGTCAGTCCCCGATGTCGTGCGGGGGGCACAGCCCAGTGCCTCGGTTTACCCGGAGAGCGGGGCCAGCGCTGCTCCAGGGGCTCAGTGCAGCCACGGATGACAGTCACAGAATCTCAGCATGGTTTGAGTTGGAAGGGATCTTAAAGCTCACCCATTCCCAAGGGATCTTAAAGCTCACCCATTCCCACCCCCTGACACGGGCAGGGACACCTTCCACTAGACCAGGTTGCTCCAAGCCCCGTTCAACCTGGCCTTGAACACTTCCAGGGACGGGGCAGCCACAGCTTGTCTGGGCAACCTGTGCCAGGGCCTCACTACCCTCACAGGGAAGAATAATTTCTCCCCAATATCCCATCTAACCCTGCTCTCCGTCAGTGTGAAGCCGTTCCCATGTCACTCCCTGCCCTTGTCCAAAGTCCTTCTCCGGCTCTCCTGGAGCCCCTTTAGGCACTGGAAGGGGCTCTAACGTGTCCCTGGAACCTTCTCTTCCCCAAGCTGAACAGCCCCAGCTCCCAGCCTGTCCCCAGAGCAGAGGTGCTCCAGCCCTCGGAGCATCTCCGTGGCCTCCTCTGGACTCGCCCCAGCAAGTTTGGACAGGCTGATTTCCCGGGATCAAGCCCCGCTGGGCGGTTGACCGAGGAATCGCTACGAATCCCAGGCGGGACATCGGACAGCCCCCACTCCGCCGTGGGGCGAAACCGCACCGCCCAACAGACGCCCCTTGCGGCGGACCGGGCGGAGCAGCGCCGGCCGCGCGCGGAGCCGCTGCGAGAGCTGTAGTTACCCGCCGCCGGGCAGGTGCTCAGGGCAGACAGAGGTAGGGGCGGGGCCTGTCCAGGACTACAAAATAACTCCCGTTCGGTGTCCCCGGCGCGCGCCCGCCCCGACTGCGGCACCTGGGAGCTCGGCTGGCACCGCTGGCAGCGTCCGCAGGCTCCCCCCGCCCGACCCCGTCCGGCCCGGCCACCGGCCCCGGCCCCGCGGCAGCGCGCGCGTATGGGCGGGGAGGACGAGATCAGTGACGCGCATTTCGCCAGCGCCCTGGTGGACAAATGATGAGTCAGGCCAAAGAAGGAAACGCAGGTGAGTGGCGGCGGCCGGGCCCCCGCAGCCTGGTTGGGGTGAGGAGCCGCCCCCTGCACCGGGCTCTGTCTGGCGGTCGCGGCTCCCTCTTCTCCGCGGGGCTCCCTCCTCGCTGCCATGCTGTAGGGACCTCCAGCCTGTGAGGGTCGTCCCCTTCCCTAGCCCCCATTTGGGGGCCTCTCTCTCAGTGCCGCCCGCGTCGTTGTGCTGGAGCAGAGGCTCACCCCCATCAGGGTGGGCATCCCTCCCCCAGACCTGCTCTCCTTCTCCCTTCCCCTTCCATTGCCGAGGCCTGGGGTCCACCCGCTGTCCGTAACTGACGGGGCAGCTCCTTGTTCCCCTTATGGTGCTCTGGGAACCCCCTGTCCCCACACTATGCCCCCCATCCCAGGCCTCACTCACTCCCTGCTCCACATCTCAGCACGCCGGGGCTCACCCTGTGCTGCCTACAGGGTGTTCTCCTCCAGGGGAGCATCCTCAGCCCTCCTCTCCTGTTCCTTTGGGAGCCCTTGCGAAGGGGGATCCGCCCTGGGGGATCCTGAGGCTCCAGTGTGTCCTCAGGGAAAACCCCAGTGCTGATGGATTTGCCTCCTGCATCCCCATCCCATGCCAGCACCGCTTCTGCTCACTCGTGCGGCCGCTGGAGTGTGGAAGGGTGGCCAAGCTGCTCTCTGCACCCGGGGGTCTCACAGGGTGAGCTGTGACTGGTGTCACCGCCTGGGGGGACAGTAGCCAGTATTTCCCTGCTTAATGGGCTATGTCAGTGCTCATGGGAGCACAAGCAGAATCGTGCAAGTGCTAAGGCAAGAAGATGACAAGGGTTTGTGACTGAGGTAGTCTGTACATCTGTATTTGTGGGGTGGGGGAGAGGGATTCTGGGGCCAGGGAGGGCTGTGGTAGGTGGGAGGTGATGGGCGAGGAGCAGAAGGGATTAGAGGAATGTGGTATTTGTGTGGTGGGATACTCGGTGCTAATATCACATGAAGTTTTGGATGCTGGACTGGCCCTGCCAGCCGTGGGTCGGGTGAGCGCTGTCACTTGTGTCACTGCTGTAACAACTTAGGGAAGTGTGTTTGGGCTAAAGCACAGCCTGGGATGCCTGTTCTTGTTGGTGGCAGGTTTTCAGCGCCAGTGTTGAAATAGGAAAGGAGCAGCTTTACAGAATTTGCTTCCAGCTTCATCGGGGAAGAGGCAGCTTCTTACACGAGGGCTATGCAGCGTTTCCTCCTGGCTGGCATTTGAGATGGTGCTGAACCCTCAGCGTGTTCGTTGTGCGTGGGCTAATCTGAGAACTCTTCCTGCAGGACGGTTTCCTGGAGTACCCGTTTGTTGCCCTAGTTTTTGCGTGGATCCTCATTTGCTGCCGTTGTGCCAAGTGGCCCCATTTCTGATAACGGAGACAGCAATCTCGGTTGCTTTGTGTGTTCAGGGCTGGATGTAATGGAGTCTGTTGGAGGAACGGAAAGGGGTGAGACTGCCTGAGGGGGAAGTCGGTCGTTCTGGGTATGGTAACATGTGGTTTGTGCTGGTGTGAGTTGCTTGTGTGCACGCTGAAAGCTTTGACTCTGCTTTGGTTTTGGCATCTGTTCTGTAGGGTGGATTGCAGCTGGATTACTTCCTGGGGTGAGTGGGAAATGGCCCTTCTGCATAGGGAGGATGGGATCTGAGGACAGGGCTGTCAGTGCAGGCGGCTTCGCTTCCCTTCAGTCGTGGGCTGTGCAGGCCTTGTGCTGCAACTGAGCTTGGAGTGGTCTGTGTTGTAAATGAGCTGCTAAATGTGAACACTGGAAGCCTTGTTTGAGGGAAGGGGGTTGGGAGGAAAGAGCCAGCTGAATGGAGGCAGGCTGGGATCTGCTGAAGAGAAACTAGTGACTACCACTAGTGACTCTGAGTGACTGCCAATTTTAGGTATCTACAGATTCATAGTGAGATTTTTTTTTTCTGGACTTGGGTTCTGGGTTGCAGAGATGATATAAGGAAACTTCATAGAACAATTTTCAAGTGGCCAGCTTTTCAGCATCACAGCTTGATGGCTTTGCTTCTGGTATCAGCTCCTGTCTTGAGCAGAGTGGGGTATTCAGATGAAAACTGGGAAACATGGAATTTCATGCTGTAGAAAGAGGATACTTTAGCTTTGGCTCTGAGCTTTATTTAGGTGGGTGACTGAAGTTCTTGCAACTATACTAAATTGTTATTGTGAGTTATTATCTTTTCTCAGGGCCTCAAAATTAGTGAGTTTGAGAGTAGGATTACTCCTGCCAGCCAAGTGATTGTGCTGAGGGGACAGTGTTGCTTCAGAGTGTATTTCCCAGGTGTTAAAAATGTTCAGCTTGCCAGGTAAGGGTAATAAACTAATGCTGCAGTTGTACCATGCACCAGCAAAGACCAGTAGCAGTCCAGTCCTCTTCTCTTTTGCCTATTCCAATAATTCAGGTGCTTTCAGGCTGTAGGATGTACTGTCTGTCCAGAACAGCAATCCCAGCAGGAAGCTTTCTGATGTTCCAGGGAACACTTGTTGGTGTTTTTCCCTTTGAATCCAGCTTTCTGGGTCTGTTCCCAAGCTATTGCATTTGTTTACTAGAAGCTGAGACACTCATTCTGTTTCTCTTTTTCTCTCCAGGAAGGTGCAATGGATTTACTGAAAGAACTGAAGAGTATGCCCATGACTTTGGATTTGCTGCAGGTGAGTCTCACAGGTAGGGGGAAAAGCTGAAGTCTGCATCTGGATGAGTTCAACATGTTGTCTGAATAATAGATTTCCTCACACTTCTTGCCTCATGCAAAGCATCAAAATAAACATCAAATCCAATAAAATAGTGCTGAACTTGGGTTTTGGACTGGCAGTTAAATAGCTCTGGGTCACCATGTGCTGCCTGAAACTTGTGCAAAGGTAATGAGACAAATGTGGGTAATTGCTCAAATCTTGTTTTTAGGCTGCAAAAAGAGGAGATACTGGATAAAAGTAGCAAACAAAGGGCAGTCCTGGGAGAAGTTCAGATCTTTGTAATGGTAATATTCAGGAGACACTGGGGAGGTATGAAAAGAATTACAATTTGGAGGTTAAGATGCATCTTGGAGTTTTTCACTCTAAGCTTGAATGTCACTTACAGGTGTGTAGGGGAGCGATTTGCAGGTGATTGGATGTTTCTTCTGATAGGTTTGGAGAGTGTCATCCTGTTCTTCCAAAGTTGTAAGGATTGTAGAATCATTCTGCAAGTCCTTGCATACTGGTGTCTTGGTCATCACTTTGACTTTGGTCGTGGGTATTTCAGATTTCAGTTAGAAACAAACAACGAATCTGTTCTGGAGTGATTGATTCGAGTGTTCTCTTGCAGTCCACCCGCATTGGGATGTCTGTAAATGCCCTGAGGAAGCAGAGCACAGATGAAGAAGTGATATCGCTTGCCAAATCCCTCATCAAATCTTGGAAGAAACTTCTAGGTAAGGAAATCAGCGTGTTTCTATCATATTGAGCTTGTGAAGGAGTTTGCTTCAGTGGGAGGCTGGGTTTCTTGGAAGAACTTATCTGCTGATCTGAATAAAACATTCTAGCAAATCATCCTTTTTTAAATTCCACCCTCGTGTCTTTCAAGTTTTGTGTCCTACCATGCACCCCTCTGGATTTAGCTCCTGTTTAGCCAGCTCATCCTTGGAAGAGCACTGAAAGCTTCAGGACTATTAACATGTACCTGTCCATGTAATAATTAGCAGCATTATTTGTGGAAACAATATCTGTGCTCCAAACCCTCTGACCCCACTTAACACAGTGTGTGCAGTCAGCCTTGTGCAACAGTTTGGAAAGGGGAATGCTGGAATGCATTTTGGCTGATGAGTTGGAGAAGGACCTTAGTTTACCACCTTGCAGATAAATTCACATGGACCGTTTCCAGCTGTGGAGGCTTTCACAGTGATGGGCTCCCTGTTTTGTGCTAGGCTGGATGAGCTTCACAGGCACTGCTTTCCTGTCCTGGCTGGACTGTCACCTCCACATTAGGCTGGGTGTTTATTAGGCTCAGACAGTTTACCTCTGGGTCAAACTTGTTTTACAGTGCCATGACAGTCCTCTCCAGGGTTGTGCTGTTGGCTTTCAGCAGCACTTGGGAATCAGGAGAAACTGTACTCCCAGAAGGACCAGCCTGAACTGGCCCTTCAGGAGGTGCTGGCTGGAAATGTGGCTTTTAATGGTTCTTGAGAGAACTTGATCTGATCCCTGCTCAGCAGCCTGTGTGTCTCTGAAAGAAACTTTTGTGATGAGGCATGTCTTGTGAGGAGGCTTATCTCCCAGGCAGGGAAGGTGATGGCTCTCTAGTTTGGTGAGGAAAGTTTTTGTTTGAATTAGGTTCTACTTAGAGGCAAGAAAAGGATCTGTTTTAAAGTGGGGAAGGCCATAAAGGCATTCTTTCTCCTGATTCTTTTTGGAGAATAATAACTTGCCTTAGGCCAACATGAGGTAGTGTGAGAACACTGATGAGTGTATGCAGGGCTGTAGCACAAAGACCAGTTCTGAACCCATTACTCTTCTTTTGAATGTAGATGCTTCTGAGGAAAAAGGTGAGGAGAAAAAGAAAAACCTGTCCTTGCCAACATCTTCCTCCAAGGAGACTGGTAACTCAAGAGACCAGAGGTAATGCTTCCCCTTAACCAAAGATGACACTTACAGAATTTAAACTTTCTCAAGGCACCTTACTTTAATTTTTATTTTTAGGTGTCTGAGTTGGGAGTTTTGGGTAGTGAAATTCCTGATGAGAGACACTGGAAGTGTTTCTTTTTCAGGGTTGATCTGTGTGATGTTATTAATAAACTGTAATGCAGAAATATATATCTACAAAATACAGTGGCTTTAGTGAGTTTTTAAATTTTATTTTATGTTGTTTTTTTTTTTACTCTTGATTATGTGTTGTTTTTCTCTATTAGTAAAGCATTCCTCTGTTCTTTTTTCATGTTGCATTTTTATATATTTTTGCTTATTTCTAACTTTGAACTCCTTAGAATGAAGATTATTTTTGACCTTTGCAGTATCAAGTGATGGATGGGATTGACTGATATGTTACTATAGTAAAACTGCCATTTCTTTGTCCTCGACAAATCCCAGCAGAAATCTCCTTTTCCCTGTAGGCTGATGTCCCCCCAGCTGGCAGGTCTGCTGGAGACTTTTGCTCCTTGCCATGCCTTGAATGCTGCATCCTATTTCCACTGCCTGTGACTGCAGTCACTGAGTGGAGACAGTGATCAAAGGGGAGGGGGAAAATGGGTTTTAAAGCTTTATTCCAGAGACTTCTCTCAGCCTCAGATCCTAGAAGGGTGTGTGCTTCATAGGTTTGGCCCCTAAGTGATTTAGCCAATTTCCCAAGTTTGACAGAAGATTTAGAATATTCAGGCTATAGTCCTGCTGTTTTGTTTTGCAGGATGTTCTGTGTTTGCAGCCCTTGTTGGTCACTTTCTTGTGACTTTTTTCTGTTTTGCTGAGCTCTCTCAGGGCTTGGCACTTTGGATGACCCTTTGCAGCTCAACACAGAGCTGTTGATGGAGGAGGCTGCTGATGCTGAGCTCCATGACTTTAATTGACTGATATCTTTTGTTATCTCGCTTCTATAAAATGGGAAAAAGGAGTTGCTGAGCATTGCAGTGAAAGCACTGAGGAGACTCCATGGCCAGAATGGAGTTTAGTGATGCAGTGCAGCATGGGAGCGAGGGCTGTCCAGATCTGTGTGGATCTGTGTGTGATTTCACTCAGAAATCCTGGCTATAGCAGAGAGGCAAAACCCCAGTGCCTCCTTGCTTTGTCATGTATCATGGGGTGTGTGGAGTGGAGTTTTCTGGCTCGTGCTGCTGATATTCCCCTGTGCCTTGATGTGCTGCAGATACTGCAGTTTTCTGTTTTTTTTTTTTAATCCTTGATGCTTTTTACATGTATTCAGCCTCCATCTTCTCA
This sequence comes from Manacus vitellinus, assembly GCF_001715985.3. Taxonomy (NCBI): domain Eukaryota; kingdom Metazoa; phylum Chordata; class Aves; order Passeriformes; family Pipridae; genus Manacus; species Manacus vitellinus. The sequence goes on along the minus strand of NW_021939960.1, from coordinate 7,864,557 downwards.
ATGGCAAAGCCCCCCCCTTGGCTGTGAAGGATGAACAGAAGCCAATGGATTAGTGTAGCTCAGACCAGGAGCAGCGGCCAACTCCTGGTGTCAGTCTGTTGAGCCAGGCTCAATTTCCAGAGGCAGGAATGCTTATTCTCCAGTCCTGCAAAATAAACTACTAGTCTGCCTTAAAAAAATAGTAATTTGTTAGCAGCAAAGAGTCTTTGTTCTTTGAAGCACAGGCTGTGATGGAGTCTGACTGGTTGCTCAGTGTGTGATAGCTGGTTCAGATGAGGCTGCAGTCAAGACACCAAAGAGATCAGCTTGTATTCAGATATTTCAGCCATTTATTCTGATAGATTTTGGCCAGGCCTTTCTCTTCTGTCAAGGAGAAATACTTGAGCAGCTCTTGGCCTGAAACTTGCTTTCTGGAGCACAGATGTAGAAATCCCTCTGTAGTGACTGGAGCTATCACTACAAGACCTGAAGGCTCTAAGCCAGCCAGCGTGGAGCTGGCACCTGTGAATTTAGATGCTGCCTTGCTCTAATCCAAAGCATATTCTGTTGTGCTGTAGAATTTCAGACCCTTAGAGTAGTCCATGCTAATGGGCTGTGTCTAGTGTTTCTGTCTCTGGCAGCAGGAGCTTTTTCTTTTCCAGGATTCTGTAAACTGCCTTTATTGGGAGGTTTTGGAACTGTGGCCTGAATTTAGCTTTTCTGTGGGATTTTCTTCCAGTGGAGCCCTGAGTTCCATTTGCAGTCCCTGGCTGCTGCTTTGCCACCATTTTGTTCCAGCATAGCCTTTTTTTTTTTTTTTTTATGCATAAACTTTTGTTGCCTGGATAGATTTACAAGCTCTTTCTCCTGTTCAACAGGAACAGTGTGAACCACAAGGATTTCCTGAAATAAGTCTTCTAGGTGTGTTTGAGCTCTACTTCCCAACTATTCTATTTATAAACTAACCTCTAAACCTTAATAAATAATTTTATGTCTTTGGAATGGCTGAGAAATCTGTTTCATCTAATTTGTGAGGGCTTAGCTCATGTATGACATGTCTGTATGTAGGCAAATGTGTCTCTCCTCATCCACTAACAGGAGTGGGATTACCATGCATCTTGACTAGCTTTTTTCTACCTCCAGGAAATAAAAATCTAAATATTTAAGTCAATGGCATTTGCAGATAGAACCTTCCTGAAAATCAAGTATTACCTCTGCAAGTATTAGTTTGGAGACCTGGCTTTAAGGACTGAATGTGGTGAAGGTCAGTGTTCTGAGTTCACACGGAGTTCACTGAGTTCACACACAGTGTTTTGCTCTGGGAGTCCTTAGTCTGTTGACAAACAGACAAAATTTAAATCTGGAAGAGCTCTCAGGGAAACTTCTCCTGCTGCCCCTCCCCAGCACAGCACAGCCTCTGTCCAAGCTTTTTTCTAAGCTCTTCTTTGACAACCCTAAAAAACCTCAGAGCATTTCCATAGCTGCCCTTGGCAGTATTTCCAATTCATAACTCACCTTTACAGATTGAAACTTGTTCTCAATCAAAACCTCTCTGCTAAGACCATTTTTACGTTCTTTTGTCTTTAGCTAATATGGAGGCTTTTTTTCCTACCATCTTATTTTGTAAGGAATTTCAGGACTTGTCTCCTTTAAATTTTCCCTGCCAAAACCCACCTCAATTCCTTCAGTCCTTCCTTTTACTGTAGGTAGGTTTTCTAGGCTTTTTTCCCTTTGTCCTTTGGGAAGTCTCATTTTTCCAAACTATTTTGTGCAACATGAGCAGCTGTGATTTTCAGATGGGTTATTCCTGAGTTGTGTATGCTCAGTGTATTCACCCCCATGGGTGCTGCCTGTGATCTGTGTGTAGCTTCTTAAGCACAAAAGTACCTGATGGCAATTTTTACATCCCAAATGGGAGAAAATCATCATCATCTAATTGATTATTTACAGGCTAAGTTGTTTCTTCTTTTTCTAACATTTGCAGTGTAAATACTGTTGAATGTTTTGAGCTGTTTGGACACAAATCTGTTCTTTAATAGGCTCCTGCAGTGCTGACCAGTAAAACTAGCTGGTAAAAAATGGTTTTATTCAGCTACTGGTCAAAGAGAAACACAATAAGCTCACAGTATAATCTTCCTCTTAGGAATGCATCTCCTTCATCTGAGCAAGAAATTAATCCTCTGCTTTGGTGACCTGAACAATTTGCTGAAGGTTCACTGGTGGATGCTTCTGGAAAGGGCCCGGCCAGGTTCTGAACTGCGGAAATCCAGTAGCCCCAGTGATGATCTGTGGGATTTTAGCCAGACTGGATATGACCTTAGCTGCAGAAACTCCCAGGATAAGTCTCTGAAGTTGTCTGGCTCAGTTTGTGTGGCAGCAAAATCGGAAGGTTTCCAGCTTAGCACTGTTTTTCTGTGGGCTGACTAATCCCTTCCAGGACAGCGTAGTGGAAGTGCTTGTTCATAACAGATTTATTTTTGATGGCAACAAACTGGCAGTAGTGACCCAGCTTAACAAAAATTGTCAGGCCACTTGGATCTTCAAGGAGATATTGCCAGCCTGGCATGGCTGAAATATCAGGGTTTCTCTTTTTTCCCCCTTTGTCTCTTTAGTGTATTAATGTTACCAGGCATTGGCCGTAAATACAGTGCATTTTACAGCCCAGTCACCAAAGCCAGGGCAATCTCTACTGAAGAAAAATTGCTCTTCTGCTGCTTAGATTTAAGGGGGAGAACAAAGCTCTAGAAAATCATCTGTGAATCATAATAGCCCAGATCTTTTACCAGCAATATTTGCAGGGCTGACTAACTCCCTGTGCAGATGTTAGGCTTTATGGGTGCACACCCAGCTGAGCTGCTCAGTGAAGCTCCTTCTCTGCAGGCAGACCCTGCAGCAGTGACTCAGCCTGCCCACATCATGTGCTAATTGTGCAGGCAGGTCTCCATCCAGCTCCCCTGGCAGGTGACCCGACTGAATCAGCCCCAGCAGGCAGGTGTTTGCATTCCCTTGCCTGTGCCCATGACTGCTTGCAGGTGGAAATGAAGTTATTTTTGAGAGCAAAGCAGTATTTCTTAGTTCTGTGCTAGCCCAGCACCTGTGTGAGCCGTGTGTGGCTGTGTAGGGGTGCTATTCTGTGAGATGAGTAATCAGTCTTGCTCAGCTTACAGGAAAAAGGAAGGTCCTTTTATGTGTTATGCTTTTGTTTGTTTTTTTTAAATATCAGAGCTGAAGAAGGCATTTTCTTTTTTTTTTCTTTCTTTTCCTTAGCACAGCAGCTCCTTCTTCTGGAGGGGCTGGTGTTGGCTTCTGATTTCTGCCTCAGAAGGCAGCATGCTGCACTCCTTATTGGCTGTAGAGAGCTAGAGTGCATTTTCGTTTAGCTGTTCTCTTTCCTGCTGCTCAAATCTTGGTGCTAAAGAATGAGATTAACTTTAGTGGTGCTTTCTGCTCGATTTCTGCTGAGAGCATTTGTGTACCTCTGCAAAGTCAGAGGAAAGAAGTACCCTGGATCTGCACTACACTGCCAGACTGAGAGAGCACTGATGGTCTCAGATGTCTGAGTGTATTTGAGTTACTGGTGGCGTCCAACACTAATATTTTTGCTTGATGGCCAGTGGTGCAGCAGCTGATACCTGTTGAGTAACATAAGATGGTTGGCAGGGCTGTTCATGGACTAAACCTCTGCTGGTAGCCAGCAGTGTCCACAGGAGAGCTCGTGCCTGGGCTGCTGGTGTTGGCTGCTGTGTTGTGCTCTGTGCTGATTTGGGGCAAAGCTCTTTGCACTGTGTTCCTCTGACTGGTTCTGTATTATGATCAACAGGATGCTTGGCCACATACCTTCTGCTCCCCTCTCTGCTCTCAGTGGCCCAAACTGAGACATTCTGACAGGTGAAATTTTTCTTTTAGCTCCAACAAAAGGCAGGAGCCTCCGAAGACTCCAACCACCCCCAAAATCACCACCTTCCCTCCGGCACCGATCACGTGCGACGCCGTCCGCAACAAATGCAGAGAGATGCTGACAGCAGCTCTGCAGGCTGATGGTAAGTGCTGTGGGGAGCCCTGCATTGCCTGAAGTGCTTCACAGCTCCTGCAGCATTCTGACAGACTTCTGCATGTAAGTCAGTGCCAGCTCAGCTAAAATATGCCATTCTGGAGCGACCTTGTCAAAGGATTATTGCCAGCAGCTCAGTCTAGCCACTGGTCACCTCTTTGAACTGGCTGCTTTTTCAGACACTTGCACAGGGATCTGGCTTGAGCTGGAGGCACGACAGCGTGTCAGGCAGTGGGTGTTAAGAACATGGGTTACCTGGGGTCTTCTGCTCTGCAGCAGGGGATGGTCTGGCTATAAGTTTAATCTTCAGGGATGCAGGGATTTGCTTCACTTTCTAGTTCTTGTCTGACTGCTGTAAAGTGAAGCTCCTGTTTCTCCTGTCTTACAGATGACTACGTCGCCATTGGCGCCGACTGCGAGCACATAGCAGCCCAGATTGAAGAGTATATCCTTACTGTACAGCCCTTCCTCGAGGGCCTGCATGCCTCCAGGAGTGAAATCTGTGTAAATGTTCTGCTGCAACTTGTCAGGGTTCTGGGTCTGGCTCCAGCTCTGCTTGGCTGAGTCCTGGGTCACTAAGGAACCACCAGTGTGGTGCTGGGAGCTCAGGGACTGTAATCCCTAGTTTGACCTTCCCATCAGTGATCTCTCTCCCGTTTCCAAATACGTGCAACTTCCCTGTGCTCTTTGTTAAGGAGAGTGTGCTGATTTAGACAAAAGCAGTGGAGAAAAGGTGGAGCAATAAGGATCAAGTTCCATGTCCTTGTGAGATAAGCCAGGAGTTTGCTCCCTTTGGGGGCTGTAGGGTAGGAGGTGCAGCTGGGCTTTTTCTTTGAGGGGTTTGTGGCTGCCTTGCTTGAGAGAAAGAGCAGGTTGAAGAACCTGAGCATAACTATTTCCAGCACAGTGAAAAAGCCCAAACTGGAAGCCCCTGGACTCTGGCATAAAACAGCTCAACTCCAGCACTGACCTCCCAGAGCAGATGGAGCTGTTGGGTCCCAGCACCTTCATCTGTGTCCTGCCAGTGGGTAACACCCCCTGCTCTTCATGGGTGGCTGGGAAGTGCTTGAGGCCTCTGGGTTGATTGCAGACTCCTTGACTGCCCTGTACGCATTTACCAAGATGTCAAGAACACCGACATGAAGTACAAGAACCGGGTGAGGAGCCGCATCTCCAACCTGAAGGACTCCAAAAATCCTGAGCTGAAAAAGAACGTGCTGTGTGGGGCCATTACCCCCGAGCAGATCGCGGTGATGACCTCGGAGGTGAGGAAGCCCGAGGAGCAGGGTTTGCTTCTTGGAGGGAAAATTTCCTGAGGTTTGGCTGGAGGCAAAGGGCTGGGCTGCTTCCAGGGTTGCAGATTTCTCAGTAGCTGCTGCCAGAGTGCATGGAGCGAGCTAGCAGTGGGGTTTGGAGTGTGAAGAGTAGTCTGTTGAGCCTTCAGGTCATCACTGGGGCCTGGGTGTGAACCAGAAACCAGGAATGAAAGCTTTGTGTCTTAATGCCCTTCTGTCAGGCCACCCTGTCCTGTTGGCTGCTTCCACTTTAGTGGGTGTGGTAGTAAAACTGGACAGATGTGATTTTTTTTATTGCCTTTTTTTTCTTTTTTTAAAGGAAATGGCCAGTAATGAGCTGAAAGAGATCAGGAAAGCCATGACAAAAGAAGCAATCCGGGAACATCAGATGGCCAAGACAGGAGGGACGCAGACTGACCTCTTCACCTGTGGGAAATGCAAGAAGAAGAACTGCACCTACACCCAGGTTAGTCTTCCTGCTCCTACAGCCTGCACACCACTGACCTCTGCACAGGACACGATCTGTCACGGTCACGAGCTTGTGCTGCTCTGTGACAGGCCCTGCAGGCACAAATGTTGCCACTGGTGGACAGGGCCCTTTTGTACACTTGAGGCTCTCTAAAATGTGCTTTTGCACGTTTCCTTGGAGCTTGTGTAAGTCTTTTTGGCTCATCTTTACAAGAGCAGGAGTTGTGCAGCCATAAGGAAGCTTTTCAAAAGTACAGCAGTGCTCTACATCAAAAGCAGGTGCTGGGAATGCTGGGATTCAGACGAGAAAGGAATGGGGAGTGTAGACTGCAGAAACCAAGGCAGATATGTTGATGGTATTGAAAGTGCAAATTAAGAATGTAGACAACCTGCTGCTGGACAAATCCCAACTTCATTAAAATCAAGCAGCACGAAACAGGTGAAACAAAAGGAATACATAAAGCAGAGGATGTTTCATCTCTACAGCCAGCTGCTGGAAGCCTTGTGCATTACCAGTGCTTCTTAGTTCCCACGTTTGTGCCAGGCATCAGGAGATAAATGTGCCTTTGCTGTGAGTCAGTGGCTTAGAATGTGCAGATACCCAAAAATGCACCAGCAGCCACGAGATTGCTACTGAGTGGGTGTGCATGAACTGTGTGTGCAAGTGCCGAGTGAAACTCCTGCATGTGCTTGGACTTGACATGCAAACACAGAGGAGATCCAGGGAGCTGACCTGGGAGTTTCCCTTGGCTCAGCAGCAGCCTTGCATCCCATGGGCTGGCTCAGGCAAGAGGCATCACTCTGCCAGTGCTCCCAGTAAGTCAGCTGGAAGCACTCCGGGCTGTGCCAGCACACAGGACTGTCTCCACCTGTAGTGGACTGGAGTCCAGCTGCTTGGGATTGGGGCAGGAGACAACAGTTATCTTCTAAATAGAAATATCTGGAGGGTTTCTCTATTTTTATCGGTTTTCCAGTGAAATCACCAGTGGGTGATGAGATGCTGTAAGTCCCAAGTAGATGAACTGGTGTTTATGAGCACGTTGGAAGGCAGGTGGTAATGTTGGGGGGGAATTACAGAATTTAGCTTTTCAGCATGCTTGCAAGAATGCTTAATTTGCATCATGCAAATACTGTGACTCTTGCATATTGGGTAAGTACACACAAAGATCACCATAATTACCCCTTGGCACAGTTCTGCTGCTTGACTTGTGCAGGAATGCCAGTGTTTTCAGTGTAGATCTGCCTTGTGGTTTTCAAATGCCATGAAAATCTGATTTTTAGTAAAGTATGTGTTTCTGGCAAGAGCCAGTCAGAGGCAGCAATCACATCTGGGTTAAATATCGGAGTTCCTTAGTGGCTCAAATACAAACCAGACTGGAAATGTGCAGAACCTGGTAACCCAGAGTGTGTTCCTGTGAGGCCAGGATGTAGGACTGGTCTGCAAATGGGAATGGCTTGAGTGCTTTTTTTATGTGTGACTGTGGAGCACAGGCTTGGGGCTGAGGGTTTTGTCCTCTCACTGCTGGCCATGTCCCTTCCTGGGGGACAGTTTGGGAAGGGATTGGCTGTGGGTACATCCATCTCTGGATCCACCCACAAGGAATGGGCAGCAGAGAGAGTGAGAGGGAAATCTGCTGCCCCAAAACATATCACTCAGGTAGTGTCAGGCTGGAGAGGGGTCATGATGGATGTACAGGTGTATCTGTGTATAACACAACAACCAGACTTGTTTTACGGGAAAGCTCCTTTTGCCCTTCCAAGCCTTGGTCTCTCATGGAATTTGTGACCCCAGCAGGAATCCCTGGAGGCCAGAGGGAGGGGGGGAGCTCCCTGTGCCCTCCAGGGGCCTGTGTGATGCTGGCCTCTCACCTCTCTCCTGTCCTCCCCAGGTGCAGACCCGCAGCTCCGATGAGCCCATGACCACCTTCGTCGTGTGCAACGAGTGTGGGAATCGCTGGAAGGTAGCGCACCAAGGCTATTACTGGCACTGAGGGGTGTTGGGGGGCTGCATCCACCCTGCTGCAGGCACTTGGCTGCTGCTCAGAGGTGTTTGCCAAACTCTCACTGGCTCTAGCGAGTGATCTTCCCTCCCAGCACAGAGGCAAGAGCTCCTGGGCTCATCCCACCTCTGCAGACCAGCTGGGGTCAAGTCTCACTTCCACATTCCCTGCTCCCTCATCACATCCCTTCTTCCATGATCGGCTTCACAGTGCTTTCCACGCTCCCTCTGAGAGATGGTGGTGATGACATTCAGGATTTCAAAACTGCTGTTCCATGCTGTGCACAGAGCTCAGGGGTGAGCAGGAATCTCCTGGTCAGTGGTGAGCAGAAATGGTGCCACTACAAAGTGCCAAAGAGCCACAGCCGAGAGATTCAAACGGGAGCTCCCTTTGGCCCCTGCTTCTGAGAACCCCCGAGCCCTTGCCAGCTCCTGAAACAAGCCCATCACCTGGATCCTTACCTTCTTCTAGGCAGCATGACCCACAGCTCCCCTCGGCAGCGAGGTTTCTAATCGGGGTTTAAACTCCCTTCTCTTGCAGTTCTGCTGACATGTGCCACGGCCCGAGAGCGGCAGCCAAGCGCAGACCCGCGCGCAGCCTCCACGCGCCAGCTCCCACGGCAATTGTGTTTTGTGTCCCAGTGAGTTTGCATTGTCACGTGCTGAGAGAGCAGCAGCGGGGAGGCCTGGGGGCCTCACGGAGAGCCACAGCCCTGGGCTGACAGGTTGGCAGGAGAGCTCACTAAACACACCCAGTCGTTATTTTCTCATCTAAGCCAGTACGGTCACTTCCTCTTCAAAACTAATATTAAACATTTTTGTCAGTTTCTGACTTTTTATTTCAACCACGTGTGCAGCACTTTGCTTTTGTGGTGTGGAACTGCATGGGAGCTTGACAGATGGTCTGTGTCCAGGTGGATGAGGACTGACTGGAGCACCAGAAAGTGAGATGTGACTTGTAGGTAAATCCTCAGTGCATGAAGGCTTGTTCCTGTCAGCTCATCAAATCTCAACCACTGGGCCAAGCCCTGGCATGGCTGGGTGGGCAGTACTGTTGACAGAACACAGCTCAGATGCTGCTTTCCATCTTGGCAGCATTCTCTTGATTTTGCACTGATTCCTTGGCATCTCCAGCCTTTAAAGGCCAACAGCATTGGCTGCGGCAAAGATGAGAATGTGCTGCCTGAAGAGACTGAACGCAGGGTGACACCAGCCACAAAAAAACCCACCCCAAACTGCTGATTTATGGAAGCAGGACAGGGAGGAAGCTGTTCCTGGGATTCCATCTGTCTGTGGAAGGAGACCCTTGTAGCCAAGAGCTCCCTCAGCTCAGGTTTGGAGCAGGGAAGGCCACAGCAGTTACAGGAAAGGTCCAGCAGCCTGTTGATGTTCCTGCTGCCTCCCAGAAGGCTGGTCCCCAAGGCTGCCTGCTCCCCATAGCCCTCATGCTGGGATCCTGGGAACAGTTAATCTTGATAGAGGGAGAAGCCATAAGTAAGGAAGGTGGAGGGGATCCATGGGCCATGGGAGTGATCAAAGGGAGTCCCATATTTGTGCTCTGCTCTTTGCTTGATGACAGAAAGGCATCCTGGATTTTCAGAGGGGCTTGCTGGAGAGGCTCAGGAGGAGTAAAAATACTGCAAATACAGATTTTCCAGAGGCTTGGATCTGGAGGAGGTAGAGATTAGCTGTTAGCACTTGTCTGTAGAAACAGAGGAAGTTTGAAGTGAACTCAGAACTGGTGCTTGGAAGGGGTGAGATAAGTAAAGGATCCAGTAGCAAAGCCAGCCCCAGGTGCCACATCTGCAGATGTGAACCCTGTGAAGGGGATTTACTGAAGGGAATCAGGCTCCTTCTGGGAGTTAACTAGAACCTGGTGGGGAAATTCCATGTGAGCTCACAAAAGCTTTCACAGAGACTTAAAATCCTTCCTCTCTCCTTTTCATAGCCTTTAACTGGGGTGATGCAGCATTTGGGGGACCCCAGCAAGGCCTCTGAGTCTGAGCTGCTCGGGAGCAGTGCTGGGCACCGCAGCTCTTGGCCAGCAGGGCAGGAGCATTTGCAGTCACATCTCATGGCACTGCTTCCCTCTTCCAGAATGGAAAACAAGTATTTCCACTGGCTTCCCAGCATGCCAGACAGCAGACATTGAGCAGAGGCCTCAGAGATGTTTGGAGAGGAGTAAGTAGCCACATGAAAGCAGCGGAAAACGTGCTCACAGCCCCTTTGAGGGCTGTGCTGCTCCGGAGGCAGGGATCCCACCAGCATCCTTCGCTCAGGGCTTTCACTTTACAGGGTGCAGCCAAGTCTCCCAAGAAGGAAAAAGATTCAAAGATGCTGACAACTCCTTTAAGCCTCACGAGTCTTGTGGTGAATGGGATTACTCAAGCCAGGCTTGGGGGGGAGCAGTGTCCTCGCAGTGATGCTGAAAAAAAGCTTCAGGATCCTAAACCCACACTGGTCACGGACTGGTTCGTGTGCTGGGAGCAGGAGCCAGCCCTTTACCAGTGGCTGTTGCCTTTCTTCTCGTGTTCCTGTGAGGAGCTGGGTTGAGTCTGGGTACAGCTGGTTGACAATCCTGAAATAGGTATGGAGAGTCCCAAGCAGAAGTGAGGGAAAAGTACCTGTGTCATTTTACAGTGTCATTTTCTGGGATAACACAGAGGAGGGCCAGGGAGGGCAAGGCCACTGGATAAAGAGGTGTTTCAGAAGTAAAGATTTGCTTACAAGGTGATTAATAGTGCTGGGATTGGGAGCAAGAGAAAAACTAGATTATCTGGTGGCAGCAGGGTCTTCCCTGGGCCAAGACCACCACAGTGTGTGGAGGGACTGACCTCCCTGCCATGCTCTTGAACAGCTTCAGGGATGTTCAGCCTTTGACCCTTAAGCTGGGGCCACATTTTGAGACTATTTTCCTTACTCATAGAAGAAACCAGGCACTCAGAACTAAAGCCTCCCCTGTGCAGGGTGGGGATGCTGTAGGGGTGCAGACTGGGCACTGGTGGGGGAAAACCTGCCAATAATAACAACAATACTGACATTCCTAACAAACCATTGCTGGTCTCTCTCAAAAATACATTTTCTTGAACTGTATTTCCAGCTTGGCAAAAAACCCTAAATTTACTGACATGAATTTCCACACAGTCATGCCATGAGGAAGGAAGGAAACAAAAAAAAAAAAGCCTCAACAAAACAACCACCCCACAAAAAAAAATAAGCTAAAAGAATTTGTTTGTTTAAAAAATATCTTCAGTAAAAAGAACCAGTACTCTTTTCTGTGGAAGGGCCAAAGAGAGAAGGAGGGGAATGGGTGGAAAATAGGAAACTGCTGTGGTGGGTCAGGAAAAGCAAAGACCAGCATCAAAACCCCTGCATTGGCTTCATTTCAGTGTGGAAGGCAGGGACAGACATGTTTTAAGCCTGTATGCTGGGGCTCCAGTAAACCATTCCTTGGGCTGTACAAAAACACATGGATATTCTGTATCTTCCCTGTGACATTTCACATCCTGGGTGGAGCCCAGGTCACAAGCAGCTTCCAAAGGACCAGGGCAGATCCTTGGGCTTCTCCCCACTGGTGGGGCAGGTGTGGGCCAGCCATTCAGGGCTCCTGGTGCCTGTGAGTTCTGCAGGAGGGCAAACCACACCTGCACAGGTGTTTTCCCCATTTCTGAGGTCCCTGAACCAAGGGTGCAGGATGCTCTGGGTTTGGGGTGACAGCACGTGATGTCCTGGGGCTGGAGCAGTGCTGATCTGTGACAGGGACTGGTGGGGGAGGCAGCTGTAGGGTACCCCCTGCCCACCTGCTGAGCATATCCCCATGGTCTTTTCTGGCCCCTCAGAGCCCTGCCCTCTGCTCCATCCATACACCTCAGGAATACAGACAGGCTGCAGCACTGCCCCCCACCCCTTGGGCCACCTAAAACAGACCGAGTGATGTAAACCTGACAAGTTTTTATATGTACAGAGACACTTGTCAAACCCCCCTCCCGCCCCTCGAGTTCCCCAGTAAAAGCCAACCAAAAGAGCATTTAAAATTAAAAGTAAAAAAAAAAAACAAAACAAACCAAACAACAATTGACCTCCCCCCCCACCTCAAAAAAACCCCCAACTCAGTCCCCAGCTGGGTCTCAGGTGGGAAATGGGGATGTGCCGTGTCCCCGGGTGTGGTGGAGATGGGATAAAGTGACCTCTTCAAAACAGGGTGTGGGGGAAACCGGGTCCCGGGCGCTCTCCCGTGAGCTCCCCCAGCTCGCTCCGGCCAGCGGCGGGGACGGGGCAAGGGTTCAGTAGTATGAGCTGGCCCGGGCTGCGCCTCGGGGACAGTCCTGGAGCGTGGCCCAGACACCGGGGTGACAGTTCATAGGTAAAAAGCTAAAAACTTCGTGGGGGCCAGCAGGGAAGGTGGCGGAGGTGAGGAGGCACCAAGCCCCTCCAGCCACTCTGTCCCCATCAGTGTCCCCGTGGCCGGTGGGCGCCCTTAGGACTCCGAGGAGGAGTGGGAGACGCTCTGGAGCAGCGATTTGTATATGGCAGAGTTCAGGAAGCGGGGGTAGGAGTCTCTGTGCATCAGCGTGTAGATCTGGAGCTGTGCGTCGTCGAAGGTGTGCGAGGACGGCTCCTGCATCTTCCGGTTGATGACCTCCCGCACCCGCGAGTCCAGGCTCACCTGGGCGGCAGGGAGAGAAACTGGGGGCTGGAGGAAACCCAAGGACAAGCCCCCAGCCCCAGCACCCACCCCTGCACCAGCTCTCATGGGAAATTGAGTATCAATACAGCACTGTGGCCAGATGTGGGAAGACCATGGTGTGCTCAATCCTGGATGATATTGGCACCAAACCAGGGTGGTTTAGGGAGGGTTGCAGGGAGGAGCAGGGAGCTCTCTGGGTCTCCTGCCGTGTCCCCCAGCTGGGCACAAGGAGGCGGGTGTGGGTGCTCCTGCCCTGGGTGCTCCCACTCCGGCGATGCCGCAGGCCGGGATGCAGCATCTCCTCGGCCCGATGGTGCCCTCGTGAGGTCTCGGACCCGCAGCACAACCTGGCCCGTGATCCCACGGCCGGCTGCGTCCTGAGGATTTTGCGGGGCCAGGGCTCCTCTCCCTACCGCTGTTACCCTGCCAAACTCACCCCCAAACTGTCACAGGGCTGTGGTGAGAGCTGGGACAGAGCCCTCTCCATAAGAATCCTCCCCAGCCTCATTTTAGCCCGAGCCACCCCCTCAGGGGCTCTGCCTCATACCTCCTTGGGAGAGAGGATGGAGATGTAGTCCTCGTAGATCATCCTGGCCTTCTCGTCGATGGTGTGCTTGTTGCACTCGGTTTTGAGCTCCTCACAGGCCAGCCAGAAGAGCATGTTCTCCTCGCTGTACTCAGTCCGCAAAAACTCCCGGAAGACGTTGCGCCCCGCCGGGCTCTTCATCAGCTTGTCGAAGGACTGTGCCCAGCCCTGCACCTCCTCTGGTGTGGGTTTGGCACTGACAGATCCAGGGGAAGGCAAGGACACAGCGTTACAGCCGGCCAGGGAGGGCTGCATGCTCCCCTCTGTGTCCCTCCTGCTCATCCCTGGCCCCATCCCCGAGGGACTGTGCCCAAACACATCCCCGTGCTCATGCAGAGGCCATTCCTGCTCAGCCTCTGGTGTTACAGAGCTTTCAGAGGTCTCTCCTGGGGTCTCTCCCGGCTCTGCTCTGCTGGGCTGGACTGTAGCCTTGCCTTTGGCTGGATTTCCCAAACTGAGACATATTGTGGTGCTGGCTTTGCACAAATCCCAAAGGTAGCAGAAGCCCTTCCTTAGCAGAGAGGCAGCTCTGAGCCAATAGGGACTGACATAGGCCCATCAGCCCTCTCAGCTGAGGAAGGAGGGAGGCTGCTCCCCAGCAAATACTCATCACCTGCTCAAGCAGGGCAGGTGCAATCATTATCCATGGATAATTACCAAGTCTGACCCTAAGCTGGCTGTGCCAGGCACTGCACAGAGCACCCATGGCTAGGCTGGGTGAAAGGGAGTCACACTTGTCCCTCAGGGAGTGGGTACTCCATGCTGAACATTCCTGGAGTGGGGGGCTGGCCCATCCTGCTCCTCCCTGAGTGTAAATCCACTGTGTCCCACAGTACACAGACACTGCTGCTGCCTCCGCTTCAGTGCTGAACATACCAGGAATGGCCTGTCCCCTCCTCTCCCCATGGCTGCAAGATGCTCTTGGCAGCAGGTCTAAAGGGCAGGATGAGACCTGAAACCTGCTGAGGTTTTCCTGTGCCTCAGTTTTCCTTTGCAAGGGGCCCAAGGGCAGAACTGCAGCAGGCTGCAGCCTGTGGCTTCGGGCTCCCTGTTTCTTGGTGGGAACTGGGGACACATCATCAGGAACCCCTGCCCCTCCTCCTCATGCATACCCCAGGGTTGGGTGCCACGGAGGGTGGCAGAAGGGATGGTGCCATGCTGTACCATGCCATGTTGCTCCCCCCCACGGCACTACCCCTGCACTCACCATGCTTCACAGTTAGGGATGGGCTCCAGTTTGGTCTCCCGGGATGCCCTCCATGCTCGCTCCCGGTCCTCGTTCCTAACGGGGAGACAGAAAGGTAGTCAGGGGCATTGGGGACACTCACAGACCCCCACCTTGACCCCTGTGGGGTCCTCTGTGGGCACAAGCATCCCCCACCCATCCCCTCCCCTCACCCGCTGCCCCGGTGCCACCCTCGTGCAGTTTTGCTGTCACCATGAGAGGGTGTCCCTGTGCTCCGGCACTGCCGCGGTCCCGCTCCCGCTCCAGCGCCCGGGCCATGTGCCAGGGCTGTGTGCCAGGGATGTGTGCCAGGACCGAGCCGAGCTGGAGTGGCCGCAGCAGCCGGCAGAGGTCAGTGCTGGATCAGCCCACGGCAAAGGTGTCGTGAACTGTCACACCAATAAATAAACAAGGGTTTATTGGTGACACCCCAGCACCGGTTCAGCCTGGAGGCAGATAGTGGGATGGAGGTGCTGGGGCTGGGGGATGCCAGTGTCCCCTGTCCCCCATGCCCCTAACCCCCAGGGGGCTGGTGGCACAAGCAGAGAGCGGCCATCAGCCAACTTCCCTTGGGCCCTTGAATTTTGGCGCCCGGCGCTGACCACAGCCCTTCCTGCTTGCGACACCGTCCCTCGCTGCTCGCACAGGACTGACTGTGCAAACCTCTGCCCCAGCGTGGGTGGCTGGGGTGGGTGAAGCTGCAGGCATGTCCCTGCCTGTGCCACCCCCAGGGCTCGCTGCCTGCTGTGCCTGAGCCCCAGTGTGGCTGCCACCCGGCACTGCTTGCTCTGGAAATGGGACACAGGAGGGATATCTGCCACCTCCCTGGGATTCTGTCCCACCTCTGCTCACGGGCTCTTGCAGAGATGGATGAGAGACACAGGGAAGGGACACTGCCCATGGCCGAATGCCACTGAGCCCAGGGCAGCGTCCAGGAAGGAGATGCACAGTGCTCAGCTCCAGGGTTTGTTGCTCACAGCTCTCAATGGCCACAAAGCCCAAAAGTGCTGCAAAGCCCAGAACCATCAGCAATCTCTAAGCAAGCAGATGCTGAGGATGAAAAGCAGATGGGCTCTCCAAAATCTGGGCTATCCAGAGAATAAGGAGCTGTGGATCCTCAGTGAGGACAGGAGATGCAGCTGGAGGCAAGCAGCTGGTTACATCCTTGGCTTTGGGTAGTGCTGGAAGGGCAGGGCCAGATGCTGCACCTGCTGCTCCAAGGTAGAGCTTTCCAGAGGGCTCACATGGACTAGGGCCATCCCTCCCTGGAGACCACCAGTGCAGCACCATGGGGTCCCACTGCTGCTTTCTGCTCTATGTATTCTAAAAGATTTGGCTGATGGACAGGAGTCATGGTGCACTCAGGCTCAGCTCAGGCTCACTGGGCTCTGTGCCGGCGAGAGCCCCACGCCACGGTTCCACTGATACCCATGTGCATCAGGGCACCTGGAGTTTATACCTGTCTAACCACATGCCTGTTCTGCTCTCGACTCCCAACCTAATGAGCACACAAGTGGTCTGGAGGCTCAACTCAGCGAGTGGGGATGGCTCTGTCCCAGCTACCCTCCTGCACCCACTGCCCGTGGCGTGGGTACTACAGTTGCACCACAGGACTGCAGAAATCCCAGTGGTGGGGGCTGCTGTGGGACCCCATCTCCCTCAGACCTGGTCGCCTGCTTGGGGAGCAGCCACGTCCAAGCACTTGTTGCTGCACAAAGCACAGAGAAGCAGCAACACAGGTGCAACCCCTGCATCCCTGGAAATGTTCAAGGCCAGGTTGGACAGGGACTGGAACAACCTGGTCCAGTGGAAGGTGTCCCTGCTCATGGAACAGAGTTGGAACTGGATGATCTTTAAGATCCCCTCCAACCCAAGCCTTGCTGTGGTTCTGTGATCACCCCTGCCTATGGGACCCTTGAACTAAGGATGACGTGGTGGGTGGGTGATGCTCACTGTCCCGCAGGAGCCTGGGCTGGGGTGGGCAGTGGGACGTACCATGAGCAGCTGCAGCAGCAGCACCAGCAGAAGCAGCAGGCGTTGGGGCGGTGGTTGCTGGCGGGTTGCACCGTTGTCGGAGAAGTCTCATGTCGGGACATCGGAAGGGGTGTCTCTGCGGACGCGGGTCCTGCGTACTGGAAGGCGGGAGGGCAGGGAGCAGGTGAGTGAGCTGTCCACAGTCAGCCCCCACCACGTGCAAGCACACAGAGGTACATGGGGCACCCCTGTGCAGTGACTTGCTTTGATTCAGTTTTGGCTCCCGCTCGCCACCCCGGCCCCGGGTCAGTCACCCCTCACCTGCGTCCCAGCCTCATACACGGTGGACGGGGTTGGGTCGTGCTCCAGGGGCTGTTGTGCCGCTCTCTGCTCCTCCCAGCCTGTGGGTGAGCCGTGCTGAGACCCCCCGGCTAATGTCCCTGCCGCCTCCTGGATGGAGCCTGTGGGGAGAGGAACCACGTTACTTCAGTGGAACCCCCCAGCTTCGAGTGCTCAGGGGGCTGCTCCGTGCCAAGGAAAGCCCTGGGAAGGTGGCGAGCTAGGGCAGGGCAGCAGACAAAGCACCAGAAAAGGAAGTGAGAAGGAAAGTAGAAGAGGAAACACATCGGGAGATGCTTTGCGAGACCCCTGCCCTGCCCGGGATCCCCTCCCATGCTTTAGGGATGCTGTGGGGCTTGCTGCAGGCAGGAGAGGGGCTGGGCAGGGTGTGGAGCTCAGTGCTGGCCTTGCACATCCCTGGCCATACCCTGCACTGCGGGGAAGCGTGGCTGGACCCCCCGGTGCCTTCAGGCACGGGATGGGGAAGTCGGAGCTGCTCCACGGCATCATGTGAGTGGAAGGAAATGGGGTGGTGGTGGGGAGTTTTCACAGCTCCCAGTGCTAAACCAAACCTTATCCTATGACCCCTGCCTGCACCGCTGGCTCAGCCTGGAGCAGGGATGCTCCTGGGTAGGAGCGATGCTGAGTGCTGGGCTCAGCACCCACCTCTGTGTGGGCAGGGGTGAGGACACAGACACAGCTGGCTCTGCCTCCCTGTGCCCTGCCAAGGGTGATGGGCAGCAATCACAGTCCTTCCCCCGTCAGAAGGAAGGAATGGGAGCAGTGGCAGCAGGCAGGCAGAGCCCCTGGACATCTCAGCCTCAGCATCCCCACTTTGAGCTGTCCCAGGTCTCATCACCTCAGGTCTGAGTCCTGCTGTGGACTCAGCAAGGGAACAGAGCCAGGGTGTGGGTCCCAGCTGGGACCCAGAACAGAGCTGTCCCCAGAACACCCACTGAGCCCTGGCAGTGTAGTCCCTGCTGTCCCAGCATGGCCATCACCCAGCAGCACTCTCCCGGGTCCTCGCAAACCCTCCTGCTGTCCCAGTGCTCCTGCAGGAACGAAAAAGGAGAGAGTCTGTGTTTCACTCCCAACTGTCCCTATTTATAGCCCTGAGTGCGGGCAGGATGGCTGTGACCTTGTCGCCCAGTTCAGCAGCAACTCTGCTCCCTCTCACACTCTGCTGCCCTCAGGTCCATTTAACTCCCCACTTTTCCCCTTTCCTTTGTTCCCCCTGGCCTGACCATCTTGTTCTCCTGGCACCCCTCTTCCTGCTGCCCACCCACATCCCACTGCTCACCCCATGGCAGCTGGCACTGCCGGGGGCTGTGGCACCAATGACAGCAACTGGTGTCGAGACTGTGGGAATGGGGAGAGCAGGAGGAAACCCTGAAGGCTGGGGAAACCCTGCTCCTTCCCAGCCCACCCTGGCTCTGCCACAACCCTTGGGTGTGGAATGGGTGGACTGGGGGTGACTGAGGGACAGGCTGTGGCTTTGCTCTGGGGGGACTCCCAGGTTCTTCGCTTCACTCCTTGGCTGGAGCTGACCTGCAGGGGGCTGAGCCAACACACCCTGGAGAGGCAGCAGGATGGGGTGGCGTTCCTCCATATGGAGTCTCCCCTCCCCATGCTGTAGGGTGCACTCAGCACCCGTCCAGGAGCAGGATAAGTCCATCCCGGACGCCGTGGCACACACCCAGGGCCATCTCGACTGCGTGGGCTGTGCCACAGGGAACAGGGAGAAGGGAGCTGTGGGGCTACAAAGGAACTCTGGCCCATGGCACTGAGAGGCAATGTTGGTGTGATCCTTGTTGGCACCGAAAGGCAACACCAGCACATCTGGATTGGCACCAAAGGGCAATGCCAGCACATTCTGAGTGGCACTGAAGGGCACTGGCATTATGCTCCGGATTTGCAGGAATGGTTTCCCAGCACTGTCTGTGCACCCCTTGACAGTCCCAACACACCCCACCTCACCATGCTGGCAAGGGCTGTATGCCAGGGGGTTGTTACCAGCTGCCCCAGTGCCAGGCACCATCGTGGGGCTGCTGAGGCCAGCAGATAGGGAAGTCCTGGCGGGTGGTGGAGCCTGTGAATGCTGGAGGGAAGGTGAGGGCATGCGCACGAGGCTGCAAAAAGAGGAAGGATGACAAGAAGGGGACTGTTTCCCCACAGGGAGAAGAAGGGACGCCCCAAAAGCCGCCCTCGCTGAGCTCCCCCATGAGCCTGGGAGTCCTGGTTTCCCTGGGCTGTGCCAGCTCATGTGCCTGGGACATGCCCATGAGTCTGGCACCACACCGTCCTCTCGCCAAATGCAGATGGGACCCCACCACACAATCAGACAAGACGAACGCTCCCCAAAATCGCTATTAAAGGGAAACCTCCCCTTCCACCTGGCCTTGCCAAGGTGCTGGGACACCTCTGTCCCATGCACTTACACACGAAGTGCCCTGTGCCCTGCTCATCCCAGGCAAAGCATACGCCAAAATCACCCTGTGCCAGCTGCAGTGGGAGCCGTGGCATCGTGGTGCCCAGGCAGGCCACATCAAAGTGATGGCAAATACTGGCCTTGGGGATGATACTTCTTCATCCACCCCACATTCCCCAAGCACCCTGGCCAGGGATGAAGCCCTCAGCAGTGTTTCATCCTCCTCCAGCCACCCCCACCTCTGCAGTGCGAGGCACAAACCAGTGCCCACCCAGGTGCAGAGGCACCCCCAGCACAGCCTGCACTGACCCCTGTGCACCCCCCAACCCTGTGCTGGGAGGGCAGGCAGTGTGGGGGGACCTGCTGTGCCGTGTCCGTACCTGCAGCCTGGCCATCACGTGGTGGTGGCGGGTGCCAGCCGGGGTGACCCCGGCCAGCTCAGGGGGTGTGTGGCATCGCCAGGAGCGCCGGGTCTGCGGGCAGGGAGGGGGGGGAGAAAAGAAGAGAGAAAGAGAAAAGAAAAGCGGCCGAACACATCCTCTCACAGGAAAGGGAGTGGTAAGGGAAGTGGCAAACTCAACTGTAGAGTTCAGGCCTTTTTTGGGAAAGCCCCGGCCCAGCCCGGCTGCTCTCCTTGCTGCTCCATCACAGGGCCAGCTGCCCTGACGGGGTAGGAGTGGGGCACAGCAGGTCCCACCAGTGGCCGAGCCAGCTCAGCCTCTTGCTTCCAGGTCAGCCTCCTGCTTCCCAGCCCTTGGATGGATCTGGCAGCTGCCACAGGCACGAGGGCATGAGAGCTCCCCAGTCAGGACTGGCACTGACAGTGGCATCTCAGAGATAACCCGGGCATGCTGGTGCTGGAACAACCCCATGACCAAGGAAGCAGCTCTGCCAAGGAGTGACAGGCAGGATATGTCCCCAGGGTGGATATGGGCTGGTTCTTGGTGACCAGCCGAGACCACTTCAAAGTGATGGCACTTCCCACCGGTGTCCCCGGTGTCTCTGGCGCTGCCCGTGGGGCACAGACACGGGCAGCAAGGTGGGCAGTGAGGGAAAGGGCCTGTGCCTGAGGGTGGGCTGAGTCAGAGTGGCCGGGGGTGCCTCCTCGCAGCATTGTCCATGTGAGGTGGGATGTGCCAGCCTGCCGCACAGAGTGCAGCCCTGCTCCCTCCGCCAAGAGTGACTCACAAACAAAGTTGTTTGGTTTTTTTCCTCTTCAGGAAAAAAACCAAACAGAAGAGAGAGAAATCAGATGCCCAACCTCCGTTTTCTTGATTAAATTCACCCTCAGCATTGCTGTGGGCGGAGGAGGCTCCAGCCCCAGCACACACCAGCGACCAACACGCCTTGTGGTCTCTGCTGGCGGCTGCCCCTCACTCGCCGCGGTCTCACCAGAGGAAGGGGTATGATGGCACCTCCCACATACTCCCCTGGGGCTGTGGCATGTGCCCATTATCAGCTCTCCCAGTGCTCTGTTAGGCTCAGCTGCTTCCCTCACCTTCCCCAGGACTCGGGCTGTTATCACCTCTCTTCCTAAGTCTGCGAGCACTGGCACCCAAAATCCAAGGTGGCTGTGCTGCCGTTGTCCCCACCTGGATGTTTCCATCCAGATGGGATGGAAAAAAGGTCACCCTCTGCTTCGGCAGCTCCTTCCTCTGCCACCACCTCTCGCCCTTACTGCTGCCCACCTGATGCTCCAGGGGCTCATCTGGGCTTTGTTTCTCAGGGCACCTGAACCTCATTTATTTTCCAGATGTTTTTCCAGGATTCTGTTTGCTGCTGCCAGAATGCAGCCACGCTCCCATGGGGAAGCCCCTGGCACCCCCAGCTCACTGGTACCAAGGGTATTTTTGTTCTTTGGTCGCCTCTGGCCATTCCCCAACCCAGGAGGGGACCTTCCCCTCATATTTTATGGGTCAAAACTGGGATGGCAGCTTTGCTGCTCATCACAGACCTCCACAGGGATCATTTGGGTGGGGGTGATGTACAAACCCCTGGTGCCAGAAGAGACACCATCCCAGGCCAAGTCCCTGTCACAGGCCAGTGATGCCTCAGTGGGAAGCAATGCCAGATCCAGCCCCTCTCCATGCCTCAGAGGAGCTGCAAACACCCATCACCTGCGAGACCGGCCACGCTGGATCAGCGCGAGGAGAGCTTGGCCTCCCCAGCCGCCTGCGCGCCGCTGGATTCTCCAGTGTCTAATAAGGGCTCAGCCCAGCCTGCAGCTTCCCCACCCCCTCCCTGGCGTTCTCCCAGGAGGTCCCAGCACCTCTGATCTCTGCCAAATTTGGCTGAAACCGGCCACCGAGTAACAAGTAGAGGCGAGGCAGCCCAGCAGGCAGCCAGGCTGGGTGACAGGGGGCTGGGACCTCCCAGGACCCTTCTGCTGGGGTTACCCCTGGGGTAACCACTGAAGCACCACTGCCGAGCCCCACAGCTGCCTCCCGCCCCCGCAGCCTGTCCCAGCCACCTGCCAGCAGCACAGGAAGTTTTAGGAGTTATTTTTAGATCTAGTTTTCAACCCCCCCCTTTAGCAATCTACTAGAAAAAGATTAAAGAGGTTGAGGGCTTGAGCCCCCTGGCTCTGCAGGATGGGGCTGGGCTGACCCCAATACTACCAGTATGGAAGTGCCAGCCATCCCAACAGTGGCTGGGTGGGCTCCCCGGGTCCCACTGGGATGAGGGGGTGGGTGATGCTCATGTGGCTGCACCCTGCCATGTCCTCACTGCCCTGCGAGCGCGTGGCACTGCTAACGCCGCAGATGTGCCCGCGCACGGGGTGGAGGTGGCGGCAGCCAGGGGATGCCTTCAGAGAGATCATCTGCCCTGCAGTGATTTTTCTGCCATTCTCAGAGACTGGGGAGGCAAGTCCTGCCAATTGGAACTGTGAGATGCTGCAGTGTGTCCCAACACTGGTCCTTTGCACCCTGAGGTCTGACTGCTCCATGGGCACCTCTCCTGCCAGGATGAGGGCGATGCCGGGGTCCTTCTCCAGACCAGCCATCTCCTCTGCTCCCAGTGTATTTCTGCTCAAGCATCCTCCAAGACAAATCCCACCACGAACCCTCCAAAAAGGACCACATGAGCCTCTCCAGCACCTGCTGGGAAGAGGAGAACAGACCCGTGGCTCTGTCCTGGCACAGCAGTTGCTGGGTGGCACAATGAGCACAGTGCTGCCAGCACCCGCCCCCCGACCCCAACTTTGGCACTGAAACAGAGTTGATTATTTTATAGCATAAAAATAGCATCTGTCCCAATCAGCTGGATGGTTTAATAAGGCAAGCCTGCAAGCCCTGACAACTATGTTTCTATTAGTAGAGGTATTGTGGCATTAAGGCAGACGCCTGTTCTACCTTCGGAAATGATCCATGGGAAAGGAGAAATCAGTGATCAATACTCAGCAGGGGCTAAACAGTCTGGATGAAGCCTGGTGGCTGATGGGAGGGAAGAGGAGAGGAGAGGGAGGGATATAGCATTAGCACAGCCAGGGTGAGAGCCAAGATGGGTGGGTAGTGGGGTGTTCTCTGTCCATGGGGTGCTGCCAGACCAGGACCTGCCTGTTCCTCTCCCAGCACATGCCAGTGTGGGCAGCATCACGACCCCCTGGGACCATGGGACAGCGATAATCTGGGGGATGAGGGTGCTAGGAGGGGTGCTAGGATGACTGAGGATAAGATGAGGAATTGCACCTTTCGAGGAAACGAGGAACCACATGGAGAATCAAGGTGGGATTGGGATGAAAAAGAGGGACACAGGGAAATGCTGAATCAAAGGGCTCACTTACCATGGCTCCCAGACCTCTCAATGCAACTGATTTTCCCCCCAAGCCCCGGCACGAGACCAAACTCTGCCGGCTGCATCCGGAGCCCTGCATGGGAGGCACCATCTGGGCACGAGGTGGCTTGGGAGCGTGTGCTGGCACAGGCAGGAGGTGGGTCTGACCACACCAAGGACAGGTCTGGCCCTGCTCTCCAGCCACGCTCCCTGCCCAAAGCGTGGCCCTGCGTGGCATTGATGTGGTCAGGGCAGGGCTGAGCCCAGCAGCTGGCTCAACCAGCAGTGGGACCGGCCAGGCCGGGGCCACACCAGCAGGACAGCTGAGGACAAGGGGGAGCATCTCCCAAATGCTGCACCCCAGGGCATTTGCCCACCATAGTTTATTCACCTGGGCAGCTGTGGGTGCTGCTGCCTTCTGAGGTCTGGCTTCAGGCAGATGTCACTCCTCGCTGGTGAGTGCCAAGGCCCAGCCCCAGTGCCACCACAGGTCCCTGGACCAGAGCTGGCAGAGCTGAGCTTTCACTTGCACCAGTAAAACTTCCTCCCACATCAGACTTTGGTCCTATGTTAAAACAGTGAGGGACTGCAGAATGAGACCATCCTGCAGGCAAATACCCAGGGCAATGGGGATCTGGTGACCTGACACCCTGTCCAAGTTCTGGAGTATCCCAAGGGTCACAAGTGATCCCTGTGCTGTGGTCACAGTGCCAGGACAGCAGCTGAGCTCTGCCCTGCCCCGGCTGTGAGAAGGAACAGGAAGCACTGTGAGCAATTTGTGCCCTCTGAGACCGGCTGCCCCAGTTCTTTAAACCCCAACCAAAGGGGAAGAATGATGGCAGGGCTCAGCTCCGTCAGCCTGGGGAGGAGCTGGCAGAGTGGGGAGGAAGGAAGCACTGTCACCCTGTGTGGCCCCATGTCACAGAGGTGGCCCCTTGCCCTGGGGCAGTGCCAGGCAGTGCAGCTGTTGCATCCCACTGCTGGCAGACAGAGCTGCAGAAAATGGCTGGAGTGTAAGACCCTGGCCATGGTGGATGCCCATTGCAGGCATTCTGGGCTCAGATGGAAGGAATGGGCCTTGCAGGGAATGCCAGTGAGAGATGCCCTTCCCTAAGCCCTGGGGATGCTGCAGGGCTCGAGTACAGTCAGAGGACATGCACTTCTATCACAGCAATACATTTCCTTGGCCCCAAATCCCCTTTGCCAGCTCTCTCCTCATGGGGAAACCCACACCAGGTGCTCAGGCAGCATCTTTCCTTGTTTTTTGTCATCTTTTCCAGGTTGGCGTGAAGCTTTCCTTTCCTTTTCCGGGACTCCTGCCTGCTAATGCCAATATGTACCTGTTTGCTCTCCTTCTGCCCTTTGCCCTGAAACGCTGCTTGGGCATTCACCTTCTGCCAGAGGAAACTACAGCCCTGGCTGGGTTCAAGCCTGCAGAAGGGGAGGGGGAACTGGCAAACCCAAGAGCTCACCCCAAACCCCTTTGCTGACCCTTTCTAGACAGAACCAGCAGTACCTCCAGCTTTGGGAGTGGGCTGCCAGTGCACCCACAGCCTGTCCCCTGCACCCACAGCCATGGCCATGCACAGGGATGCTGGGGGCTCTGCTCTGCCTGTGCCCATCCTGTTGTTGCCTGAGCCTCTACAGTGTTTCTGCCTTCAGAGCAGGCAAGTGCTGACAAGCGAGTCTGGAGTGTGGCAAACCTGGGCCCCCAAACTCAGCAGGTCTCCACAGCTGGAGTTAAGAGCCCTCAAAAGGTCAAACGAGGCTGTTTCCAAGTGGTTAGAGAACTGGAAGGGTGGCTTGTTCTAAAACTCGACCATACATTTTCCTGCTGTCAGGAAACCCCCTTTTTTCCATGTCTAAGATGAATGGTAAAGCTGAACCCCAAAGGACTTTGTTGTTGTTTTCATTGCTGCTCCACCCTCCCCCTGGTTAAATCTTTGCTTCCACGGAATGGCCATGGGCAGGAGGTTTTGCAGGATGGGTGAGTGGCAGAGTTGCTCTCCACCTCTCCTGGTACGCTCACCTGGGATGGCTGAGGTCCCACAGACCCAGAGGAGCTGATGGGGTGGGCTGGGACATCACCCTCCATGCCCACTACAGTGGCAGGGGAGGGGGAAAAATCACAGGCGGGAGGTTTTGTTACTGTTCCCCCTTGAAGAAGGAACCCAGTGGATTTCCAGCCAAAAATAACAGAAATAACATAATTCTCCATGCTCCCAGGGAGTGCTTTCGCAGAAGGGTGAAAGGTCGATCAGAACTCCAGGGTTGCTGCCTTGTTTTACACGGCACTCAGGATTCAGATGGAGCCAGGATTCTGCCTTCACTGCAGTTTTACCCCAAAGCTACCAGTTCCTGTGTCCCCAGGTCCCAGCAGCTCCTGGGCAGGCTGGGGAGCACCACAGGGAACTCACCCCATGGCTCGTGGACCAGCACAGCCAACGGCTCCTACAGAGCATGCACAGCTGGATTCGAGATGTTCTATCCCAGTGAAAAGTTATGGATGTCCTCAAACCTGTGGGTGCTGAGGGGAGAGCCAGCCAGTGGAGCTTTTGGAGTTACCATCACACTGTTGGATGGCCAGTGAGGATTTGGGACTTTCTGCAGGTCACCCTCCCTGTGCTACATGGGGCAAGCAGCTGGGGAAGTAAATGGGCTGGCTGAGCCCAGCACTGATGGAATGAGCTGAAGGAGGCTCGTGTGGGGCTGGAGCAGGACGGTGTGAATAGGGAGATGCCTGTGGGGCTGGGTGCCTGTTCCCTGAGCTGCCGGAGCAGGGGCAGTGACAGCACTGCAGAGCTGCTTCCCAGTCTGTGACAGGGTGGTTGGAGTCCCTGCAAGTTCAGTTCCTTCCCTTCTCACACCACAGAAAATGTCAGACACTCTTCCCCTATCCTGTACTCCCCACAGGCAAAACCCATGTTGTAACATGTTGGGGGATGCAAATGACAACCGAAAAGGTCCAAGATCTTTTCCTCTCCCCAGAATAGGAGATAGCTATGAAATCATGCATATGAACAACTGGCTTTGGATCTCCCCCTCTCTGAACAGCTTCTGTAAAGGAAATGCAGAGAGATGCACAGATGAATAAGGGACTGAGCAATAGGAAGTCTCGGTGAAGGCCGTGGGCACTGGATCACCCAGAATCTGCTGTTATTCCAGTCAAGAGCCCAGCATGCCGAACCCTGAGAGCGTGTGGCATGCCAGCAGTGATGCCTGCTGGCCTTGCTCTGCCCTGGCCACTCTGGTTTTTTTGGAGTACTCAGGCATGACCAGGGAGGTGGTGCAGGAACCGATCCAAGGAGCAGAAGGAGCTGGAGGGGAAAGGCAGGGTGGCCTGTAGGATGGCTCAGGAGCAGCGCCAGCACCAAGCGTGGCTCTTATCTCCCCTTCAGCTGACTTTCCAAAATTATTTTATCCAGAGGATAAACATTTGGAAAAAAAAGAGGAAAAGCCACGCCAGCTCTAGCTGACACTCCGCAGAGGTTGAGGAGTGGTGGTTGCTTTGCCACTCTGGACCTGTTGCTCACAAGGAAGAGCCCTGAGCACTGAGCTCATCCACCCCCCTCATGCCAGCTCAGCTGAAACTTGATGCTGGAGCCCAAGTCCAGCCTAAAAGTGAGACTAGAACAAAAGCTCAGCAAAGATGGGAGAGGATGCACTTCCAGAGGTGGCTGAGATGTGCTGCTCCAGCACCTTGGGCAGACACAGCACTAACTACCCTACCAAGGTATTTTTCTCCCTTACCTTCTCTGGGTTTGAGTTGAATTATCCAATTATCTGCCTTCGGTTCCTTCTTTTTTTTAATAATAATATCAAGATGGGCCCACACCCTGATTGAGTTATATTCCTGTCACTAAACTCCTGCTTCTCCACTATAATTCTACGAGGTGGAGTTTGTTTAATTGCTGAAGAACACGACTGTATTTTGATTAGCGGCTTGAGTCATTTGTGGGGAAGGGCTGACGCGGAGCAGCTAAAATCCTTGTAGGGAAATCTGATGTGGCGCTCTCCCTTGGGAGATACTCTGAAATATGTGCCCACTGGGGCGACCCGTTTTCCCAAAGAAAACCACATCCAACAGGCCAGCAAGCGCCACGGCTTCACTCATCCAGCGTGACACAGGATGAGTGTCTCTATTGACGGGGATGGAGACGCATCCAGAGGGGAATGAACTCCCCTCGCAGCAGGGGAATCCCTCCCACTCACTTAACACTTTTTGTTTAGTTTCTTAAATAAGGCCATGGATCTGTGCCAGAGCAGCCTCATGGAAGCAGCGGGGAGAGGGAGCTTCCCGAGGGAACCTCTCCGTGCCCAGGGATGCACACACAGCGATCCACAGGCAGAGCAGCTCCGGTGGCTGTGCCTGGACCTCTCCATCCCTCGGCCCCGGGAACACGACGCCAAGTCGTGGCATCCCGCGATGCTGCCCACGTGATGGGCTCGTGTTGGGCGATGGTTGCATGTCACGCCCCTGTGGGGGACAGCTGTGTCCCGGGAACCACCGAGGCGGGTCCCTCTGGCCAACTCTTGGCTGCGCTGCTGCTGGAGGACACTGTGGGGACCAGAGCTCACGGCTGCCCTGACCTCAGCCAACCTCTCCGAGCCCCGGTGCTCCCAGAGCCCCGGAGGGCCAGGTCAGGGCTCCCCATCGCCCTGACGAGGCTCAGCAACCTCTGCATGGGCGCACAGGGAGCTGCACGGGCAGGGAGCCTGCCTGGCCATCCCTGCGTGGATGCTCCGGCGCCGCCCCGGCACCCACCTGTGGGTGCAGGAGAGCCGGGGAGGCCCCCGGGGGGGGATCCTCCCTGCAACCTCCGCCCCCGGGCTGGGCAAACCCCGGTGCAGCCGGCCCTGCGGCTGGAGGG
>NW_021939960.1:7834398-7836155 GCF_001715985.3 Manacus vitellinus | reverse complement strand
CCTCACGGCACACACAGCGCACACACACACGAGAGAGAGAGGGAGAGACACACGCACACACCCTCCCGCACCCACACCGCGCACAGCCCCGGTGCCCACTGTGGGCACCCAGCACCAGCATCAGGCACCCACTGCTGTCACCCATCGTGTATACTGGTACCCAGTACCAGCGCCGTGTACCCAGTACTCGCAC
Organism: Manacus vitellinus; assembly: GCF_001715985.3. Taxonomy (NCBI): domain Eukaryota; kingdom Metazoa; phylum Chordata; class Aves; order Passeriformes; family Pipridae; genus Manacus; species Manacus vitellinus. The sequence goes on along the minus strand of NW_021939960.1, from coordinate 7,835,962 downwards.
CCTGCACCAGCACCCAGTGTCAAATACTGGAACACAGGACCGGCACCATGCACCCAGTACTGTCACCCAGCACCAGCATCATATACCCAGCACTAGTACCCATACCAGCACCATGCACCCAGTACTGGCACCCAGTAACAGCACCATGCACCCAGTGCTTGCACCTGGCACCAGCAACAGGCACCAGCATCATGCAGCCAATACTGACACCCTGCACCAGCACTGGGGGTCCCCTTTGCCCCTGTGGGGTGCTCGCCCATCCCCAGGATGTGGGGAAGGGCTACCTGTGGAGCTGCTGCCAAACCACTTCCCACCTAAGGATCCCTGCCCAGGGATCCTTATATATCAATGGTTTCTACTGATTGTTTCTATCAATTGATCCCTATATCAATGGTTTCTCAGGTTTTTTTATTTGGTTTTGTTTTTTTCCCCCCTCCAAAGGGGCGATTACACATCACTAAAAATAAAGCGTGATAAAACTTTGGGAGAGAAAGGAGGCATAAAAATTTCATGATCTTGCCAGCCAGGGAAATTATCCCACTTTATTATTTAAAACTTCATTAAAAACCATTTCCCTGGGAGAGGCAATGTTCAAACCACTGTCTATTTCAATCCTCGGGACACGCACTCTGCGACGTGGGGGACCAGTGGGGGACCAAATGTGACTGCTCTGCTGAAAACACCACCCCAACCCTCACCCATGCAATCAGTGTCCCTGAGCTGAGCCCTGCTACCTCTGCACAGTGGGCTTGAACAGACCCGATGTGCCTCCCAGATTTTCAACCTACCCAGTCCAATTCTCCAGATTTTCCTCTTTTCACCCATCCAGCTCACTACAGTGGGATCTACACAGCTTTCACCCAGGGAGGACCTGCCCAAGGACCTCTGTGGACAAAGCAGGGTCCTTCCCCTGATTGCAACTTTTCGAAATCTTCAGAGCAGCTCCAGTGTGCAGTTGTGACTGCCAGTCTGCCCCCTCCTGCTGTGTGACCGGGCCACCAGCTCTCCTGATTTTCTTTAGCGATTCATTTAACTGGAAGCTCACAAATGCCCATAAAGGCTCCCACACCTTCAGAAACTGCTTTGTAGTGTGTGTTTGGGATTTTTAGGAATCCCCATGAACATTTGCCCCAACCCTGGAAGTGTTCAAGGCCAGGTTGGGCAGGGCTTGTAACAACCTGGTCTGGTGGAAGGTGTCCCTACCATGACAGGGGGTTGGAAAGAGATGAGCTTCAAGGTGCCTTCCAACCCAAACCATTCTGGGTTTCCAGGATTTTATGATTAGGGCTTGTGATTCCTTATGATTCTCCATCCAATCTGTTCCTTCAGATGATGAAAGGAAACCACCTTTTTTTTTTTTAAAAAAAAAAAAAAAGTGTGGATTGGGAACAAATGCTTGGTTCTCCCAAACCACCTGCACAGTGGAGCTGTCAGTGAACAGCCAGACTCGCGGCATTGGGTGCTCAGGGTGCGGCAGCTCGGCCTGTCGTCTTTTCTAGCAGTTGCAAATGCTGCGATCAATAGCGAGAACACTTCTCCAGGTCTGGAAAGCTGCTTTCCCCCC